>NC_140948.1:19285336-19747836 GCF_014529385.1 Adiantum capillus-veneris | reverse complement strand
ACTTGTGATATGGCATGTGTTACAAAGCTCCTGTGTGTGACTACAAACTGGGGGTAGTTGGGCAAGAGAACACATTTGTTGATGAAGGGATCAGCCAATGCACTACTTGTTACATCGATATTTTTACTTACGATAAGGTCAAAAGTCGTTTTTGTTAACATGGATAGCTCGTCTATACTTATACTATATGCCTCTTTAAAACAAGATGCGAACAATTCTAAAACAAGAAAATAGATAAAGCATGAATAAACTGCAACAATAAATGAGGTGCTCTACTGACCTGCAATGTTGTACTGCTGCTTTTCGATTGTCCAATCTATAGGCCGATATTTGAGTGAAGCTACAAAAAAGAAATGTGAATAGTTAAACATAACATCTTGCAATGAAACGTCACAGATTGAAAGTGCAAAGTATATAGTGCACGTCATACAGAGGTGCCATACAAAAATATGGTGGAGAGCTGGCACTATGGTCTCTCCAAAAAATTATAAGAAACGGAAGTTGTGCCCTGCCCCGTAGTGTTTATGTATTGCGCCAAGCAAACGCATGCACATGGGAAATTGAATGCAAATAATGGACCTTGCAATGTTGTCAAGTTGAAGTCACGCTTGTGCAATTGGAACATGCAATGTTGTGAATATATGTCTTGCTCGTTAAAATTCCCCCAATTGCTCGTTTGTTTTTTCCCTACAGCTTGCTCTTGCTCTTATTAAGGATACCCCTTATCTAGCCACCAGTGCCCCGGCTGCAAATCTTGTTGCTCAACGACCTCCTTCGTTGAAGCACTACCTCCTCCAAAAGCCAACACTTCCCCATTAATTTCTCTACACTACTCGTTAGTGGCTCCCTATTATTTGTTGCTACACGCTCTGTTTAGCTTCTCTTGCCTCGCTCTTACCTGCTCCTCAACTAGCACTGCCCGTTGCCTCTTTATAGCGTTACAACTCTCCTTAGAACAATAAATGCTTTTCCGTTCTGTTTGTAGATCCCAACCACCTGCTTGTGCACCTTCTGTGAAATCTTATTCATTTTCCCTATTTACATTGGTTAAAAACCTTACACCAGGTGACACCAACTTCCCAAGTCTTCTTCACGCCCTCAACCTACAACTCCCTACCCATCAACTCTTCTCATCCTCAGTCTGTGCACCTCACTCGCTCCTGTTAGACTGTGTCAGCCCTCCCTGATTTTGGTTAGCACTGCTCCCTCGAGAAACCCCCAGCTTTGGTGCTTTTTCCTGCCAAAAGCCAACACCATCAACAATTAGCACCCTCCTATGCTATGCTTCTTCTAATAGGCCTTCTTATCTACCTACTACTTTTTGAGTGAGATCGTAGCGCAAGTTCACGTCCCTTTTTTACCCACGCGTAGTACGTAGCCGGCTTTATCTGTCACCATCATCGGCTCTACAGTCTTCGCATTGCTGCTACCGCTTATTGAGCCCGTCTTCACCAAGCTCGTGGGAAAATGAAACTTTGCTAGAGTGTTGGATCGAAATATCTGTGGTGTCAACGATGATTTCTCTGATAGGCATGTGGGTGGGTGGGGCTGTGTTGAGGGTAGTGGTAGAGGTACTCTTGATCATCTGCTGCTTGCTGCTGTTGCTGCAGGTCCAGAGGGTTGCCCTTGCTTTAGCATCCCCATTGCTCTAACAAATCTGCAACACACATTGTAAGCAAAGGCTCTGTGCGTGCCTCTGAATTTGTTTTTTCTTCGAGCGAGGTTGCAAGCCATTGGATTAAGATTCCGTGTCTATGCTGAGGATTAAGCCAAGTGGCGCAATATGGTGGCCTTAATTGAAAAAAGGACCCTAGGCTCACCAAGTAACAAGACCCAGTGGCCAGCTGAACAATATGTCCAACTTCAACCACCTTGGTTTGGTTGAGTGTTTGAATGGAACAATCGCTCTAGACCAAAGAGTGTTAGTGAGTTTCAGCCACCTTACTCAAAGTCGTTTCTGAAGGTGCAACTAGTCATGGCCAGCATTATGCCGCTCCAAGTATAGCTCATGCAGATTCAACAACTGTCTGCCTTCGGCCATGCTTCAATCTTGATGGAAATGATATGCAGCAGGTCGCCATGCCTAATTCTCAAGCTTCACACCAATTCTTTTCTACGTTGTTTGCCCATGCATCATCCAATCGGGCAGAATCAGAAAGGAGTATGTGAGAGGGTTGCACTTAAAAGAGATCCATCCAAAAGCGTCTTGCAGTTCAGTGAGCAGTGCGGAAGTGCCATTGTGAAAGCCAGTTCATGATGCAGAACCTATTGCATCGAGAAGGTTCTAGGGGCTTGAATGGTTTACCGAAGACCTTGCAAACCCTGGTTACTTGTTATATTTCGCAGATCGTGAACCTTGAAGGTACTTGCCGACGTGATGAGCACTCTCAATGATTAGATATTTGGTGCGATCTATTCTGGTGCTACTGAGAAAGAAGATATCAGATTTCAATCGATGATTACTTGGCATAATCTGGAGTTGAGTCACCAATCCTGTACCTGCTACTGGAACCTGCGAACTGGAACAACCTGCTAACTGCCTGCAGACTGCATGCCTGCAAATTGCGCGAACTGATGCATGTGGTGTCTGCCAACTGCACGCACTGCTGCACGTCCTGTCTGCGAACTGGAAGCTGCAACGCTGCACTGTCATTTTTATTTACTTATTACTTGGTGAGCCTAATAGCTTTTTTCAATTTTTGGATCGTGGAGTGAGCCACTTGGCTCAAGCTCAACCATCCTATAATCAAAATCTGGGTCGTTCATAGAAAAGCAGATGATGGAGCAATTTAAATTGAGTGAGAGATCCTCAGACGCGCAGGGGAACATGATGCACCAGGGGCCGAGGGCCATGAGCAGGTAGGGATTAAACTCTTTTCCGTGTAGTGTTGCACGAGCAGAACCAGAAAGGAGTAATGGAGACCTTTCAAACCCTGGTTATAATGGAGACCTTTCAAACCCTGGTTATACTCCGCAGATCATCAAGCTGGAGAGTACTTCGGATGCTTGCCGACGTGATGAGCACTCTCAAAGATCTATTTTTGTACGATCAACCCATGATAGAGGTCTGTTCTAGTGCTACTGAAACAGAAGATATCAGATTTCAATCGATGATCAGTTGGCCAAATATGAAGTTGAATCACCAAAACTCATTGCCTTCGCAGGACCATTCAACATATTTTTCTGTTGATGCTATCAGGCTGTTTTGGCGATGCAGACGGTAGAGGCGGATGAAATGGAAAGAGTAAACGCCAAAGTGGACATGAGGGCAGAAAAGCTTAGCAGGAGCCATCCATCACACAGTCTGTAAAAGAGAGAAAATGCCCTAACGTTGGTGAGTGCTGGACTGGTGGTGATACTGGTACCGCTACCGCTACCATAATGATCCTCGGAGACACTTACACTCGTGGATGCAGGGTTTTTTACTTGGTGAGCCTAATAGCTTTCTTCACTTTCTGGATCGTGGAGTGAGCCACTTGGCTCAAGCTCAATCATCCGATAATCAAAATCTGGGTCGTTCGTAGAACATCAGATGCTGGAGCAATTTAAATTGAGCGAGAGATCCTCAGACGTGTAGGGAAACGCGATGCAGCAGGAGTAACAGAGACCTTTCAAAGCCTGGTTATACTCTGCAGATCATCAAGCTGGAGGGTACTTTGGATGCTTGTTGACGTGATGAGCACTCTCAAAGATCTATTTTTGTACGATCAACCCATGACAAAAGATATCAGATTTCAATCGATGATCAGTTGGCCTAATATGAAGTTGAATCCCCAAAACTCATTGCCTTCGCAGGACCATTCAACATATTTTTCTGTTGATGCTATATATCAGGCTGTTTTGGCGATGTAGATGGCAGAGGCCGATGAAATGGAAAGAGTAAACGCCAAAGTGGACATGAGGGCCACACAGTCTGTAAAGAGGAAAAATGCCCTAACGTTGGTGAATACTGGACTGGTGGTGAGACTGGTGCCTCTACCGCTACCATATTGATCCTCGGAGACACTTGCACTCGTGGATGCAGGGTTTTCGATATATCGCCTCATGCCCTCTGTTGCAATCTTCCTATAAAGCTGGGGAGTTTTACATGAAATCCACGATTGAGGGACATGTAATTCTTGCCCTCTGTTTGCAGCTCCTATTATTGCACAGGCTTTTAAACCACATGACTTTGAGATGTAAGCATAGATTATTGCATCTGGAGCGATGCGCTTGCTTCGCATCTGCTAAAAATCGTCCACAGCTTCTTGTACCGAATGTTGACCCAGGTAATGCCAAGCACAACTACTTTTGTCAATAGTCCCTGATTAACAATGTTCTCGTGAATTGTTTTGCCCCTATCAGCTTCTTGCATAGTGCACCATGTCTTAAAGATGAAAGCATAGGTGATTCTATCCGGAGCGATGTCCTCGCTTTGCATCTCCTGAGAACAGCCCAGGTTTTCCAGGCCTACCACATGTGGCAAACATGTATTGAGATCTTCCAAGCGAACCAAACCAGTGAGAGTGCAAGTGTTGGTATGTAGCATTGAACAACAATCTACTTCTAAATCCTCTAGCAGCCTCAATTCCTCAAGCACACATCTCGGACACATCACAATCTTTCAAGCTTGTCAAGATCGGAAGGGCCTCCAACCCAAACTTGACCTCCTTGACACTAGCCGATGGTGAGGCACGTGAGCCTCAGAAGCTGCCCAGCATAGACATTCACCTCTAAATCTTGTCACAAAACCAAATCTGGAAATGCTCGAGTGAGTGCGCTAAGGATGCAATTGCATCTCCAAGCTCCATGGAAAAG
Source organism: Adiantum capillus-veneris (assembly GCF_014529385.1). Classification (NCBI taxonomy): domain Eukaryota; kingdom Viridiplantae; phylum Streptophyta; class Polypodiopsida; order Polypodiales; family Pteridaceae; genus Adiantum; species Adiantum capillus-veneris. The sequence goes on along the minus strand of NC_140948.1, from coordinate 19,743,039 downwards.
ATGACAAAACTCAGCCTTAGCACATGTAAGCCCCTCCAAGTTGGCTTCATTACGTCGACGTCTTTAAAAAGGCCACTTGTCACACCCATGTCTTATAGGACTGGGCATCCCATCAGTAAGTCTCTTTTCTCCACCAGCAATTGTCTAGCTGTCACGACACCTCTCTCTCTCTCTCTCTCTCTCTCTCTCTCTCTCTCTCTCTCTCTCTCTCTCTCTCTCCAACTCTCCAATAGTACTCCAGACTATCGAAGCACAATTTTTTCAGAGTTGGGAGAGCACCAAGCCTAATCCCTTCGAGGAAGTATTCCCCCACATGAAGCTCCTTCAAATGTGGTCAGGTGCAACTGTCCATGTCCTCTAAATTTCTAACACTTGTTCCCTCCAATTGAAACATCCACAATCCTTTCATGTGTTTTTCAAGATCCAAGCTACATGCCTTCTACACAAAAGCTAGGACATAATTAAGCATATGGATTTTGCACATGCCGTGGAGCAATATATTGAAGATAGAGCTGCCCAAGTATCCAGGTACGACAAATCTGTCCTGTTCCTACCGCTTATTTGTGACATTACCTACACGTGTAGGTTTCAAAATAAGCCACTTCATGCTACACGAAAGCATAAGGAACATTTTAGTCATAGCACTCCAGCCCTGGAAACACTTGAAAGCCTGTGATGTTCAAGATGGAAAATGAGGTTAAACCTGCCATCCGCAATGCCACCAACTATCTACAGTTTTTCATTCTTGACCACAGAATTAAGAATGCAATTATATGCTACTACAGTGGGAGGTTTTCAACGGAGGAAAAGCACTTGCTTCAAATTACTGCTGAATTGCATTGTCGCTGGGTGATAAATAAAGTGTCATCTCTGCGTGATAAATTAAAGAAATCTGGCACAAGCGTGATGCGGTAGATTTGATCAAGGGTAGTTTTGATTAAGGGCTATTGTTGTGCCAAGTGGCTCACGCCTGTGCAGAGAAGCTCGTGGTTGCATCTGCTCAAAGCAACTTAAGGCTTATTCACCATGCCCATGGAGAGCATAGAACATAGCCTATGCTTTTTTCAATGCATTGCATTTTGCATACATATCTATGAAAGCATTCCCAATTTCGATATGTTTCTCCAGAAAATGCTCTCTACAAATACGAGCAATTAGAATTCATGGCCCTTGTCTTCCTCTGGTAAACTGCCACATGCTATTAATAAGCATGGTTGGGTATGCCCGGCTTGAGAAGGACGAATTTGTTCTCTCTCTCTCTCTCTCTCTCTCTCTCTCTCTCTCTCTCTCTCTCTCTCTCTCTCTCTCTCTCTCTCTCTCTCTCTCTCTCTCTCTCTCTCTCTCTCTCTCTCTCTCTCTCTCTCTCTCTCTCTCTCTCTCTCTCTCTCTCTCTCTCTCTCTCTCTCTCTCTCTCTCTCTCTGTGACAAGATGGTGGAACAAGGCCTACAACCAGATACGGTCACTTTTGCAATTGTTTTAGATTCATGTCGTCATAGTGATCTTCTGAACCGCAGTTGGGAATAAGCAAAGATTATGTTTTTAACCCGACAGTAGATGACTACAACGATATGGTCAAACGTTTTGGGCATGCGGCCCACTAGGACAAGGTATCTTTGCTTAATGAGAGAATCCCACTTGCTGGCCGGCAATGCTTGTCATGAAGGGTTGATGTTGAAATGTCCAAGATGGGAAGGTGCAGCCGGATGAACTTGAAGCAAGGTATGATGGTTGATTACTGAATTTTTCTTATGATGTAGATGAGTTCCATGTCAATCCTATTTCATGATGATGTAATTATGACATGATTGACTGACACTACTAGTCCATACTATTTAACCTCTTCTAGTTGCACATATGTCATTAGGATAGCACCAGGTAATGGTGGTTGATTTCTAAAGATATTGTATAATTAGTGGATGCACACAAATTCCATGAAATTTTTGTGTATCCAGATTGGGAGAAAAGCCCTTCCCTGCTTCCCTATATGGCATTCCATGAAGCTTCATTCTTGAAGGGGAGCTCATCAAACACTACTTTTTCTTTCTCAAGTGCACCGCATTTGGCATACACAACGACAAGGGTGTTTCCAACATATACCTTCTTTTCGAGAAACCTACCAGTCACGGTTTCTTTGTGCAATTCATGGCATTTACACAGATCTCTGTCGTTGGCACAAGCCTTCAAACACATGATGAGGACAATTGCGGCACTAGGATCTTCATGATGCAAGAGCATCTTCCATGTGCCACGAAGCTTGTGAGTGGAATCCCTGCATGTTTTTGGTATCATGCAAAAATCCTTGCATGGTCTGCTAGCGAAATGTATGGATATGTGATGTATCTCTTTGTGACACCTTGACTGTTTCAACATCAGAACAACCCCCATTAATCGTCATCTCTTAAAGCGCAGAAAGTGCTCACTGCAATGTGTAAGCAACAGATAATCACTAGTGTCCTTTGCCTAAAGCTACGGAGGAGAGTAGTCAAATTTGGATGTGGCAGCCTTCATGAGAGCAAGCATCTAGCAATCCCTCTAACACGTGAACTGGCTCTATAGTAAACTAGTAAAGATGCTAGCTTAGGTTCCCAAAAGAGTTGGTTTAACGATAAGGCTTTGTTTCTCAACCTACAGGTTGTGATCTCCCTGTTGGGTCCCCTCTAGAGAGACACCTTGTGCTCACGGCGGTCATAGCTTATTGCTGGTAGCTGCTTGCTCTATCCGTTGTTCTCAGTACATGTGGTGCATCAATTAGGTGTCCATGGTGATGCCTATGTGTGGCTCTTGCCCAATGGTACGTGGCCCTTTCCCGACCATGTTTCATGACTAATACTGAAAAGGATAAGCACCTCCCCCCGTGGGCCCTCCAGTGTCATTAGAAGAAATTTGGACTCACTTTTGTATCCTTTAAGAAGTTCCACTTCAACTTAGAGAGAGAAAATAAAAATGATAAATAATACATTTTAAGTCATGCTTTTCTGAGCCAAGAAGATACCAAAATAGCATATTCTTTGTCAGTTAGCCACCGTTTTCCTTTTCTTATCTTCATTCTCTTGTGAGTAATCCAACTAATCATATGACTATTGATTTGAAACGCAACTCTTTATGTAGTGGATCCTTGACGACATAGAACATTGATCTGGTTATCTTTAGGTTTAATCAATATCTTGCATCTTTTATATTTGTTTAAATGCGTGTTTTGTGTTTGACAGAGAGGACATATATTCACAACATTGGATGTTTTGATTGCACAAGAAAGTCTCCAGTTCGACAACACTGCAAGGTTAGTTATCTGCATCCAATTCCCCATTGCTATGCGTTTGCTTGGCGCAACACATAAATGCTACATGGTAGGGTACAGCTTCCGTTTCTTATAGTTTTTGGAGAGACCACAGTGCCAACTCTCCACCATACTTTTGTATGGTACTTCTGCATGATGTGCACCGTATACTTTGTATTTTCCGTCTGTGACCCTTCATTGAAGACAAAATGTTTAACTATTTACATTGCTTTTTTGTAGCTTGACTCAAATTTTGGCCTGCAATTTGGACAATCGAAATGCACCTATACATCATTACAGGTCAATAAACTATTTTATTTCTAACTACAATTCATTGATGCTTTACCACTTGCTTGTTTTAGAATTTTGCACTATGCTTCCTTTAGTTTGGTTTACATGTATGTTGTCTTTAAAAATATACACTCAATGTCGATCAGCATTTGCACATATTAATTATAGACGCTAAAGCGAAGATCGTTGCTAGATAACCCACTGATGTTTTGGTCAAATAATGCTAGTCTACACTCTACAACTCATGAACTATCCAGCTCAACCATTTCAGATGTCCTTGCTTTCAACATCAAGAACAATCCTAGCAAAACGACCATACAAAAGAATAGGATTCTGCATATTTTCTAAAGAGGTTCCAGACGACATGATCTGTCGCCACTCACAGCTACAATCCTTTGACTGTCGCCACTCATGATCTGTCGCCACTCACAGCTACAATCCTTTGACTTGATGGATCAAGCCCAAAACGAAACCACTTTCTTGACTTTGAAAAACATTAGTTGAGCCACCAAGACGATAGGCATATATCACACACTACAACAAAATAAGGTGTCATCGACGCTGATATCGACGCGGCGCGTCGCTATCCGCGTCGCTGTGAAACCAGTCGCTATTTGCGACGCAGGTATAGACGCAGATTGCCACGCATATAGCGACGCAGATTGCCACGCACATAGCGACGACCATAACAGAAAAAAAAATTCTTGGGCAGAGGGCAGGTAGCCTGGCCTATGCCCAGTTAAAAGATGGACACAGCCACAGCCAAACTTCCTGCTCTCTGCCCAAGAAAGCGAGCAGCACCAAAATATCAACCATGCTCCCGCGCGTAGAAATTTCGGCAGAGTTCCCATTGTTTTTACATTTGTATACGCCTCCTACATGCTATCCATGTAGGATCTCACATGAGATTTAAGGCCAATGAAAGACAACCGTACCAACTGAAAAGCATAACCATAACTTAAAAGCATAACCATAACGAACCATAACCGGCTATAACCACTTTGATCAAAACCATAATGCAGATAACCATAACCATAAACAAAATTAACAATAACCATAAGTATAACCAGAAAGAGAAACAATAACTGTCTATACAATGACAATGACAATAATCATAACCATAAGGGAAACAATAACTGTCTGAACACTAACTGTTTGTACAAAAAAGAGACACAGAAGCGTGTCTGTGTCTCACAAAGCATATATATGAAATCTGGTCCACTAATGACTAGGCGTCGCAACCTACACATAGGACAACTCACAAAATTAGTATTGATATTACTTCACATATACTGACTTAATTAAATCAACTTACACATATTAATGTCTCACCTCAAGCGATCAGCGAGACTGTAAGGCCTCCCAGTCTACAAGCTCTCCTGAAGCTTCAAGATCATTCAGTACTTCATAGATACCTCTGCGATATCCATCTAACTCCTCCTCGCGTGTCGGAGCTCGATGCATCGCAAGATTCTGCGTTTATACAAAAATCAAAGTAATAAAAATACATGATTCATCGCGTTTTAAAAAACGTCATAGTTAAGATTGGATTAGAAACTCACAAACTCATAGCGAAAGGTATCGAAGCCTCGCCTACCAAGATGAGATGTCCCCCTAGTCATCTGTCGTACCTGCGCGGCCTCACGCTGCTGTCTGAACCGCGTGGCCGCTGTCCGCTCATCCTCCCTAATCTGCAGCCACATCTCGTATGGGATGCCCGAAGGCTTCGGCGAGCCGGTCCTGAAAGCCTTCTGAGCTGCATCTAGTCGATGTTTCAAGGTGTCCCGTGCAACACCCTTGATCCACCGCACCGGAACAATGGAAGAACCCGGAGCAGGCTGGTACTCTCTCAAGATGGTCTCCACTATGTAAGTGACTTTTTTCTTTTCTTGCTGATCCCAAGACGTGAGAATGCTTGTCGAAAACTCCAGCTCCACGAGCTGACGAATCCCTTGTCGCATCTCATTCCCGACTCTATCCATGTCAACAGAACCATCTCCCCGTACAGTATAGAGCTTGGAGGCACTAGGATCGTGTGCCCCCCAAGGTGTCCGAGGTGTGCAAAGAGGTGTGTCGAGAGGTATGCCTGGGTAGGACGGGGGTCGTGAGCGAGGAGGGGTCGAAGCATCTGTGGACCCTCCTCCACAACAACCACCACCTCCACCTGACGATCGCCGAGATCGGCGAGTGCGCATGTGCTGCAGAGATGAGGACGTACCCGCCTCTGCCCCACCCCTAGGTGCCGAAGCGGCCGTGATGGGAGAAGAAGGCGTTGTACCTATAGGCGTCCCGAACCCCGTAGGCGTCTCCCCCCTAGGCGTCGGACCCTCGGGTGTGAAGCCCGGAGGCGTAGTACCCGTGCCTCTGGTTACCCAGTACTGAGAAGCCTCTGCCATCTGAGCAAGCGTCATCCGTGTAACGAAGCCCATGAATGCATCTGCACTCATGGAAGCGGGATCTGAAATCTTGTCTGCCATACTAAAGTCCTGCACAAAGAAAGTAAAATAAAGTGTCAGAACACAGTTGTTTAAATTAACTTTAAGCTTAACTTTAAATCAAAGTCTTCACATAAACACTTACAGGCCTAGGCCTCAACGAGTGAGGCATCATCGATAAGATCTTGCACCGTATCATCGTCTATCTCTAATTGCAAACATAACTCTGCCCCAACTCGTTCTGGCAGATTGTCTTCATCCATTGCATCTTCATCTACAAGTGTCAATTCTGGCTCGTCTGCATCATCCCTCGTATATCTGTCAGCTTCCTCTGCCATACCTTCGTCCATCTCATCTAATGTCACAGTAGTATGGACGTCGTCTGACTGACTTTCCTCCAGGAGATCTTGCCCTTCAAATACTTGTTTATTTCTTGGAGCAACCTGAACCACAAACCACCATTGTCGCTCTCGAGGGTCCGGTACAAAGACCACTTGCTCGCAATGTTCGGGGAGAGCAAATGTGTCGCTCACATCTGTCCAAATCTTTGTAGAATCTATTTGCACAAGTTTGTTTCCATCTCTACGTACCGTTGCATTGAGACCAAAAGTAATCACCTTGAACCACTTCACATCCAACAAAAACATCTCAAACCGCCTGAAGCTTACTTTCAGGATATCTGACACCAGACCACAGTAATCCAGGTTGCTAGTGCTCTCATTCGTGTCTCTAGCACTAGCCTTGCTCTTTTGCATGAAACTAACCATTACCCCACTATCAAACTTTGCAATGGAACCACAACGAAACATGTTTTTTATCCTAGGAATAATAGGGAAATGCCGCAACACTTTAGCTGGCACTGTCTCGCCAACTGCATCTTGTTTGTAGCGCATTGCTCCGCACTCAGAAGTTGCTTTGCGTCTGGCCTGGAGGGGGACATTTCATTGCCAGCCAGGAGAAGTTGCTCCCGCAATAACCTGTTTAAGCCACATTAAATTAAAAAGCTCTCCGAGAAAATCACCGTTGCAATCGGAAAATCTCTTTTGTAAATTACGTACCTAAACAAAGCAGTGACGCTTGCATTTCAGGAGATAGGCGCACGGCTTCTGGTGCTGCTTCGTTCGCGTTCTCCTCGCTTGTCTGGAAGAAGGCATCCAGCATCTCCTCCATGCCGTCGTCTTCTGTCTGTAAGCCCTTTTCTGCTTCCATCCGTGGCTCTATATTGGTTGGACCTTCACGCATAATCTTTTTTCTCTCTCTCTTAGATATAGGTGCTATGTCGCGAAAATCAATGCCCGTTCCGTAGGAGTCGTATCGCAGATTCTGTACGGTTTCTCTAGCAAACTCTCCGTACTTGTGCACATGCTCATTACATATCCTACGCTTGAGCAAGATTTGATACTTGCAGAGCGTGCACGAGCATGCAATCTTTTCCTCCATGTTAGTTGATGACGTTGCCATCTACAATGATTATGAATGTTGTTTTAATATATATATATATATATATATATACTCCTCACAATGTAAACTATCTCGCATTCTTTAGTCTTGCACAATCTCCGTACACCTCGGTCCAGAGGTGTACGGAGATCAGGACCACCGGGTCAAAATCTCGTCTTTATTGGTCAAATCCTATATGGATAGACACATACGTGCACTCCTAGGTGTACATGGCAATGCATGTAGCAGGCAAAACCCCTTTGCCTCTTTTAGTTCCATAGTTTCTTCTCTGTCTACGTACCCTATCTCTCGTTCTTTCTCTCTCGATCTCGATCTCGCTCTCGCTATCTCTCTTTCTCTCTCTATTTTCCTATTTTCCTATCTCTCTCTATTTCTCTATTTTCCTATTTCTCTGCCATAACTCCTGGAGCTCCACTTCCCTATCTCTCTCTCTCTCTCTCTCTCTCTCTCTCTCTCTCTCTCTCTCTCTCTCTCTCTCTCTATATATATATATATATATATATATATATATATATATATATATATATATAACTCTCTTTCTCTATCTCTCTATTTCCTATCTCTCTCTCTCTCTCTCTACTTACCTCTCTCTCTCTCTCGCTCTCTACTTCCCTATCTCTCTAATGATCGAACGAGCGACTGATCTAGGGAGATCTAGACGCCCACTACTGCGGAGGACTACACAACATCGACAAAGGTTGCATCAGAGGATCTAGCTAGGTCACTTTGGCTCGACATGCACAACGCCCGTCAGAGTACTGACCATGGAGGAGATCTACCTATCCCAACTAGCTCGTTTAGCCGTTTAGTCCACACCCAGCAGTTTAGGATTCCATAATATTTTATTTTGTCATCTTTTTACTCTGACTTTGTATCAGATCCATCACATTGTAACTTTCTTGTCTCATGTCTCATAGGTCACTTTGGCCTTTCGAAGACGTTAATATAACATTTCATTTCATTTCTCTCTTTAATTTTTTTTTCTTTAATTTTAATTTCCTAAGCATGCATTAATTCTCTCTCTCTCTCTCTCTCTCTCTCTCTCTCTCTCTCTCTCTCTCTCCTCTACACACACACACACCTCTCTCTCTCTCTTTCCTACACACACACACACCGCTCTCTCTCTCTCTCTCTCTCTCTCTCTCTCTCTCTTTCCTACACACACACACACCGCTCTCTCTCTCTCTCTCTCTCTCTCTCTCTCTCTCTCTCTCTCTCTCTATTTCCTACACACACACACACATACACACACCTCTCTCTCTCTCTCTCTTTCCTCTACACACACACCGCTCTCTCTCTCTCTCTCTCTCTCTCTCTCTCTCTCTCTCTCTCTCTCTCTTTCCTACACACATACACACACCGTCTCTCTCTCTCTCTCTCTCTCTCTCTCTCTCTCTCTCTCTCTCTCTTTCCTACACACACACACACACCGTTCTCTCTCTCTCTCTCTCTCTCTCTCTCTCTCTCTCTCTCTCCTACACACACACACATGATGTAGAGGTAGAGAGAGAGAGAGAGAGAGAGAGGGGTTGGGGAGGGTGGAGATGGACATAATACCTGCGCAGCAGGTTTCGGCCAAGACGCGAGCAGGCGAAAATGGTCCCTACGCGCGGGTTTCGCTTTTTTCTCCCAATTTTTTTTTGCGTCGCTATACGCGTCGATATACGCGTGGAAAATAAAATCCTTTCCACGTGTATATCGACGCACACTGCGACGCGTATAGCGACGCCCGTTAATGTCGTCGATATACGCGTGGAAAAGCATGGCCGTCGATATATACGCGTCGATATCTTCATTTAGTGTTGTAGTGACATCCAATACACATGAATTTGGCTCCATACAGCCTGTGAAAATCATGTATGTTTAATTATTCATTGCTATAATATGTTTAGCAAGGCCCACCAAGCAAGACTAGTTTTAGCTTTAAGCTTTTTGCTGGCGTGAAAAGCTTCCAGCGAGAAGATGCTACGTGGTGGCTTGTGCGATCAGATTGAGGAAAAAGAGCCTTTGGCTCACCAAGTAAAGAAGAGAGAAGCCAAACAATCCGCTTCACATGACAAGGAAGATGAAGACAATTCGAAGGATCCGGTATCAAGTGTTGAGAAGAGACGAGTAGTTTGGCAAAACACATGGCAATACATGTTCAAATGGCTTGTTTATGAAGAGGACAAGGCCCCAATTTCTTGTACGTACTGCAAAGAGTTACCCCATTCAAGAGCAAGTATGCTACAAGTGGCTCTATCAACTTCAAGGTTAGTAACTTAAAATCTCATGCAAGTACTCGGTGTCACATAAATGTAAGAGATACAATACTCTTTTGAAAAGAGGGAATGGAGGGCCTCAAAGAGTTGCAAGAGGATCTTGATTGTGAGGTCATGCACATGTAACATGTGTTTGGTATTAGATGGTTGAGGAGACATGCTACCATTTCAAAAGTATGCAAATGTATTGATGCACTTTTGGTTAATTAAAAAGAGGAGAATGTATGCTTATATATGGAGTTATGTTATTCGTCGACGTATTTGGAATGCTCTCTATCTTCTCTTTAAGGTTTCAAAAAATCATGTAAATGTTACCACCATCAATGGTATAGTGAGCAATGCAATCCTCTCTATACATTTCCTTGCCGACGTATTTGGGATGCTCTCTACCTTGAGTTTGAGGTTTCAAAAAATCATGTAGATGTTACCACCATCAATGGTATAGTGAGCAATGCAATCCTCTCTATTCATGATGATTATTTGGAGAAAGGCCTCTTGATTTGAATTCATCACATTTAGGGACAAGTAACTATCCTATACTTTCCGATTATGGACCGAATGATGGGTTTTGCATAATGGCATAGTATGCGCTCCTCTTTGAGAGGGGACATGATCTTTGGACAAAAGCTTATACGTGACAAAGAGGGTAAGGATCTTCAATGAGATTTAGAATTTCAATCCCAATTTTCTAAGGCAATATGCAAAAACCTAGAGAAAAGGTTTAACGATAATTCGGTTCTTGCATGCATGAAAGTTATTATTCCTGCTCAACACCCAATGCAAGAGATGTTGCTTAAATACTTTGGAAGAGTTAAGTGTGCGGGCGTTGTCAGCTTCTATGGTGTGTTCAAAACTGTTGATGCTCCTTTGATTGGTAGTGAAAAGTTTATAATAGAGTACTGCACTTTTAAAGCCCAAGCAAAGGTGGAGTTTGCTCACTTGAGTTTGGTAGACATCACCATTGTCATAGCTTGCAATGAAACTTACAAGGAAACCTACCCAAATCATTTACGAATAGCTCAAGTGTTTCTTATGCAATGTTGTAGCATTCAAATATTTGAAAGAGGATTTATTGCAAGAACAAGGATCAAAACAAAGTGGCGGAATAGAATGGAGATAAAAAGCTTGAATGCATTGCTCACGATCACCTTGGAGCTCCTCGAGGAGATGGACTTTATGGATGTGGCTACTTTATGGAAGAACAATGCACATTAGAGACATATAAGTCATGAATGACTCACCTCTTGTTGGTTTTTCATACCTATGGACGAATTCACGCTTCTTAATTTACACGGAGCTTCAGTGGTGAAAAAAGTGTTGGTCTTTATTCCATTGGGTGAATCTAAAGGTTACCTATCTTTTTCAATAGGTACTGAAATGAGTTAATTGGATCTTAACTGACAAGTTTCTTCAAAGAGCGATACACAAGAAGATTTGGAAATTTTCTCATGTAGGAAAACAGAGTCTTTTTCAGTGTTTTTCATACAATGCATTACATCATGAGCTTCTCCTCGAGAGGCACTGCATACCTAGCTAGGTATACGGTGCCTCCCACTCATGAGGTTGAGGTAAGTCGCAATGTGGGAATTATTGTGAGAATTTGTCCAAAACTTCTTGTGATAGCTCAAGGTAACCTTATTTTTGGGTAAGTTCTTTATGTCGAAGAAGTAGTATAATAAATCTTTTGGAACAACTTAGAAGCATTTCGTTTAGGGGGAAAAAAAAATGCTATGCTCATGAGGTAAAAATTTACTTTTCTTTAACTATCTTCTATGTTGTATTTATTATTGCACGTGAAGAATAATGGGTTTTTCTTTTGATGCAAGAATGCTCTGACCTAGATGTGAGGCTACATGCCCCAAGTTGTCAACAATTACAAAGAATACAGGGTCTTTCAACTTTAGAATTTTGTCGCATTCAATCTTTTCTACCCATGTAAAGTTATATTCTTGTGTATATATAGACATGTTGATAAATTCAATCATATGAGTAGGTCTATGTACTTGTTTCATTTCATTATTTATTTTTTTTACCATCTGGGAAGGTAGTAGGGAGAAACTACACGTATATCATGCATTCACAATCGTACATTGTTGTACATTACACCCTCAAGGTGCAACCGTGGGAACCACCTCCAATAGGGGAGGAGAATACACCCAAGAGAGCGCAACTTGTGAGCCTTGAACCCTCAACCTTGGGATTACATCACAAAGGTCTGATCAACTGAGCTATGCTTCTTGGGTTACATATAATTTTTACGTACTTACAATTTTTAAGGAATTAATTGTTCTTAGTTATTTTGCGTTGTAAGATTTTTGATAACTTTACATTTTTCCTCCTTTACTTATGTGGAAAGGTCTCGAGAAGGTTGCCTCTATTAAGCTCTGGGTGCATAGGAAATTTTCGTTGGAATTTAAGGTTAAGAGGAATTTAAGCCTTTTCCTCTGAAAGTCAAAAGGACGTTTTGAAGAATTCTGAAGGCATAATATGAGTTGAGGGGGAAATTTAGCCTTCTTTAAAATTCAACTTTGCCCAACAATCACAAGATTTAGCAATTCTCATGTAGGAAAACAGTCTTTTTCAGTGTTTTTCATACAATGCATAACATCATGAGCTTTGCGCAAGTGCCGCCGCATATCTAGCTAGGTACGATTGGGGGCAGGGAACCACAATGTGGGAATTATTGTGAGAATTTGTCCAAAACTTCATGTGAATGGGTGGCAGTAGAGGAAAAGGAAAAGGTCAAAGTTAGAAGTATTTGAATTGTAATGTTGATGACAGGTAGTTTTGGGAAATTTTAAATGTCCCTTATAAAATTAAAGAGAGGAGGTCCTTCTCAAGTAGTTGCAACCATCCCCATGAGACAAAATGCATAGCCAAGGACAGACAATACATAGTGATCACCACTTCGCAAAAGAAAAAGGTAAAGTAGCTTCTTTAGAAATGAGAGTACATTGAGCATTGAAATGCTCTGTTATTGAAAAATTGAGAGGAGGGCTGGCTACTAGAAAGGGAAATTTTGAAGCTTGAATTTTGAAGGCTTCACTTCATGGCTAATCTGCAGAGTTTGAAGAAAATGTGGTTTGGGGGGGGGGGGGGGGGGGGGGGCGGTAAGCGTAAGATCATGACAAGATGAAGGGATGGGTGGCCATCTACAAGCTCACCTCTGGTCTCTCATTGGGTCAGCAAGTTATTACATCATCAGTTTCATATACAAATATTGATCATGATCATAATCAGTCGCCCACATGCTTAGGTAAAATTATGTACAAACAGCAAAAAATAAGCCTCATAGTTAGTTTCAGGAACTAGAATCTTGTTGCGGATTGGAGAGGACTTTGGAGAAGTCCTCGCTTAATAATGGGATAAAAATGGGGTGTGGGGGGGGGGGGGGAGAAGAAAATTCTCTAGATACTGTTTAGGTCAAAATGCTAGGCTTGTAATATGTTTAGCAGGAATATTCTCATGGCTAATAGTGAGCTTTATAAAATGGCTTATAAAGAAAATTCCTGATAGAATATGTAGGCCTAGCAAAATATAAAATGGTTAGATAGAACTCTTAACATATACTATAAATAATATATGATAATAGAGATGTCTAATGCAGAGATAATGGTAAGAAACATCTAAATGAGCTAGTATCAATCAGGCAATGTAAGAATTGCCTAGCGACGGTCGCAAGATCTCGGCATCCCATCACAGTTGCTCCCCTAAAAAAGTCTGCCCAAATTTCCAAGAAGCTGGGGCGACATTGAAGGATGACATCGTGTGGCCATCACTAGTTGTTATCATGAAAGAGAGGGCCTGCCCACATAAATTGGCATTGCTTTGCCAGTTTTGTCCCCAATTGCGTGACATGGGCTGCCATCCGGTATTCGAGCCCTTCACCGAAACTGCATGCACGTCACCTGCACCACCCACATTGGTGATCAGCACCAGGTTGAAGTAGGCATGGCCATTCACAGTGAAATGCACTCCTCCCTTCTTGGCACATGGGATTCTGAGAGACAAAAGTAATTAGCCAAGCGTTAGCACAAGCAAACAACCAGTTAGGAAAGTATTACAAAGAGATCTGATACAAATGCAGCTTGTATATTCCAGGAATTAGGGCCCACTAGCATTTTTTGTCTAGTCAAGTAAGTAGCCATCATAATCCGAGAAAATGCAAGGCTACATCGCCCACAAGTATGTTGGTTTCTAGTGAGCTCGATATTCGACTAGGGCGACTGTCAGCTCTCATTCTCTCGAAAATGCAAAACCGGATGTGGTTGCTAGTGACATACACCACATCATGATGTAGACTACATCACCCTCTTTGCCATGTCTCTCTGAAACCCACACAAGGCAATGCTGGAAATATACTCTTTTCTAGGAACTTGGAATTTTACCTTAAGGTAAACTGGCAATATTTGAAGATCTCTATGCTAGATTTTGTGGTGTTTCTTGCCTTCTAATTTTGAATTTAGAGGTGAATCACAAAACTCATAGTGGGTGCACACTCAAATGTACTAAGTTCATACATGAAGCACATGTGCAAGCCCTAAATGAGAGAGTACCTCCTATATTGAACGGGCACAATGCCACCTTGGGTTCTCGCAATCCGCTGGAAAGCAGGTTGCGCCATGTCAAAGTGCTCCAAGGGGGGGTTACACCAGCCTCCTCGGTTGTTGGGAAGGGCGTTATTGGGAGGACAAAAATTGGTGCCCGTGACAATGATCGAGCCAGACAAACACCATTTTGCATCTCCTGCACATTTGAGTTCGAAACAAGCACCGCACGACAGGCCGCCATTGAAGAGAGCTGTGCTCAATGCTGCTGTGCTTGTGCCATACCCTGCTGTGTAAAGGTCACCATAGCCACAAGCCCCTCCTGCACATCATAAAGACATGCCTATTCACAAACAAGCACATTTGTAGAGAGGCAGTGCTCACAAATAGTGAAATTTTCCCTTACAGAAGAAATTGGTGAATATTAGTCTTGAAAAAATACAGAGCACTATTAACCAGAATGCGATGAAGAGAATTTTTTTGGTCTTGACTCAAAGTCCATAAAAACCCGACATTGCAACACTGTTCAGATCCAAGACTCAAAGAAGGTATAAGCTTAGCGGGCGAGAGAACACATACCCATAGTCCCGGATGCATCACTGCCTCCATAGAATGTAGCATGGGCAGACCTCCAGGCAGAACCCCGGAAGGAGGAGGAAGAGTGTCCTTTGGAAATGAAGAAGGCGAGGACGGAGAAGAGGAGGACACGAGCTGCAGAGGAGCTGGCCATTGATCTGATCTCTCTCTCCCCACACACATACACTATTGTACTACTAGCTGACATACATGGAACTGCCAAGGGCAAGAATTAAGGGTGGGTGAAATGAACGACTTGGAGCTAGCCATAGCCTGGAGTTGGCAGTTAATATACAAGGAGAAGTGGGGGACAAGCGTGGCAGGCTTTACAGCTTTGGACAGATGGGATTCGGGCGGGGGGAAGAGGAAGGTTCAAGGGGGGAGGGGGACTCGGGGAGGCAAGAGACTCGAGAGTCATTCATGTCAAAACAAAAGGAGGCAAGTACTCTCATCAGAGGAAGACACACAGAAAGAGAAACACACGACACACTGTACACATAGAGAGTCGAGACTACACGAGAGAGAGAGAGAGAGAGAGATGGGGGGGTACCTGCCACCTGGGGTAGCCTCCAGAGTTCAGAGAAGAAAAACATGCTGCATGAGAGGCAGAGCTGAGAGCTGATAGCCTACACCACGGTCCACATGGCTGCCCAACCCCCCAAAACGGCCTTTTCCGCTTTTATATTTACAGCCTCGACCACTTTATCATCCAAGTAGTACCTAGAGAGTGTATACACAGTACACACATCCTTTTCCACCCGCCCCTGGATTTGAACCATGGGTCGGACCTCCAGGCCAACGTCATCAAGTAAGCCCATCCATCCAACAGCATACATTGTTTTGTGATATTCATCCCACATGACACCGGAGGTGCCAATGAGTCCTCCGGCATGGCTTGCCTCAACACTCGATGGAGCCTCAGTGTGCATGCCAAGCTTGTCCACACCATGGCAGCACACACCATGTGGACAATAGTTCAACTGTTAATTGTGGAATCCTTCATCAATGAATCAACATTTGCCAATTGGTTAGACCGCATGGCTTTGAGCTGACACTTCGTGAGATCAATGTTGATCCGTGATCAACGCTCAACAGCTCAATAGAAATTTTTTCTTCGGGGGTGCTTGTGCCGCCCATAATTCCATGGATCCAGAAAAGCGTCTCTCCGCTTTTGAGAAAATGAGGCAATGCTAACGGACGCACAGCCCTACCCGTTCTTGCTTTTTGCGCAATCTGAAGTTTGTACTCTCGTCCATACTTATCTACAATCAAACTTGCACTCCGTGGGCATCTATATACGTGAATGCGTAGAAGGTATATGGATCTCCATTTGTAAACCTATACAATCTCTCATGAGTGTAATCCATCAAAACTCTCATGGCTTTGTTGGTTTTGACAAATCTCACATTTGCTTTGTTAATCAGAGGATGCCTCTCCTCTAGGTCTTCATCGATTCTTACTCTTGAAGGTATTGCAGCGTGTCTTGCCATTTCCATGTCTCTGAGTCGAGTAGAAAACCTTGGTGGTAAATGATTTGTCATGGTAAAGGCTCACTCAAACTCTCAAGGTAGTCCTCGACAAGCCCACTTTGGGTTAGTGCAACTTATCCCTTTTTGCCCCTGGTGAGATCTCTCAAAAGTCAAGACTTTGTCACTCTTTGGTCTCTTTGGTATACTCAAGTGAACCTACAAGATCATCAAATCAGATACCCCCATTATAAAGAGGTACATGGATCGCGATCCACAACCTTGTCAAATTTCCATTCCAAATTTTGATAGTCTATAGACAAAGGTTATGCAAAAGCTCTATACCAATTTTCAGTATTTTTTTAGGCTGGGAGACATTGATCGCGATCCATGTTCCACCACATCTGGATTTGATCTCTTGGCAGCTTGCTACACTCTATGTCCACAAGCTAAATCTCAAATCTTTTTGAATTTGAACTTGGTTTGATAGGTCAAATGGCCAACACTAGGTCTGCACGACGGTTTTCACTTTGTCACCTGTTTTGATGTCATTTAACCAATTTTGCTCATTTTTTTCCAAAATTAGACTTAAGGATATGTTTCCTTATGTGTGTACTAATGATCTAGAAAATTTTAGGTCAAGCTGTCACTTTGGGGACATGGATCGTGATCCATGTTTAGAGGCCAAACTGACTTTTCTTGGTACCATCAGGATCAGCATGCTTAGTAGGTGCTATGGTATCACAAATTTTTGAATTTGGACCTTTGGATTGAAAATTAGGTCAGCTCTTGGGCTTTTGACTTGGTTTTTTAAATCCAAATTCAGTTTTGAACAG
Organism: Adiantum capillus-veneris; assembly: GCF_014529385.1. Classification (NCBI taxonomy): domain Eukaryota; kingdom Viridiplantae; phylum Streptophyta; class Polypodiopsida; order Polypodiales; family Pteridaceae; genus Adiantum; species Adiantum capillus-veneris. Next base: position 19,725,888 of record NC_140948.1, on the reverse strand, counting down.
ACCACTAGACTCCTTGTGACCTGCTCTAGCTATGGTATAAGTTTGGTATCAGTCTGTGATAGGGAGGCATGGATCACGATCTATGTATCCTTGTGTCAGATGGTGATGAAACTTGACACACAACTTGCCCGTGGTCCACTGATCTCTACTATATGGTTTTTATGTGGTTTGGACTTGATTAGGTCAATCAAAAGTCAATCCCTAGGTCTATTTTGACACTTTTCACTTTGAAGTGTTTTTGACACTTTTGATGAGATTTTTGGACTTTTTTGACAAACCTCCGTTGGGAAGATTTGTTCATAATGGTCTCTACTATAGGCTGGTATACTTTCTGTCCAAAAATTCACATGGGAGTCATGGATCGCGATCCATGTTCCACCACTTTCGGACTTGATATTTGGTGAGTTGATAGACTATGATCTTTGTAGACTGCTCCACATATTTTTTGGATTTGGATCAATTTTGACCAACCAAAAGTGAAATTTTCAGTTTTCAGTGTGTTGTGACAATTTTGACAATGTTCTATTTTTGGTTGTTTTTACCATTTTTTCAACTTTTTGGAAATGCTTCATTTGGGAAAAGTGTTTGTCAATGTCTCAGCTCCCTACTGCTCAAATTTTAGCCAAAATCTTGATGGGGGACATGGATCGTGATCCATGTTCCATCAGATCTGGACACCAAATTTGGTCTACTGATTACTTGCAGTATCAGTAGTCTACTCCACCACTTATTTTTGGATTTGGAAAACTTTTAGTCAGTCAAAAGCAAATTTTTCTATCTGCCCTACAATTTTTTATTAGTTTTTGTATTTGACACTTTTGACCAACTTTTTTTATCAACTACATACTGGTCAAATGTCAGCCCCAAATGGTCAAGGGGGACATGGATCGCAATCCATGTTTGACCACATCTGAACATGAAATTTGGTCAGTAGTATGTTTGCACTCTGTGGATGTCATAATTTCACTTATTTTTTGATTTGGATCTCAAAAAGTTGAAAAGCCTCAAATTTTGTTGAGTTTCTTGATTTGAGTGAGTTTTTTGTGTCAATTTCTTACCAAAATTGTTTATTCAATAATCTGGTGGTCTGGTTATGCCCTTTTTGCACTTATTTTTTAATTTAGATGAGTTTTTGAATTTTGGGCATCATATATTCAGTTTTTTAGAGATTATGGTTGTTTTGCCCAACATATGGTTTTCAACAGTTTTTATCATAATCTTCTGTCCAAATTTGATGGTACCTAGTTTCTACTTACTCTACTCCTAAGTACTGAAATGAAACTATGATAAAAAATAAACGAAACACAAAATAAAGTCGAAACAAAAAACGCTACAGCACTTTGAAAGCATAGAGAAAATCAAAGAATGAAATGTGTTTGGCTATCTCACTCACAATCCTCTTTACCTCTTGAAAATAGATCTAGCAAGTCCTCGACTTTTAGACTCTACCAAGTACTAAACTCCGTGTCTAGCTGCTTCATTGCTTAAGTGTAATTGGAAGGGAAAGAAAAATCTTTGTAAAGGACGCTCTAAATACACACTAGGCCACTCACCATCTAAGGATCATCCTCCGACAACAATGCCAATGTTAGTGAGTCACCGCGACGGATGTTTGTAGCATAGTTATCTGGCACTAATATGTCAATACACAGGGAAGTAAATGTAACTCGGATGGGGCACGGAGACTCTTTGAAGTTATCAATCTTAAGAAGTGAACCTAACAAGCAAACACAACAATTCAACAAGCAAACCACCACTCAATGATCGAAAAATTTGCCTATGTCCTACCTCACCACTCTAGGTCATCATGCCATTTTGGCACTCAAACAAAGTCCAAATGCAACAAAACTTTAGGAGGAGGTCTAAGACACCTGGGGCACTATCCTACCAAGTTTGATCACAATTCAACAAGGCACTAAAATCATGATCTATCATGAAAATGGTCATGACAATTATAGCAGAACTGTCCAGAAAGGTTTCTCTATGGTCTAGGAACACTCTCCTATGGTGAAAACGTCAAAAAATAGTGATTTTAAGCACTCAAATTTGAAGATTATACACACTAACGTGTAGTCGCGAACCTCAACAAAACTGACAATGCTTACAAAGAGCAAGGAAAGAGGAACACAATACAAGTTTTGAAATTGAAAACAGATTACCCAATCATTAGTTGCGATGATTACAAGTTGGAGCTTCGTAGTCGCTTGAGCGTATGTACATCAGAGCTCATTTCTCTTCAAAAGATAAGCCCCCCTTTTACATTAAAGTTATTGGCCTTTATACCTAGGGCTTTCTAAATAGCCAGTGGCTAGCTCACATGGACCTTTACAATTATCATGACAGAATTACAACTCAGAGAATCGACCTACTACTATGGAGTAAGGATTTACACAGGGTATCACTACACTAGCTCGAAAAAATGATAGAGTACAAATGTGGCATCCGGCTATGTGTCCGGCCAAGTGGACGCCCGTTCGATCAATCCGCTAACAAAAATGATTGGGTCTCTTATGGAAAAGTTGTTTGGGTACAAAATGGAGATAAAATTGAGTGATTGGGCTGAAGAGAATGGCAAGCATGCAAAAGGATAAGCAGATTTTTGTTGATTTCATAGCACCATTGATCATCTTGTCACTCTTCGTGTTCTCATGGAGGAAAGTCGAGCAAGCGATTATATTGTTGCTTTGTGGACTTTAAGAAATACTTTGATATGCTTCCACTTAACAATTTGTGGAAAAGGATGGAAGAACTTCAAGTGCTACATGAGTTTATGCTTGCGGTTTCTCGAATCTATGAGAAGGTGATGTGCAAATGGGAAGGGGAATTTCAGAATTTTTTGCAAGCACTATTGGGATTAAACAAGGATGTCCAATGTCATTAAGTCCCTTTGGTCTATGTATCAATCAATTGGAACAAATGGTACTTGACTTTATGCAAGAAGGAAACATGAGTAAAACTCAATCTGAGAGACCAAATTCAAAGTCTGTACCGGTAAATAAGGTGGGCGACTATTGCAAAGGAGAAGAAGGAAACACCACCTTATCACTAGAGTACAAAGGAGTAAAAACGATAGCCATACTTGATACTAGGGCTGGAATAGCCATTGCAACGAAGGGAATTTGGGAAAAATAGGAAAGACCAACTCTCAAGATAATGCGCATGAATTTACAGCTAGCAAACGGATATATCGAGAGACCCTTGGGGATGCTAAACAGCTTATTGTATCCTCTTGCAGAATCGAGTACGAGTACACTTGTAATGTAGTTGAATTTAGAAAAGGCAACAACTTTGAGGTTATTTTACGACGGCCATTCATGCGTCAACTCAAAACGGTTCAAGATTGGGGCTATGACCACATCGACTTGTGGAATAAGGGTGTCACAACAAGGGTCATCACGAAGGAACATAGGGTAAAGAGGCCAATAACGAACCGAGGTCCAAAACAAGGCCACCTTCAAAGTAAATGAAAAATACCACCAAAAAATATGAAAATTATGATTAGTATGGCATTGGGAATGGCAAGAGCTTAATATGAGCTATCTTTTAGTATTAATTTCATTAAAATTTATCAACCCTATTAAATAATTCATATCATTCAAGATTGAATGTCCCTCTATTGGCCCCCATGTTTTAAGTGGCCTTATATTGGTCCCTTTACCCTAGTTACAGAGACGTAAATTGAACCCCATTGGAAGACTTTGTTGTAACTACAGATTCAAGAACACAAATTCCTACTTGGTGCAGGGAGGCGTGGTAACATGACCCAATCGCAACCCACACAAAATTAGCAAATCTGTGGATTGGAAAACCCGGCTAGGGCATGGAAGCACAAGCATCAGATGAACGGAATAGAGGATTCAAGAGATCACCTCTCCATTGCAAGTAGATATTATCCATGGCAAGACTAACTCTAAACCTACTCTAATCACTAATCATTTAATCTCCTACACACATCAAGCTCACCGAAGTCCGACTTTCCATAGACTAGAAACCCCAAGCACACTAATGATAAGTACACACTAATAACCACATGTCAATTAAGGCACTTCATCAATAGCTACACACACGAGGTGAATGGTGCTAGAGCTTCATAAAACCTATCTACACACAAGCAAAGAATAGGACACACACAAATTACAAGATTAAGACCCAACTTAATCAACATAATTTGTGATGCTAAATATCGCAAATCAATTGCTTGTAGAGATCTAAGAGTGGTTACTAGCAAGAAGTACATACATCTCTCAAATCTAGAATAATGAAGTGTAATACTACTTCATGACAAGATGAAATGTAGAGAAGAAGAGACTAATGAGAAAATATGAATTAGATTAATCAAGAAGAGCTTACACTAATTACAATGGTTAGCACTAGCCTCTTAAGCATGAGCATTAAGCTCAAGGCTAGGCCAAAGAGTGAACACTCTAGAGAGAGGGAGCTCTCAAAAGTGGATCCTCAAGAGTGGATACTCAAGAATGGAGCCTCCTTGCCTAAAGGCTTCCTTTTAAGGGCTTTCACCACAATCCCTTCTACTATGGGTTTAAGCTTGAGCCCTCAAACTAGCATTTACAACTTTGAACTCCAAGTGAGCCCAAGACTTATACAAAGTGAGTGAAAATATTATGCACAACCGTAGATATCTCCCGCTTGATGCATATTCGGTATAGCTTGTGTTAGCCGTTACAAATATTCCCCCCTTCTTAATTTGGCGCACGTCCTCGTATGTCGGTGAAGCAAGACACGGAGACATGGTAAAAAACAATTTCATGGAAGAAATGTTGATCTGCAAGACATAAGAACAAGTAGTAAGCATCAAAGGCCACCAAGAATGAATAAAACATGAAGCACAATGTACAATCATGCAAAGTGAATTTTTGCTTCTAAAAGATGGGTGAGTCATAGTCAAAAATTAAACTACATAAAGCAAAAAAGACACCTAAACTATCGTGAAGATTAAACCACTTGAAATTTCAATTTTATGCATGTAACACAAGCAATCAATTAAGATCGTAGGCTAATGCAAGTTCATAAACTTACTAGCCTAAAAACTATGTGACCAATATTAATAAATCATTCAAGTCTATCATGTCTATGGGCTATTAAAAAAGCTCCTAATCTATTAGTACATTGTCACAGCTTTTTGAAGGTCATGGAAGTTTTGTTTTGGTCATTCATTGAAAAAATTAAAGCACAATACAAGGCTACCACCCCAAGGCAAGTCTAGGTGCGACTCTCGGCTCCTTGAACCCTCAAGAAGGTGTTCCAAAAGCCTACTAGCCTACCAAGGCAACGGCTAACCCCTGTCAGCCCAGGGCATCGGTTTAGGGTCTTGACCAAGCGAGCCAAGGTGATTCCCCTCGCCTGCCAAGTGCCAATAAGGCGCTAGGCCTCATATAGACACAACATAATATAAAAATTTTCTTTTCATGTGTCTAGTAGCATTTTTGCTACTTTTTCTTAACACTTTTTTGCTTCATTGATTCTTTTTTTTAGCACTTTTTATTGCTTCCTTTATGAGATGCTTATGGCAATTGGACTAAAGAACTAAAGCTCAATCATAGCGCTAGGTCGTCATGTTAAAAATGAATGGAGTATTAAGACTATCACTAAGCGTCTAGGACTAATGAGAAATGAATCTACATTAATCTAAGGTCAAGGCCAATTACCTATGATTAGCATACATAAAACCTAATTTTTTGATGAGTTAATTTTCACAAAGCAAAGTGTTGAAACTTTAGTATACCTAGCTTTTGAACATGAAAGAACCATAGCTTAGAAGCAAAATTTCACTTAAGCCAAGTATAGAGAATGAAGAGATAAACAAAAGAGAAGAATCATGGAAGGATTACACCTATTCATGTTGTTTTCAACATCCTTGAGCAAGCATCCCTTTTGTATAGAGAAGCTTCTTGATCTTTTTATTTGCAAAAGAAGCTTTTGAAACTAAGTGTAAACACAAGCTCCAAAAGTCTTTTATTGAAATCCAATTTCACAAAAAAAACATTATTAAAAAATCTAAAGCTAGGGTCTTGCATACCCGAATTTGCCAAAGGGAAAAAACCCAAGGGAAAAAAGTGCCTTTGGTTATGCACATGATGCTCTTTGATAGCAAATTTATGCATACATAACAACAATGAGAGATGAAATGCTTTTACATAAGAAAATTTTGCAATTTTAACCATCTCTCATGTATGATTCAAAAGTGGATTAATTTCTAGCTCACTTGAAGTATGGAATTTAAAACAAGCCAAGAGCTGAAAATTACTGCAATTTTTATGAAATGAAGTGGCTCTTCAAGCCAAATTTTACATTTTTAAAGCTTTCCAAAAAGTTGGCTTACAACTAGCTCACATGAAATTTTCAATTTAAAAGCAATCTATGAGCTAGAGATGACTGCAACTTGATGAAATGAAAATGAATGGCTCTCAATAGCCAAATTTCGTACTTGAAAGCTCTCAAAAAAGTTGGCTAAACACTAGCTCAAATGAAAACATTTGCATTTTAAACCAAGCAATGAGATAGTACAACTTTAAATCCAAAGAAATGGAATGGCTCCAAGTAGCCAAATTTTGCAATATTTTGCAATGATGACCCCTCCTTAGATCAATGAAATCACACACCTGCCACAACCCTTCAAAATAAAGCTCAATTGTTAGTGCTTTTAAGCATTTGAAAATCCAATACAAGCACTAAAAATGCACTATCAACCACAACCCCAAAAGTTTAATGCTCATTCTCGTTCATCAAACAAGATCAATGTTAGTGTTATGCAAGGATTATTCATTTATATCAAGCACTAAAAATGCAACAAGCAATATCAAGCCCAAACTTTAATGCACGCTCTTGTGCTATCAAACATGATCAATTTTAATGCTTTCCAATGATTTTCCATTCAATTCAAGCATTAAAATATAACAAGCAAGTCAATTCCAAGAATAACAAATCTCGACCGAGCATCAACTCATAAACCAATGCGACTCTCATGCATGCATGCATACCACAAAGAAGAAATTTCCTTTTTGGTGCATCCAAGTTTTCAATAAAAGCCAATGCATAAGGCAAAAAAGTGTACAATGAAATTTTATGTATAGAAGTTTTACACAACCAAAGCACACTCTGTCTTCACTTACCCCTTGCTCATACATAACACATTTAGTGTCCATAGCAAAGGATGTTTGTTTTTTCTTTGGTCTATGCATAGCTCATTCATCAATGTACAAAGGAATTTGATACTCAAATGGAGCATGAAAGTAGTCTTGAGCAAGTCAAAATCCCCTCATTCATGCATAAATTTGTCAAAAACAAGGAGTTATCAATTTATTGTGCACCCTTTTAAAGTTTTGAAGGGGAAGAATCGTGAGAACACTCTCGTCACCCCCCTTCCTTTTGTTTTTTTTTCTCATATGTTTGTTTTTTTTTAAAACTTGTTTTGTCACCATCTACTGGGTCGACATCTAGCAGTCAAGGGAGAGACAAAAATTGTTTATGCTAAAGGGGTGCGCTGCAAGGGTTGGTGAGCATCAATAGGGCAAGGTAGGACCAGCAAGGCCATGGGCAGGCTTGCGGGGTCAGCACGACCTGGATCTGCAAGGCGTCGTCAATGCAATGTGCACGCTCATTGACAAACAACAAGTGGGCGAGATCGACATGCCTGCCAGCTTGATGAATTGCTTTTGAAGGGCTAGCTATAGCCAAAAATAGTGGCAAGTGGCCCACGTGAGGCTCGTGGCATAGCTACCTGTGCGAGGGAGAGAAACCAGTTACTTTTGAGGACTCGAGGCCCCAAAATTTTGGAAAGGCTACGTGTGTGTGTGGGGTCCAAAGACCAGGGCTGGATTCGGTGCAGTGATTCGCAGCACAAGAGCAAAAACGGCATGTGTGCACGTGTGCTGTGAGCCAATCCAGGCAATGCCAAGATTGTGTGCGCACTAATTTAGGCCAAGCCAGTATCCGTACTCATTGTGTGTGTGTGTGTGTGTGTGTGTGTGTGTGTGTGTGAGAGAGAGAGAGAGAGAGAGAGAGAGAGAGAGAGAGAGAGAGAGAGAGAGAGAGAGAGAGAGAGAGAGAGCAGCAAACGACACGTGTACATTGATCTCTGACTTTCATGGTGCCGTCTAAAGCACCCCGATCTCAAAAAGGGAGGATGTTTTTTTTTTTAATTTAGAAAAATTGATAAGGGAGTGTTCCCATACATGGTGGCAAAAGATGGAACTTGAGTGTGTTTAAACATGTTTTAAAGAGGAAGACGCAATGTGTGTTTTAATGAAATCCTAACAGTAAACGATCATGATGCTCAAATTCGATCATACACACCCAATATGGCAAATATCATATAGGTTCTCACTCCGATGCTCATTTGCTATAGTTAATTTTTCTCATCATGATTGCCATCATCCATGCACAACAACCCATATCTTTCACCCCAAAACTGATTCAATTTACACTCCATAAATTGGATACCAGTTGTAAAAATACATTAAGCCCACGTGCTTTGGCATGTAATTTTTATTTGTTTTTTACATGAAGGCAATTGATAGTCCACATACACACCATTATGTTGCATTCAAAAAATTAGCACACAATCATTGGATTTTTTGTCCATTTACTTCCATTTAGAGATTATTTGAACACCCATATCGGATTGAAAGTTATGCACACAAAAAAACCAATTCTCAATTTAACATTGATGCATCTTTTACTCAATTGGGCAATGCAAATAAGTAAATTAATTGAAGTTATCATCTCATTTTCATAACCACACCAATCATTGTAACTTATGTTGCTCATATCCCTATTCAAAAATCATCCAACCTTAATTAGGCTTGTCATCTCATTACTACACACTTTTGATTTAAATGGCATTTACAAATTACCATACCCCATTGGCATACATAGCAATAGTAATTCATAAAATCATTTTCAATTGCGTCAATTAAATCATCTCAAGTCAATCATGCACCCAAACTTTTAGATCTAATAATCAATATGTCTAGTGAACAACACCAAAATCATTCATTCTAAACTGGATATCAAGCACCATTGCATAGGCACACACATTAGTGTATTTTTTCCATGTTCATCAAATTGATTCATCATTAGCATGGAAATATACTAAAAATTTACACAATTGAGTATCAATTGAGTGATCTATCCCAATTGCCTAAGCCAATTGTGACACATATATCAACTATTTGGCCAAATTAATCATCATAATTGGTAAAAAATACCAATTATTCATTCAAGCACTGGATTGCACATGCCATTGAGTAGGCACACACACCCAAATTTAGGCCAAAATTTTATGCAGCTATTCCATCAATTTCACATTGTAATGCTCAAATTGCAAACTCAACCAAGCATAAGTGAATGCATGCATGCTTAATTCTTAAAAAAATATCACTATTTTTATCCAATCAAGCAATGCACACACTCAAAAATTAAGCACAAAAGATCAAATTTGGCTCAATTGGCAATGCATTTAGGCTCACACCTAATGATTGCACACACTTTTCATGAACATTCCATAATCAAAAACCATTTGAGGTGCCCTAATTGACCATCAATCATTGAAATTCAAGCGGTCTTCAATGGGCACACACACTCAAATTTTGTCCAAATTTTTGTCAATTAGGTTTATCCAATGATTGAATTCGCCTAGCATACACATCAATCACATGATTTCATACTCATACACTATCAATTCCATCACTTTATATGCATCCACACACTCACGATTAGGTGCACACACACTTGAATTTTTTGACAGTTTTTTCCCTCTTTGGTGCATGCACACACACAATGATTTTTGTGCACACACATGAATTCTTGATGAGAATTAAGCATTATTTGGATACACACAAAGTTCATTAGTCATAATTTGACTATCAATTTCATTCCAAGTGTATCAAATTAGGTGCAAAGTGTAGGTCAATTTGTGTTACACATCTAATTTTAGAAAATAATTAGCAAATTGAATCACATTTATCAATCAAAAATTGACATAACAAGTGAGTGCACTTACATTGTAATTACACTCCAAGCTATTCCTTTGCTCCAAGAGAAGACGCATCATTGCACACACAAGTGTGTGCACCATCAAATCGGCTCCAAAATTGACCATTTGTAGGTCAAAACCAAACACTCAAATCATCAAATTAGGCATAAATTAGCACAATTAACTTGATTAGAGTGATGATTCCACCTCTTGAAAGGGGATTAATCATACATTACACTTCAATTGTTAGCGGTTCGGTTAGCAAGGTTAGTCAAAATAAGTACGAATTAGCAAGAAATTAGTGAAATTGGGGGTGAAAGTGGGGGTTATTGGCCCAGGGGGTGAAAGTGGGGGTTTGGGGTATTCATAACTCAACATTAGCATCAATTCCTTGCACAAAATCATCAAATCACACCAAAAATTGAGTTACACACACTCAAAAACCGAGAAATTAGTAATGAAATTACACATCCTAAACTCACTAGCTTAGGTTATCGATCCCCAATAACGGCGCCAAATGTAGGGAGGCGTTGTAGCATGACCTAATTGCAATCCACACAAAATTATCAAATCCGTGGATCAAAAAACCCGGCTAGGGTATGGAAGCACGAGCATCAGATGAACTGAATAGAGGATTCAAGAGATCACCTCTCCATTGCAAGTAGAGATTAGTTATGGCAATACTAACTCTAAACCTACTCTAATCACTAATCAATTAATCTCCTATACACATCAAGCTCACCAAAGTACGACTTGCCATAGACTAGAAACCCCAAGCACACTAATGATAAGCACACACTAATTACCACATGTCAAATAAGGCACTTCATCAATAGCTACACACACGAGGTGAATGATGCTAGAGCTTCATAAAAACCATCTACACACAAGCAAAGAATAGGGCACACACAAATTACAAGATTAAGACCCAACTTAATCAACCTAATTTGTGATGCTAAATATCACAAATCAATTGCTTGTAGAGAGATAAGAGTGGTCAATAGCAAGAAGTACATACATCTCTCAAATCTAGAATAATGAAAGTGTAATACTACTTCATGACAAGATGAAATGTAGAGAAGAAGAGACTAATGAGAAAATATGAATTAGATTAATCAAGAAGAGCTTACACTAATTACAATGGTTAGCACTAGCCTCTTAAGCATGTGCATTAAGCTCAAGTCTAAGCCAAAGAGTGAACACTCTAGAGAGAGGGAGCTCTGAAAAGTGGATCTTCAAGAGTGGATACTCAAGAATGAAGCCTCTTGGCCTAAAGGCTTCCTTTTAAGGGCTTTCACCACAATCCCTTCTACTATGGGTTTAAGCTTGAGCCCTCAAACTAGCATTTACAACTTTGGAACTCCAAGTGAGCCCAAGACTTATACAAAGTGAGTGGAAATATTATGCACAACCGTAGATATCTACTGCTTAATGCATATTCGGTATAGCATGTGTTAGCCGCTGCTAACACTTGGTTAGTGATGAAGGATGCACATATTTGGATGTGCGGCACATCGGAATGCGGGATCCTGAGAAAGGAGGATTGCATCCTAGAGCGCCCTGTAGAAGATAACTATTACATAAAAGAGTCATTTTCTGAGGAGTTGTTTGAACCCTTTGGATGTGGGCGTAAACAAAATAATGGATACAAAGTTCTGCAATGAGAATGGCTATGGCATAACTCGCTGTTTTACGATAAAGGTGTTGAAGGAAGATAATGAGGTTTATAAAAGCAGAATATGTGAGACATATAGCTATACGTCATGGAGCATGGTGCCAAAGTGCAAACGATTGAAGCAGAGCAACCATGAGAATTTGTCATCATCAACATACATAAAGAATTTACAGAAGTTGTTTCAAAGAACCTGATTGTAGAAAATGCAAAACCGAAAGCAGGTGAAAGGAGGAAATTTTCTACGTTCAATGTCAAATGTTCAACAAACGCAAGATCAAGAGAAGAACAAGGATAAGGAAGAAGATCAATTGTCTCCTACGAAGCTCAAATTCAGCATATGCAAAGAAATAGAACTCAAAATCTGTCATAAAATATAATATCTAACTTTATCAAATGATTTTCTCATATTAAACTGATCACTTAATATGGGAAGGTAAAAGGGGAACAAGAGTTAGGATATATATATGTGCTTCTAGACCTATCTCAACAAGGGACCAAAAGGAGAAATGGTTGCATCTCAATAGGGGTCCCAAAAGGAGACGGTCTACCAAAGAGCAATGTGCAATAAGTGCTTCTAGATTTATCTCACTGGGACCAAGAGGAGAATGGTTGTTACATCTCAAAAGGGATCTAAAGAAAGGTAGTCTATCAAAGATTAGCGTGCATCTAATGGAGCCTAAAAAGACCTTAGGGTTAGCTTCATTAAAGACCTCCAAAAGTTAGTGTTAAAAAGTCCTTTGACCTTACGCAAGCTAGGGCTAACCTCGAGGTGGGAATCCTACCCAAGCATGAGGTGCTAAGATACTTAAAGTGGTTGTGGGAACCTTGCCCAAAGCTTGAGGTGATTTTTATGCCTAAATGACTAAAGTTTTTGAAATATTAAATTCAAAGATAAATTCTCAAGAGACATGAAGGTTTCCATGCTTGATTGACTAAGGCTTGAAGTATTCAATCCAAAACAATGACTTAAGAAGCATAGAAGACACATGCTTGCTTGATTGACTAAGTCCTTGAAGTATTTAATTCAACCAAATGACTTAATAAGCATAAAAGACACATGTTCAAATGATCCTCCACATGTGGCCCTCATGATGTGCTTTAATTCTATTGGATAGGTTTTAAAGGGGTCCAATGAGAATTTAGATAAATAAAAATAAATAATTAAGTTCTTTCTCTCAAAGAGGAAAAAGAGGACACATGTCCAAATGAAATAATAAAATAATATGAGAGAGAGAGAGAGAGGGGGGGGGGGTGTGGACCAAGCATGAGAGGGGGGTATACTCTCTCTCTCTCACACACACACACACACGCACACACACATTCTCTCATTGTGTGGAGTGCAAAGTGCAAGAGCTCCATCTCCTTCTCCAAGCTTGTTGAGAAGTAGAGAGCCTACACCAACACTCTTGGCTATGGAATGCAAATCCAACCAAGAGCCATGCTTCAATGCTTAAGCTTGCCATATTCTTCATGTTCATTACTATGCTATTATGTTATGCTAAGCAAGAAGAGTGATGATAAGTGAGGAACTATTTCTTTCTCCTATGGAATGTTTCTTCTTCCTCTTCCGTACCCTACATTAGCTCTCTCCACCTTCGAAGGTGTTTGAGACCTTGGGACTGAGGCTTGGGATAGTTAATGCTTTTTTTAAAGTTTATGTTAAGCTCGTGATGCATGAAGCTTTCCATCTTCATAGCATCACCAAGGTCACAAGGAACACAAAGATTGTATTGTAACAAAGTCTCTCTTGATGGGAGAATCTATAATACAAACGCCTTTTGGAGGGGGGACCGGCTCCAAGTAAATCTGGTCCTCAACTATTGTCATGTTCTCTAATACTCTCTCTCTTGCAAAAGTATTGTTCATGCCAAGTTAATTAAGTACTATGTTTATGTCAATAAATCCACCCTCTATGTTCTCAAAGTGATCTCACAAAAATGCTCACCTTAATTCTCTTAATTCCACTATTCTCAAAGTTCATAGGCCATTCCCATTACATTGGTATCAGAGCATTTGGTTTCTCTTTTCTTGCTTAAAGAAGAGAGGTCCTTAAGTAGCCTAATTAATGGTTGATTTTGTTAATTATATTAGGGTAAGTGGGACTGGGATCTATTATCGGTTTTGTTGAGCCCACTATGTGGATATGGTACACACCTTGGGAGATTTGGTCTTAATAATGGGGTCTTTTTAGACTTGCCTCCGGATTTACCATTATTGAGCCATAAGAAGTCTGAAAGGAGCTATCCCTCGGCAATTCTGCTATGTTAGACTCACTCCACTACTCTCTATAATCAACCAGTTCGAGCCGTGGGTGTAGATACTTAAGTTCTTATTTTCAAAGGCTAAGAGGAGTAGCAACTAAGGTTTTGAATTGCCAAAGGATACACTAATTAAACACATAAGTATAATTAGCATGGCTGACAATAACCAAGAGAGTAGAATGAACATTTATAAGTTTGATTTTGCACATGAAGGTGCTAATGATGATGCCCCATGTTTATCAATTATCTTGTTACTAGGTTGTATTAAGCTATGGGCAACCCTACTTTGCAAGCCGAAGTTACCCGCCGACAACTTGGCGCTTATGGGATTTCCCTTCCTCCCCAAGAGGAGAGAGAGTTTAGGAGGTCTCTTGATGATACTCCCAAAAGAAGACTCTCTCCCATAAGAGAGGAGGAATCCAAAGAACGAGAAAGAAATAAATCCCTAAGTTCCTCTAGAGATGTGGCTCACAAAGACAGCGGTCTAGACTATCGTCAACTCCTCCCAAGAGGAAATGGTCAACCCATAGTTGTTCTCCTCGTCATTCCGAAAGGGAGAGAGGAAACAAAGGAAGAAAGAGGAAAGAAAAAGGTCACCCTCTTCTCCTTCTTCTTCAACTTCCTCCTCTTCCGACGAAAGCAATAGTTATTCTCCTAGAGAATACAAGAGGAAAGGACATTGCAAAACTTACGTTGCATGGCGAAGGTCCCAAAAGCTTAGGAAATTCAAAGGGGGAGGAAAGAGTATCTCTTTTCTCACCTTCTATGTGGCACCTTTGGTGCCACCAACAAAGTGTTGGCCTTCATCCAACAATTTAATGAGACCTTTGGAGACGAGGGCTTCACGGAGTCCTCCAAGTTATGCCATGTAGCTATGCACTCCCAGAAATCTACTCGTCGATGGTGGGCTAGCCTTCATGGCAACAACGAGGCCCCAAAGACATGGAAAACTCTATGAGTTTCCATCATGAAGCAATTCCTTGCAAGCGATGCAAAGGACAAAGTGCTTTCCAAATGGTGGAGTTTGAAGCTACTATTGAACGAGTCTATCCACAAATATGTAAACAAGTTTTGGGATTTACATCTCAAAGCTACAGTCTTTCAAAGGATAGACTTCATCGAACAAAAGCATCAATTTTTTGGTGGTATTATGTGAAGAAATGGCCGAGTATGTCAACTCACAATGGCCTAGCACTACCACTGAAGTCATCCACCAGACTATGGTTGCTTCAAAGATCAATTTCCAACAAGGGGCAAGAAGAAATTTCAAGCCCATGGAAAACAAGGATCGAAATAATGCTAAAGGGAAGAGCAATGCTCAAAACTCTTCCCAAGGCAACACAAACAACAACAACAACAAGGCAAAGGAGAAAGGAGCTTACAAAGGTAAAAATAAGCTCTCTTCTAAAGAATTGGAGGCCTTTCATAAAGACCATAAATGCTCTAAGTGTAGGGAGCAAGAACATGGTTACCGTTCTTGCCCCAAAAGAAATGTACTCAATGACACTCCTAGAGCTTCCATAGTTGGAGCTCCAAACAGGATACTTATTGCAAAGGCTCATACCTCTCCTAAGCTTGGGAAAAATTAAGGGAGCATGCTGCCCTTATTCTCTTTGACCTTAGCTCTACTCACAACTTCATATCAACGGAGTTGGCCACTAAGTTGGGCATTTAAGCTTTTGAGATGGGAGATATTGTAACTGTCGATGCAGCTTTCAAGGGATAGAAAGCCTCCATTACTCCCTTGATTGGGAAGTTGAGGCTTCATTTCCAAAGCTACGTCAACAAAGAAGACTTCTTTTTACCTCTCCAACATGAGGATGTTATACTAGGGGCACCATGGTTCAACCGCATGGCTGCCAATGTAAAGTTCCCTGAAAGGAGAATCTATTTCACCTACAGGGAAAAGAGCATGTACATAGATGCTAATGAGTCAGGGAACACTATATCCCTGGTAAATATGCTTGCTTTTTACAAGTCAATGAAAAGCTCCCGGAAAAGCTCTACTTTTGCGTATATGATTTTTGTTAGAGAATATGTAAATGATTCTAATGTTTTCACAAGTAGCAAAGGGAATCAAAAGGAATTAGAGTTTTCTAATTTCCTAAATGGATTCCAAGATGTTTTCATTGATGACATCCCTAGTGAGTTACCTCCAAAATGAGGGGATGATGACCATGCAGTAGAGCTTCTATTAGGAAGCTCACCGCCTAATAAACCTCCTTATTGAGTTTCACAAGCTCAACAAGAGGATATCATGAGGCAATTGCATGAATTGGTGGAAAAAAGAATGGTGAGGCCTAGCTCCTCTCCATTCTGCTCACCAGTACTTTTAGTGCAAAAGAAAGGTGGCACATATTACATGTGTGTCGACTATAGAGCACTAAAAAGGATCACTATAAAAAAAAGATTTCTCGTGTCGCGGGTAGAAGATCTATTTCATAAGTTACAAGTTTTGGTCTGACAAATGCTCTAACCGCATTCAAACTCAGGATGGACAAAAATCTTCAGGCCACTCAAATTCTCTTGAGGAGTACAAGTGACACCTCCATATAATCTTTCAAGTTGTGAGAGAGAATAAGCTTTTCATTAATCAAAAGAAAAGTGAATTTTTCCTACAAGAGATTCAATATTTAGGTCGCATTATCTCTCAAGATGGTATCCGTATGGATCCATCAAAGTTGGAGGTAAGAAAAGCATGGCCTAATCCAAGGAATCTACATGAGCTAAGCAGCTTTATTGGTATGTGTGCATACTATAGATGCTTCATAGCAAAATTCTCTCAAATAGCAGGACCATTGCATGACTTAACAAAGAAGAACGTTAAGTACTCATGGACTGCTAAAGAACAAAATGCTTTTGACAAGCTCAAAGAGAAACTTATCTCTCAACCAGCCCTCATGCTTCTGGATCTCTCAAAGCCATTTGGGGTCCAATGTGATACTTGTGGTGATTGCCTTGGAGCAGTCTTGCTTCAATAAGGGTGTGCCATAGCATAAGAGAGTCGACGAAGGCTCAACGCCGATGAACGGGTCTTGGGCATATACAAAGAAGAGCTTTTAGCTATTCTACATGCCCTAGACACATGGAAGCACTATCTCTTGGAGGCTCCATTCATCCTACGAATGGATCACAAAGCCTCAAGAACTTCATGATGCAAACCAAGCTTTTTGACAAACAAATGAGGTGGGCAAATTTTCTTTCGCAATTTAAATTTCATATTGCTCACATTGCTGGCAAGCACAATCAAGTGGTCGATGCACATTCACAATGGCCAAGGGTAAATGTGGTGTCTATAGCAACTCACAATGATCTATCTTTTATGATAGATGAGTATGCTACTGACTAAGACTTTAAGTAGGTAATTACAACCTTTGCATTAGGAAAGAAACAAAGAACCATTCACCTTGATGGATAGTTATCTTCCAAATGGCAATAGGCTATGTGTTACTCACCCATACAATAAGAAAGTCATGTATGAATCCCATGCTTCTCCTTATGCGGGGCAAAGAGGGATTCCATAATCTAATCTTCGAGGAGTGGAAATGTATTTATGTTGGTCTACCATGAAAAGTAAACATACAAGAGAATGTTTCAAAATGCATGGGATACCAAAAATTGGAATTTGATTGAGGGAAGCAACTTAGATTGTTTCAGTTGTGACAGGCTTAGCAACAAAACACACTCTATGCCTGTCAAAAAGACTATTACGGCACATCAAACGGCAACCCTCTTTAGATCTCAAATTTTCAAGTATCATGGCTTGCCAACATCCATAGTGTCCGACAAAGATCCTGGAATGACCAGTAATTTCTAGAAGGGTCTCTTTGAGAATCTAGAAAAGTAGATTAAATTTCTCTTTCGGCCTATCATCCACAAATGGATGAACAAAGTGAAATAACTAACCTAACGATTCTTGAACTTAGTAAAAGCCTATGTCATGGAAGTAGATCAACGTTCTCAATCAGAGAAGTACCTACCTCTTATAGAGTATGTGTACAATGACATTATACATACTTCTATGGCGAAAGCACCTTTCGAGGTTAAAGAGGGAAGATCCAAACTCCCTCTTTAAGTAGTAAGGGCAAAGACTCACAAGAATATTTTCCAAATAATAAAAAGGTTATATCCATCTCAAAGCAAAGGCAAAAAGAGCTGCTACTAAAATAAGCACAAAAGAGCCTTAGCCAAAAGATCCTATGGAATGTTTCTTCTTCCTCTTCCCTACCCTCATTTCCCACTAGCTCCCTCCACCTTCGAAGGTGTTTGAGGCCTTGGGACTGAGGCTTGGGATAGTTAATGCTATTTGCAAAGTTTATGTGAAGCTCGTGATGCATGAAGCTTTCCATCTTCATAGCATCACCAATGTCACAAGGAGCACAAAGATTGTATTGTAACAAAGTGTCTCTTGATGGGAGAATTTATAATACAAACGCCTTTTGAAGGGGGGACCGGATCCAAGTAAATCCGGTCCTCAACTATTGCCACGTTCTCTAATACTCTCTCTTGCAAAATTATTGTTCATGCCAAGTTAATTAAGTACTATGTTTATGTTGCTACCATCAATTAAGTTCACCCTCTATGTTCTCAAAGTGGTCTCACAAAAAATGCTCACCTTAATTCTCTTAATTCCGCTTTCTCAAAGGTCATAGGCCATTTCCATTACAAAATCACATGTTCAATTGTGATAGATCCAGAAGCGACAAAGAATCTAATATCTTATGGAACATGGATAATCATGGAAAAACCACTAATCACCGAGGTAGAGGAGATAGTGTACACAAGTTCCAAAATGCCAATTTCTAGCTTTGGAGTGACAGAAGCCATACTCAAGCTGAGTATTGGGGAATTTAAAGACACTTTACATATAATCGACTCCCATCACATCAAGGAGAGTCTAGTCTTGACAAAAAGCTAGAGGAACAACTTCTTTCATCAATAATCAAAAGCTTCAACAATGGCAATGATAAGAGTCCCTGAAGCTTTTTAAATCCATGCGAAAAAAATACAACCATCCATAGCCAAAAAATGTAAAGCTAAGGTAAACACTAAAGTAGATTGACCTCGCAAGACGACTTTACCTTCAACAAGCCTCCATCAAACTTTTTGCAAAGCCTCTACATCAAGATCTACACCATCAATAATGCAATGGAAATCAAAGCAAAAAATTTATCAACCAATGTTTCCATTACAAAAAAGCCTCTAGAAGAATCCGAAGAGAATAAACCAAGGGTTAGTATACAAAGAGCACATCCAAGTCAAAGACCCAATTTGGATACATGAAGCACAAGTTCAACCTCAACAACAAAAGGTGACAGGGTGGGTAGCATCAAATGAATCAATCACTGCTCAAGGCTACTTGTAAAGAAACATCAATGTTTGGACCAAAAAGCCTAAAGTAATAGCCTAAACTTACTCACCTCAAGCAAAAATTTCTATAAAGAAAACACAGAGCTATCAACGGAAGACAAACACCTCAAGCAGGAGAAAGAACAACCATAAGAAGCACAAGAAAAGACCTTCAAAGGAACAAATGCGATAAGTTTGGGTACCAAATTTAGATTTCAACCAAGCTAACCAGCCAAGACATGTAGAGTAGAGAATGATTCCAATTAAGCTACTCAAATCACAAGGATTTTATGAAAATAACACTCAAATATGGTTACCAAAAGTAGTAGCTCAACCTAGAACAAGGACACTCATTCATGTATCACAAGGATTTATCCAAAAGCAAGAAACAACAAAGAAGAGCCAACAGAAGCCAATCACAATGGAGGGTGCTATGACCTCTAGATGGATACTTCATCATGTACTGCAAAAGCAAGGATTTTACAACGGTAATAATCAGCTTTGGATACCCAAGCCTAGTTTATAGAGAAAATGGATAAAATACAAAGGAGGGTCACACTAGGACCAGAGACAAGGTGGGTTCCAAAATCGCTATCGGAAACTCAAACACAAAGATCCCATGAACAGCAACAATCGCTTTTCAGGGGAGATAAAGAAAAGGCTCCATCAGTCTTTACAATAGTCGTAAATTCTGTTTTGCAAAGTAGTGTCAACATACAAACAAGTCAAGAGGAGCCAAAATATGCCGACCTACTAGACAAAAGGGTGGCATCCATAGACTAACACAATGAAAGAGGCCTAAAACTCCAAGAGCTTATGGAATTGGACTTTTGGCCTTGAAAAGGTAAGTCCAAGTCACCATTAAAAATACATGGCATCAAAGTCAAAGTCGGACAATTAAGACACTAAGTGAGAGAGATGTTAGTCTCAAAGCTTTAAGTAATATTCTCTATGGTATAAGCGTCTTAGCTATTTTAGGTATTGCTCAAGCTGAAAGAGTTGAGCATAATTATATTGTGTCGCTCATGCTGGTATAGTTGAGCATAAGAGTCCAAGTCTATGCATTCTAAGTCTGGTGTAGTGAAGGAGGAAGTCCAAAAGACACTCACGCATGGGCATAGTGAGGTATGACTGGAGAAGCTTCTACATCAAAAACCCTGCTTAGAATCATGGAAGCTATTGTGACGTACCTTGATGTCCCATGTGCTACACTTGTTCCTTGAAGCACCCATCAACTACATCTTTCACATTGCATGCTTTTGTGTGATAAATTTCTAGATATACATATAAAGTGTCCCATAATTGGCACTTGCATTAGACACTCTTCCTTTGTTTCTCTCAAGCACTCATCTTGCATGAATAGGTACTTCAAGTTCAATGGCTCAACTCCAATAAGAGCGTACACCAAAGTCACTTTTTTTCCACCGGTTTTTTTCCCTTTGCTCATCGAGGTTTTAGACCCTAATCTAGAACCCTCCTCATTATCTTCTTGTATGTATTCCTTGTACATTAGTAATAAGGAAATGGATACCCAAATTGGAGCAATAGCTACAGATCACAACATAATTATCAACAACAAATCTTACATTCAAAGACAACAACCAAGCTTCATCAAACGTGGGCAAAACAAAGAATGGCATACAAAGATAGCGGACAAGTATTGACAAATTCAACAAGTGAGCGCTCCATAACACTCAGAAATAGCTCACATACTGCCTCAAAATTGGTGAAATATTGAAGATGACTCGCATTGCAGTGGAACCAAAGAGAAAAGGTCCATCATCATTAAGTCAACAACAAAAAAGTTAAGTCTCAACAAAGACAAGCAACACCAAAGCTATCTTCAGGGCCAACAATGGCCACCAAAAGGAGAATGTGTAAACAATTGTAAAATTGCGTCAACAATCAAAGTCCAAAACACACATCAGCTAGAACACAATAGATATGAATCACTCAAGGAAGGGGGGAGCGTCATCAATAACAAAGCATACAATGCTAAGGACCAGTATTGAAGACACCACTAACCATAAGATGCACATGGTCATGTCAAGGGACGACATGAGCTAGGAAGAGGAGAATGTTAGCGGATTGATTGAACGGGCACCCACCTGGACGAACACGTAGCCAGACACCACATTTGTACTCTATTCTTTTTTTGAGCTAGTGTATTGATATTCTCTGTAAATCTAAATTCCAGAGTAGTAGGTTGATTCCCTAAGCTGTAATTCTGTCACGATATTTGTAAGGTCCATTGAGCCGGCCACTGGCCATTTAGAAAGCCCTAGGTATAAAGGTCAATAACTTAAGGTAAAAGGGGGGATTATCTTTTGAAGAGAAATGAGCTCTACTATACGTACGCTCAAGTGACTACAAAGATCCAACTTGTAATCATTGCAACTAATGATTGGGTAATCTGATTTTAATTTTGAAACTTGCATTGTGTTCCTATTTTCTTGCTCTTTCAATTAAGTGTAAGCATTGCCAGTTTTGTTGATATTTGTGACTCCGAGGCAATGAAAACCTCCAGTAACCCATTGGAGTACCTCAAACTCTGTTTTCATAAGGCAGAAAATTCTAAGGAGACACTCCCTAATGAGGCCACTTTTCAAGCAATTAGAAATAGCCTGAAGCCCTCAGAGCCAACAATCAAGAAGTAGAGGATTGGTATAAGTTCCCAACATAGGGGTTGAGTGGGTCGATGGACCTATGGAAGGACAAACTTTGGATGCAAGATGAGAGATTCATGGTAAGACACCACTCACCCCCCCCCCCCCCCCCCCCCCCCCCCCCCCCCCCCCTGTGTCTCTCTTTGATACTTCTTTTTGGCTGCAGTCCTGGAATTCTGAAAAAGATGACTTTCTCCATCATCAAACCAGAGATTGCCATGGAAGGAATTTAGCTCTTTCATAATATCTTGACATACTATACAAGGCACCAATCATGTGCTTTCATAACGAAATGTCACAAGAGGGGACTACGAAAATGTTTGTCTTAAAGACACTCTCTTGCTTTCCTAAGTGGACCGATGTTGCCACAGAACGCGAACAAAGTCATTTTTGTCAATACAATTTTTGCGAGACAGTGTTTTGGATACAATTCTGGGTACACAAGCCATTGTGCCACATATTACTACACATACAGAGTAATATACCTATCCTTAGGAAAACAAAACTTGAATGAGCTCTTAGAGTATGGCAAACACTTGATGATAAGATACAAGGGCAATGTGCCAAAAAATATATCTAAATTCTTAACAAATTGAAACGCAACTTGTGACTTGTACATGTTGTATTAAACACAATACCATTTGCCTAATTTTTGGACTTGTACTTGTTATGCTAAACACCTTACTATTTGTCTAGTTTTTTGAAAATATATCCAAATGCTCAACAAGTTGAAACACAACTTGTGACTAGTACATATTGTGTTAAACACTCAGAGCTATGATTCATATATTCCATTGTCTCTCTCCACTTTCTTTGGACTTCACAAACACTAGAATTGTTGAAATCCTATGAGAATTTACTTTTCTTTGTTGTTGCAAATGCATGATTGCCTGTTTTGTTGTTGAAGACGCTATACTTGTTTTTGCTGCATGCGATGAAGGATTCTAAAACCATTGGAATATCTCTTTCAAACTATTTTCCTTGTCTTGAGAGCCACCATGCTGAGTGTGTTTGAAGTAGGCAATCCTCACCATGTCATGAGACTTTTCTAAGCCTTGAGTATTCCATATATGTGGGTTTCCATACTGCTTAATAAAGTATGCTAAATGGTTGACAATGATGTGCTACAAATGAAGCAAAGTTTTTAAGCAAAAAAACATTGACATAGTTTTTTCTAATTACAAGAATGTTTTTGAGAGTAACATGTAATGAGTAATCTGAGTGTCTATCCATACTGCCTTGAATGATTTCTTTAGTAGTAGCTGAAGGTTCTCCTTGAGCTTGTTGTTGAGATCCTCTTGTGACTAATCATCTTTTTCACACATGAAAAAGAGTGCATCTACGAACACATCGACCTTGATATATATATATATATATATATATATATATATATATATATATATATATATACACACACACACACACGCATATATTCACCTTCCACAATGTTATTTCTCTTGAGTATGCTTCATTCACAACACCCATTCAGAGGTAGCATTAGTCACTAGGTGCCTCTGGATGCAGTCTGGCTCATGGCCTAAACTCCATGCTAGGTCGGGCACTGAGAACTCCTCCCCTATGCAAATTCTTCCACAACTCTGATGTATATTGGAAATTGTAACTTGAAAATTGTATATGGAAAAATTGTACAAAGGTGTAAATTTTGTATTTTGTGCATAGACCACTGGGCAGAGGTATCTCTCAATAATATAAGGAAAGAGGAGAAGGAAGAGGGAGGAGATAATGGTCAATTGCTTATTTATCTCTTAGCTATTTACATACTCCGTTGAAGTTTTGACTCTAATTGCTCTGATAAAGTCATATTTAAATACTTGCATAGGATGCTCCTTTAGGGTGGGTTTACACATTAAAAGTAGACAAGTGCTGCTAATCAAGCAAAAGATGTGATTCTAACATAGTAATCGCACACCAACTACAATTCTCTATGTTGTACAAAATCAAGAGATAATATCCCACAAATTATAATTGTTAAAAAAATATTTTATCACAAGATTGCCACATCGGTTGTCTTTAGGTAGAATTGAGGAAAGTGGTGATGTCCCTAGTGGTTTTGCTAGCTTCTATGGTCTTGATTGCTCCTATGCATTTTGTGACCTCCAAAGTATCTCTACTACAATAGCATCCCATCATCAACCACCAATAATGGAGCGTGTTTCTTTCGTAGATGTTCATCTTGGAGAAGGTGGTTTCCTTTGATGGCGGATAGGGATGTCTGTTGGATGTATGATTCTCCCAAGTTTTATAGGTTTTATAGATTTCTGCACTTGTTCTTGGCTCATCTCCTTTATCTATTCTTGTATTTATTTAATAGCAAGTGGTGACACTTGGACCTCTTATGGCATATCTTCTTGAGAGCTGGCTATGGCACTTGATTTTCTTGCATCATCTTGTGGGATCTAAAGTTTCATGCTACAAAATAATAAGTGTGGTGTCAATTAGCCACCTAGGATCAATGTAATTTTGCATGGGGGAATTGGAATGGAGCGAGATTTTTGAGCTAGCTCAGGAGTGAGTTTTTTCTCTCTTTCTCTCTAGATTTTGTATTTTACAAAAAATGCTCATTCAAGAGGTGATTGGAGAAAGCTTTTGGGAGGGAGATTTTCTTTATTGTTATCCATCTCCCTATCTCTCTACTATAGCCTAAGTTTATCTCTCTCTCTCTCTCTCTCTCTCTCTCTCTCTCTCTCTCTCTCTCTCACCAAGAACTCTTGTTTCCAACAATACCAAACGAATGGTACAACCATTGTACTCTCTGTTGTAATCTCTCTCTCTCCTCTCTCTCTCTCTCTCTCTACTAAAAGTTACACTTAGGGGGGCAACATTGTACATTATACAATTATTCATACATCAAGAAGTCAACAACATTATGACAATGAAATATCATCTGCCTCTCTCTGTAGCCTAATTTATCCTCACATACATGCATCATGGACAAAAGGATCATAACTGCACTGTACACTAAAAGCCCATTCTGCATCAACATCAACATCAAAATATGCTTTCACAAAAGACTCAATAGTAGTTGCATTTGTAGTGGAACCAATGTCTTTGTTCTTAGCCTCTTTTGCCTTCAACTTAGGATATTGCTTTATCAAGTGATCATTAGCTTTACAATAATGGCAACACATCTTTTTTTTTCCCTTTTCTTCGACGAATTTATCCCAACAAAAGCATTAGGAATAGGTGAATTGCCACTCACAGAAGACCCATGAGAAGTGTCTGCATTGCTGTTACCACCTTTTCTTCCTCTCTCTCCCTCTCTCTCAACATTTTTAATGTTATCCATCTCCCTCTCTCTGCATCCTAAGTTTAGCTCTCCATTCCTCCCTCCATCTCTCTCTATCTCTCTCTCAACCCTTCTCTCTCTCTCTCTCTCTCTCTCTCTCTCTCTCTCTCTCTCTCTCTCTCTCTCTCTCTCTCTCTCTCTGTGGGTGCTCTTTACCTTTGACTACATAGTACAATGACAAGTAAACGCTTGATGTTGGGAGGCATTGTAGCACGACCTAATCGGAACCCACACAAAATTATCAAATCCGTGGATCGGTTGTGAGGTCCCCAACCCTGAGAAGATTGGGGTGACTTTGATAGATGGCCTTCCTTTATTCTCATTTTTCATTGACGACACCCTACTCTTTTTCACAAAGTAGAGATACGAGCAACAAAAGAGAGGAAGTCCTCTATCCATCGTGTTTGTGGTTATAAGGGTCATACGCCACAAGCCAGGTCGATAAATCTAGGATTCTAATAAAGTTGTTTCCTAATATAAATATAAAATCCCATTGACATATTTAGAATCCATAAACAACGTCTTTTTCCCCACGTTTAAGAGGCACGGCCGCCATCCATAAACCATAAATATGATATGAGATTTAGTCTAAACTAAGTAGTAATATTGTGTCACGTAGATTCGGGACATCTCGACTCTTTGCACAATAAGTCTCTAATTTCACTTCTCTTAATAAGAGGGAGTGGAGAGTTTCTCGACTAATCGAGACCACCCATCCTTGACTGGCAACCTGAGCCAGCCCCCACTTTCCACCCCACACTCACACTTTTTACCACACTATTTTACATATAGAAACAATGTTCCTTAATTAATTCCAAACACAGGTTCTTTTATACAGCCCTTCAAGCAATACCAAAAAAACTCAAACAAGGCCTAATGAAGACAGCCCTATATTTCAACAAAAACACCTTTTCCAATTGCTCATGAGTTTGCCGCTACCCGCGGACTTCCTCTGTCTAACCAACAGAGCCTTTGTAAAGGATTTATTCGCTAACCGCGAATTGTGCAACCTTTCCATCTCGCTAACCGCGAGGCATCTTGCTAATCGTCAGGCATCCCGTTACCCGCGAGGCATCCTGCTAACCGCCGCCAGGCATCCCAGTACCGGCAAGGCATCCCGCTAACCACGAGGCATCTTGCTAACCACCAGGCATCCCGCTACCCTCGAGGCATCCCACTAACCGCGAGGAACAAAAGAGAGCCGATAACCTTAGCTTAATCTTCACTAACCGCGGAATCATCTCGCTACCCACGAGGAACATAAGACATTCTTTCAATAATTTTTCTCTTTAAATGATTCTTCAAACATGATCAACCAATTCTTCATATCAATCAAAATCCACTTAGCAAACAATAACAATTTGTTAAAAGCAATAACAATTCAACAAACAGTGACAATTTATCAAACAACTCTTTCACTAATCTATGAAAACACATGCTTGTTTCTTGTGATAGAATCACGTTTCTCGGACAGTTTAAGGGGTTCCCTATGCTTAGCTTCCCAAGTCAAACATGAATAGCAATGCAAAATTATAAATTTGTCTTACCGAATTTGGAGCACGTGTGCCTAACTCCTGTGTTGGAGGTTGGACGGCTTCGACTTCTTCTTCGGTTGATGCTTCCACATGAGAGACGTTCGGAGTAGACACCTTTCATCCCACCTTCCTTGGTGGTGCAACGGTATGAGCGTCCTTAGAACTTTGCGTTACACGCTTCAAAGCCATAGCTTCGGAATAGAGAAAAGAAAAGCGTGTTGTTGGAGAGAGAGAGAGAGAGAGAGAGAGAGAGAGAGAGAGAGAGAGAGAGAGAGAGAGAGAGAGAGAGAGAGAGAGAGAGAGAGAGAGAGTTCATAAACCGGGAGACAGTACGTCAACGATTGGAGATGGATATGGCTTGAAGGTGAGAGGTTAAGGGAGAAAGGCTTCCTCTGTGAGGTCCCCACCCCACCGTATCAAACGGCGAATCTGATGGGTGAACCTGGTGGCCACTAGATCTATAGCGGAAGCAAACAAAGTGGTTCAGGGTTCAACTAATGGACGATCTCTCATCACAAAGTGAGTTGAGTTCGAGCCTACTAGCAATGAGATCTAGCTCCACCTCGCAGGGGAAGCGTATCTAGCGATCCTAAGACCCACCTTCCAAGAGGAGAGAAACCTCGAGTGCCTTTTTCCCCATGTTTCACAGGCACGTACACTTGAGACTTCGCTGCTCTAGGGGCAATGAGTATTACTAGTATCGATTTAAACACTATGGGGACAGAGAGTTCCCGACCAATCAGGACCACCCTTCTCATAGGCATTGGCAACCTAAGCCAAGCCCCCACTTTCCACCCCCACACTCACACTTTTTTGTGTGTCCTAATTACTACCACAATGATTGTTCAACATTAACATTCCTTGATTAAATTCCGAATCACAATGTTCATTAAGACAGCCCTTCAATCAGTATTGCAAAGCGGCACCAAGATAGTATTCTAGTAAAAATTCTACTCAAATTTATCCATTAAAATTCCAATTTTTTGGAGGTACAACATCCCCCCTCCAGCAAGAGTTTACTCCTCCCGTTGTCGCCTAGCTGCCCATACAACTAGGTATGTCCACCGCATAGAAAGCACGACATGGACATTCCCACCGCATAGAAAGCAAGACGTGGGTTTCCACTGCATAGAAAGCAAATCGTGGGTATCCACCGCATAGAAAGCAAGTCGTGGATTCAAGAGCCCTTAACCAGGAACTCTCCCCCCTGTGATCAGTAGGGGGATCACGACTAGTTCAACATTGGAAATAGAATGAACATGCCGAGCTAAATTTTCCCTGGCAAGTATTCTTTCCTATTGCAAACAGCATACCCATCAATCATTTCTTTCCTACTTTAGACTTTAATGTACAAATGAATTCAATGCCGAGGTTTCCGTCGGATTTCTCCAACATGTTTGGGGATATGTTCTTTCCTAGCTAAACATGTGCAATGTTAAATTAAAAAACTTGAATAAAATTGTGACCTACCTCTTCCATTTCTTCGTCAATGGCCCGTGAGATGACCGGTGCTTGTTCGTCCATGGGAGCTTTTCCCTTTCCATTCACATTGCTCTTTCCCGCCTCGCGGTCGTGGGCACCACCGAAGCGAGTTCTCTTAACCGGGGCCATTTTTATACTCACTATTTAAACTTGAAGAAAAGAACTAAAGTCCGAGAGCATCATAACAATCCAAATGGCAGATTAGAATCATTGATCAATCCTCCAGAGGGTTAGATTTTTCCTTCGAGACCTAGTAATTTTTATGGGTAATACTTTAATTATCCTATGGGAACCGGCTCTAAAGTTAATCACTTGGCTCAGATGATTAAGGAATTTCAGAATTTACTACTTAATTTACAAGAGAGATGAATTAAACAAGCTCAATCACTTTACTAGTGCAATAAGAAAGATGCAGAGTTATCGCATGCATAGGTTAGGAAATTTTCTTCTTAGTGGCCTAATGAAGGATTAATTTTACATCTTAATATGTGGGAAAATTGAATCTAATTTAATTACAACACTATTGAGTGGTAAAAGAATGAATTTCATCAAATCTACATTATTATCGACGGCGACGGCTGACAATTAATTAACTTTGCTGCCTAGAGAGAATCTCTCCTAATCATGTATTAATCATTGGTTAAGAATGATGAATGGAAGCATAAATTAGCTAATTGGATGATGATTATGTAATGGAATATAACTATGTAAATTAGAGAGCAGTTATTGGGAATTATAGCTAGAATTAAGCATAGTAGACAAGGAATTTGGAGAATAATGAAGAGAATTAAGAAGAGCAGGAATTAAACCATGATTACCGTGATTAGGGGCTGAGAATCCTCTTGATTTTCTGATCCAAATGAATCCTCAAGATGAGAATTTCGGCAGCACCTCCCCAAGGTGTGTGTAGGGGTGTGTGTGTGCACTGGGTGTGTGTGTGTGAGCACTCCTTTAAATACGCTTCTCAAGGCTGAAAATCGATCTGGGTTGCTATAAGCATTTGAGTGAGCACTCAGTTAATGCATTGGCAAGTCTAGTTGTCTACCCACCAAGTGTCCAGTTGGGCAGTTTAAGTGGCTCTCACACTTACTCTCTAGCATGGAAACTCTCCTACAACTCCTACAAGGCAAGAGGGCGCCCCCTAGCTCCTACTCCCACACAGCCTCGAGCCTCGGTGCCTCCCCGGACAATTTTTGGAAAATTTGGTTTTAGGCTAAAACGGGACATACGAGTCGGAATTTGATGCCGAAAATTGTTATACTAAGCTCTCACTAAGGCGTATTGGTTCGAGTACCTGCCATATTTAGCAGCCCCCGAGGTCTGAAAATGCATTTTTTTCAAATTTGGGGTACGGGTGCAGTTTTTCGAGACGGTCAAAATTGGACGGATCGGGTGACCAAAAACTTTCTATTTTTGGAATTTTTTTACAAAAATTATTTTGATTCACATTTTGAAGCTTTAAAACATTCTAAACATCATGACACTGACAGAATTCGGAAAACTGCTAAAAATAGTAACTTTTTTTATTATGTTTATTTCATGGTACAATGGTGCTCTTTTTGGGTCGGGTCAGAGACCTTACATCCTCCGGCGCGTCGTTGTAAGAGAGCTTCCGCTTCTGTAGATGTGTGTCTTCAAAGTGAAGGGAGAGGGGTCTTTATATATAGGCTCTTAAGGCCAGCTAAGAATAGAGGGAGGAAGGAGAGATAAGTCTGCGCACGTTCACGGCTGTATTTTTTTTTTTGTGGATATGGATTTTGATGAGCGATTTCAAACCTCTTGGATGAAACTTGGCTCCCAAGAAAAGAGTTCTAAACTAAGCTCCTCCTCTCTTTCGTTCCTAAAAGTACTCCTCCTACTTCTTCTCCTCTAAAATTACTCCTTTCCTAAAATTGCTCTCCCTTTCCTAAAATTACTCTCTCTTTCCAAAAGAGTCAACTCCTATCTTTAGATACAATCTTGAGGCTTAAGTTTCCCATCAACCTTATTGTTTTCAAGTGAATAAGGTTCATAATTAATAGTTCTAAAGTTATTTTTTTAATCCGATCGTTCCATTAGAATGCTCTTTGACTTAATAAGATGCAAACCTGAAATATTTGCAAAGTAAATAAAATACTTTTATTGAAAAAATGTTGGGTACATTACATCGGCAACCCGGCTAACGCATGGAAGTACGAGCATTGGATGAATAGAAATAGGGGATTCAAGAGATTACCTCTCCAATGCAAGTAGAGATTAGCCATGGCAAAACTAACTCTAAACATACTCTAATCACTAATCTAACAACTCCTACACACATCAAGTCCACCGAAGTCCCACTTACCATAGACTAAAAACCCCAAGCACACTGACGATAAGCACACACTAATTACCACATGTCAATCACGACACTTCATCACTAGCTACACACACGAGGTGAATGGTGCTAGAGCTTCATAAAACCTATCTACATATAAGCAAACAGTAGGGCATACACACTAATTACAAGATTAAGACCCAACTTAATCAACCTAATTAGTGATGCTAAATATCACAAATCGAATGATTATGGAAGAATAGGAGTGGTTAATAGCAAGAAGTACATACATCTCTCAAACCTAGAATAATGAAAGTGTAATACTACTTCATGACAAGATGAAACATAGAGAAGAAGTAGACTGATGAGAAAATAGGAATTAGATTAATCAAGAAGAGCTTACTCTAATTACAATGGTTAGCACTAGCCTCTCAAGCATAGACATTAAGCTCAAGGCTAGTCCATAGAGTGAACACTCAAGAGAGAGAGAGCTCTCAAAAGTGGATCCTCAAGAGTGGATACTCAAGAATGAAGCCTCCTTGCATAAAGGCTTCCTTGTAAAGGCTTTCACCACAATCCCTTCTACTATGGGTTTAAGCTTGAGTCCTCAAACTAGCATACATAACTTTGGAACTCCAAATGAGCCAAGACTTATACAAAGTGAGTGGGAAATATTGTGATATCCATAGCATATCTCCCGCTTGATACATATTCGGTGTAGCTTGTGTTAGCTGCTGCTAACATTCCCCCCTTCCTAATTTGGTGTATGTCCTCGTGTGCCGGTGAAGCAAGAAACGGTGACATGGTAGACATTAGGCAAAATTTGGACTCACATAGGGGCCCTTTAAGGAGTTTGACTTTACCTCTCTCTACCAAAACGGGTGCATGGATAAATTTTTGCAAATAAACTCCAAAGTTGGCGGAGGTTTGACAGTTAGAATGTCCTCTTCAAGCTCTATATACTGATATATAGCACGCCATGAGATTCCTCATATTTTAGAAGATTCTTTTTTTATTCACTTAGATTCCGACAGAGTTGTCACATCATAGGTGAATCAAAAAAAGAATCTTCTAAAATATGAGGAATCTCATGGCGTGCTATATATCAGTAGATAGAGCTTGAAGAGGACATTCTAACTGTCAAACCTCCGCCAACTTTGGAGTTTATTTACAAAAATTTATCCATGCGCCCGTTTTGGTAGAGAGAGGTAAAGTCAAACTCCTTCAAGGGCCCCTTTGTGAGTCCAAATTTTGCCTAATGAAGCAAGTCCATGGAAGAAATTTTGAGCTGCAAATCATAAGAACAAGTAATGAGCATCAAAGGCCAACAAAGATAAAAAACATGAAGTACAATGAACAATCATGCAAATTGAATTTTTTGCTTCCAAAAGATGGATGAATCATAGTCAGAAACTAAACAACATAAAGCAAAAAAGATACCTAAACTATCGTGAAGATTAAACCACTTGAAATTTTGGTTTTATGCATGAAAAACAAGCAATCAATTAAGACCCTAAGCTAATGCAAGTTCATAAACCTACTAGCCTAAAAACTATGTGACCAATATTAATAAATCATTCAAGCCTATCATGTCTATGGGCTATAAAAAAGCTCCTAATCTATTAGTACATTGTCATAGCTTTTTGAAGCTCATGGAAGATTTGTATTTGTCATTCTTTGAAAAAAGTAAAGCACAATACAAGGCTACCACCCCAAGGAAAGTTTAGGTACGACTCTCGGCTCCTTGAACCCTCAAGAAGGTGTTCGAAAAGCCTACTAGCCTACCAAGGTGACGACTAACCCCTATTAGCCCAGGGCATCGGTTTAGGGCCTTGACCAAGCGAGCCAAGGTAATTCCCCTCACCTGTCAAGTGCCAATAAGGCACTAAGCCTCACATAGACACAACATAACATAGGCATTCTCTTTTCATGTGTCTAGTAGGATTTTTGCTACTTTTTCTTGACACTTTTTTGCTTCATTGATTCATTTTTTTAGCACTTTTTAATTGCTTCCTCTATGAGATGCTTATGGCAATTGGACTAAAGGACTAAAACATAACCATAGCACTAGGTCATGTTAAAATGAATGGAGTATTAAAACTATCACTAAGAGTCTAGGACTAATGAGAAATGAACCTACATTAACCTAAAGTCAAGGCCAATTACCTATGATTAGCACACATAAAACCTAATTTTTGATGAGTTAATTTTCACAAAGCAGTGTTGAAACTTTAGGATGCATAGCTATTGAACATGAAAGAACCATAGCTTAGAAGCAAAAATTACCTAAGCCAAGCATAGAGATGAACAAAAAAGCAAAACCATGGAAGGATTACACCTATTCATGCTCTTTGTGCATCCTTGAGTATGCATCCCCTTTGTGTATATAGGTCTCTTGATCTTTTTATTTGCAAAAGAATCTTTTGGAAGCTAAGTGTAAACACAAGCTACAAAAGCCACTTATTGAAAGCCAAAAGCACACAAAAAACATTAATGAAAACCTAAAGCTAGGGTCTTGTGCATTAAATCTAATATCTAACCAACTCAAATGATTTTCTCATATTAAATTGATCACTTAATGTGGGAGAATAAACGGGAACAAGTGTTAAGATATAGATATGTGCTTATAGATCTATCTCAACACGGGGCCAATGGTAAAGGGGCCCAAACGAGAGATGGTCTATCAAAGAGCAAGGCTAACCAATGGAGCATAAGAACTTAGGG
The DNA here is from genome assembly GCF_014529385.1 of Adiantum capillus-veneris. Taxonomy (NCBI): domain Eukaryota; kingdom Viridiplantae; phylum Streptophyta; class Polypodiopsida; order Polypodiales; family Pteridaceae; genus Adiantum; species Adiantum capillus-veneris. The sequence continues at coordinate 19,692,599 of NC_140948.1, read as the reverse complement.
TTAGCTTCATTAAAAACCTCCAATAATGTGTGTAAAAGTCCTTTGACCTTAAGTAACCTAGGGCTAAGCTTGAGGTGGGAACCCGGCCCAAGCTCGAGGTGCTTGTCGTGCTTGAGGTGCTTGTCGTGCTTGAGGTGCTTGTCATGCTTGAGGTGCTTGATTAAGGTGCTTGAGGTGCTTGACCTGCTACATGCTTGAGGTGCTTGACTTGCTACTTGATTAAGGTGCTCGAGGTGCTTTGACATGCTTGCCTGAGATGCTTGTGGGAACACCCCTAGTTCAAGTGCATTGTCATGCTTGATGACTAAGGTGCTTGAGGACCAAAAGTCAAAAGCATCCCTACAAGAGGGGGGGCGAGCCCTTTTCCTAGGGGATAGAGAGAGAACACACACTCACACACACAAGGAAGGCCCAAGCTTGAAGAGGCAGCAGGGACACATGCCAGGCCCCTACCTATGTTACCTTCATGAGATGCCTGAAGCCTATTGGTTGGTCACCCAAGGGGTCCAATAGTAATTTAGGAGATTTAATTAATTGATTTAGCATTTATCTAGCCCTCTCTCTCAAAGGGGAAAGGGGGACACTTGTCTCAAGGCTACCCCTACTGCTTGTAATGCCTCCTGCTTATGATTGGCTAGGTCTGGAGGGGTCCAATGAGCTTCAAGCATGAGCTACAAGGGGGGGTTGACCCAAGAAAGCTAGGGGGTTGCTTAGGGGGTATACTCACCCACACACACTCACAAACACTCTCATTGTGTGCTATGCAAAGTGCAAGAGCTCCATCTCCAAGCAAGTAGAGGTTGAGAGCCTACACCAACACTCTTGGCTATGGAGTGCAAATCCAACCAAGAGCCATGCTTCAATGCTTAAGCTTGCCATCTCCTTCTTCTTCATTACTATGCTATTATGTATGCTAGCAACAAGAGTTATGATAAGTGAGGAACTAATTCTTTCTCCTACGAAATGTTTCTTCTTCCTCTTCCCTACCCTCATTCCCTGCTAGCTCTCTCCACCTTCGAAGGTGTTTGAGGTCTTGGGGCTGAGGCTTGGGATAGCTAAAGCTTTCTTCAAGTTTATGTTATGTTTGTGATGCATGAAGCTTTCCATCTTCATTGCATCACCTAGGTCACAAGGAACACAAAGACTGTATTGTAACAAGTCTCTCTTAATGGGAGAAATCATAATACAAATGCCTATTGGAGGGGGGACCGGCTCCACACAAATCCGGTCCTCAACTGTTGTCGTGTTCTCTAAATTCTCTCTCTTGCAAAAGTATTGTTCATGCCAAGTTAACTAATTGCTATGATTATGTTGCTATCTTCAATTATGTTCACTCGTTATGCTCACAAAGTTATTTCTCAAATGTACTCTCATTAGTTTCCGCTACTCTCAAGTTCAATAGGCCAATTCCATTACATCTTGCATCGAATTTGCCAAAAGGAAAAAACCCAAGGGAAAAAAATGCCTTTGGTTATGCACATAATGCTCTTTAGTAGCAAGTGTATGCATACATAACAACCATGAGAGATAAAATGAGCTTCTACATAAAAATTTTACCATCTCTCATGCATGATTAAAAAGTTGGATTAATTTCTAGCTCAATGAAATATGGAAAAAACAAGCCAAGAGCTGAAAATAATGCAATTTTGATGAAATGAAGTGGCTCTTCAAAGCCAAATTTTAAATCTTTCCAAATAAGTTGGCTAACACACACAATTTTCAATTTACGAGCAATCTATGAGCTAGAGATTATTGCAACTTGATGAAATGAAAATGAATGGCTCTCAATAGCCAAATTTTGTTCTTGAAAGCTCTCAAAAAAGCTGGGTAAACACTATCTCACAATGAAAACATTTAACTTTTGACCAAGCTATGAGCTAGCATTTATCCAATCTTTTATCCAAAGAATTGGAATGGCTCTAATTACCCAACAATATTTTGCAATGATGACCCCTCCTTGGATCAATTGAAAGTACACTCCTGTCCACAACTGTTCAAAATGAAGCTCAATTTTTAGTGCTTTTTAAGCATTAGTCATTCAAAGCAAGCACTAAAAGTATGCTCAATCACAAGCCCAAAATTTTACTGCCCTCTCATGGTCATTCAAAGAATCTCAAATTTAGTAATATGCAAACATGTTGACATTTAATTCAAGCACTAAAATGCAACAAGTCTATACACAAAGTCACAACAACGCAATGCCAATTGTACTTTCAAAAGGGGAAGCTCTCATGCATGCCAAATGAGATTTCAATCATGTCAAGCTCATAAGAAATTGTTTAGTGCAATAGATCATTTTCTTGCTCAATCAAGGCACCCACTTGATGCTCACATTTGATCTTAAATAGCATTTATGGCACACATAACAATGTTATTATGGGAAGGGATCTATAACTTAACTCCCTCATGAGCGATAAAAAGGGTTCCTGCATCTAAATGAAGCACCATAGTAGGAAAAAGGGGGGTTTTGAACTCATGGTGTATTGTCTCCTTGATAGCCGACTTACCACTTACCTCTTTTGACAGCCAATGAAATCCCCAATGTTTTTTCCTTTAAGCTCTCAAAGTCCATTTTTCCCTTAATGTAGTTTAATCTTGGTCTTGCTTAACAGTTTTGAATTTTTGGTTTCGCACAAAGCTGCAAGATTAATAGGATCTTATGAGATTCCTTGAAGCACACTTTTTTGTTCTAGAAAGGTAGGTGGAAACACCCTTTAGCATGCTAATTTTCCAAAAATGCAAACTTTCTTGAAGTTTATGTTTGAGTTATGGGGAGAGGCTTCGGATCTGCAGAGGGGCAGCAACACAGGTAGAGAGCGAGATCCGGAGGTGTGGGCTGTGGGTTTATGGAAGAGATGGTGGTTTGGGGCCTACAAATGCGACTACAGCAGCCAAGCCAAGTGGGACAGCTGCTCTAGTGCGAGGTCGACCTCCTCTTGTACTCACTTGAAACTAGTAGTAGCTGGCCTTGCGGGTATTATCCTGCTGCAAAAGAAGTATGAATGTGCACCAAAGGTCCAGACAATCACAATTTGAGAAAATCATGGCACTAAAGGATTTGCAGATGGTGCTTGCCATTCTCGACAACAACAGAAATGGTGCTCAAAGCTTTTAATGGGCGCGTGTGTGTGGTGTCGAATGGCGGGCAGCGGTGAGCCATGCAGAAAAAGAAAATGACGAGTGCAAGATGATCAAGCAATAATGGTGGGCAAACTTGGCAGAGGCGAGTGTGTGTGTGTGTGATTAGAGGGCGGGTAGTGATGGGAGGCACTGCAAGAGAGGGACTCGGGCCTTGGGGTGATGGACAAGAGAGAGAAGGTAAGGAGGGACTGCTGCCTCGTGACTAATTGACACCACTTTTGTCAGGTGGGATCTACGGTCCCTATTGATTGGGGACGGCGGGATCGGTTTTGCACCGTCCGATGGCGGTTTAATCTCCAAGTGATCACCATGTGATCACAATTAAACTGAACCCCAAGTAAATTTGATCTGAACATCAAGTGACCGCCAAGTGATCCCCATGTGAATCCCAATTGGCATGTGATCACCTTGTGACCCCACCCATTACCAAGTGATTACAGTGTGACCCCCACTATCCCAAAGTGATTGGAGTGTGACCCCGTCCATCCCAAAGTGATCTCCAAGTGAACACCATGGATCTCCACCCCGTCATTTTTGCTATATGATTCTATGTTCACACCTCCTTTTCAAGTGGCGCGCGATAGCTTAATGGGAGAGTTGTGGCCTCCGGTTGTGTAGGTGGTGGGTTCGAGTCGCAGGGGCTCAACCGGCCGGAATCTTTTTATTCTTGAGAATAAATGGACGGTCCACATCGTTCGAAGATGCTGGACCGTAGATCCCACCTGACAAGGTGGTGTCAAATAGTCCCGTGGGACTGCGTGTATTGTGGGGAGCCCGCATTGGGTGTGGTGGGTCCCAGCACAAGCAAATTAGCAGGCTACTGCTGTGGCGTATAACTTGTCAAATAGTGTTAGCAGGTGAGGTGATGAGGACCGAGGTTGTGGGAAGATTTGTTTGCTACAGCAGAAATGATTGCGGCCTTTGGATGTGGGCAGGTGGGGTGTACCATGTTGCTATGGCAACGCTAAGCTCGGCAAGAGGCAAGAAAGCCCCATGTGTGTGAGATTGAGAGTCGTGAGCCAAGTCAACGAATGGTTTGGCGTTATCGAAAAACTAGCATCCATTTGGCACGCGGCATTGCGGAAAACACAGGCCAATAGAAGATAGAGCATGACAAAACGATTTCATCTTTTTTGAAATATAATTATTTTATTTTTAATTTTTTTGAATTACTCTGTTAGAGGAGTTTCCCATGAGGAGCAATGAGAGAAGGGAGAAAGCTATGATTAGCTCGAGATCGGATCCCTCAATACCCTTTAAAGAGGAGTATAAAACATCCTCTCAATAACTTTTAGTTGAGCATGCCCTTCACATTAATCATCATTTTCCATTGATAAATTGAAACATTTGTATGCACAATCTCTATTACTGGAAATTTCAACCATGAACATCTGATTGTTCGATTTTATTTTCCAAAAAATCGATGAGCTTGCACATGACAAATTGAGTGCAAAATTTTTCAATGTAGAACTCCATTCATAATCAATTCAAGTTCCAATGCATTGTCCCACATCAATTGACCTCAAAACTACAAACTTATGCCCAAATTAAAATTCTTATCTATTTGTACACACTATCAATCCACTCTTGCCTATTTTTCCATTTATGCTCAAAATTGATTCTCAATACATCAATTCATACACAAGATGAGTAATCAAATCTTCTTTGGCTCATTCAATTTAAATTTTTTGTATTTTCAATCATTGCCAAAGTAATTGCTCATATTCAAAAGCCCTAATCAATCAAATCAAATTGGCTTGTCATTTTGGTATATGAGTCAACACACAATAAATTATGGTATTTGCACATGCAAAATCATTGATTTTTCACGTTTTTCAATCAAATTGTCACAGTGATTACAAAGGTAATGCACATAAATCATCTTCAATTGAGTACCAATTGAATCATCCGAAGTCAAGCAATCTCATATACACCGATCTTTTAGGTCTAATAATCATCATAATTGGTAATTGCTACCAATTATTCATCCCAATTTGAATACCAAATGTCATTGAGTAGGTACACACACCCAAATTTAAACCGCAATTATATGCAAAAAATCCATCAATTCCTCATTGTAAAGGCCAAATTGCAAGCTCGATCAATCATAATTGAATGAATGCATGCTCAATTTCAAAAAAATTAACACTATTTTTTTCCAATCAAGCAATGCACACACTCAAAAATTAAACACAAATGATCAAATTTGGCTCAATTGGCAATGCATTTAGGCTTACTACACCTAATGATTGCACACACTTTTCATGATCATTTCACAATCAAAAATCATGTAGGTGCCCTAATTGACCATCAATCATAGAAAATCAAGTGGTTTTGGATAGACACACACACACACACACACTCAATTTTTGCCCAATTTTTTTGGTATTTAGGCTTATCCAATGGTTGAATTAGCCTAGCATACACATCATTTACATGATTGCATACCCATGTATCATCAATTGCATCAATTTTTATCTATGCAACGCATTCAAGATTAGGTGCACACACACTTGGAATTTTTGACAGTTTTTTCCCTCTTTGGTGCATGCACACACACAATGATTTTTATGCACACACATGAATTCTTGATGAGAATTAAGCATTATTTGGATACACAAAAAGTTCATTAGTCACAATTTGACTATCAATTTCATTCCAAGTGTATCAAATTAGGTGCAAAGTGTAGATGAATTTGTTACCTAATTTTAGCAAATAATTAGCAACATTGAACCTCATTAATTAATCAAGAATTGACATGAGCAACTGAGTGCACTTACATTGTAATCACAATCCAAGCTACTCCTTTGCTCCACGCAAAGACGCATTATTGCACACACAAGTGTGTGCACCATCAAATCGGCTCTAAAATTGACCATCGTAGGCCAAAATTCAAACACTCAAATCATCAAATTAGGCATAAATTAGCAGAATTGACTTGATTAGATGATGATTCCACCTCTTGCAAGGGGATTTAACATACTTTATACTTCAAATGTTAATGGTTACGCTAGCAAGGTTAGTAAAAATTAGCATGAAATTAGTACAAGTAGCATGGAAATGAAGCAAAATTAGCAAGGGTTAGTATGAAATTAGTGAAATTGGGGGTTTAAGATATTCATAACTCAACATTAGCATCAAATTCTTGCAAAAATTAATCAAATCACACAAAAATTGCGTTACACATACTCAAAAACCAAAAATTAGTAGTGAAATTACTCTATTCTACACATCCTAAACTCACTAACTTAGGTTATCGATCCCCGACAACGGTGCCAAATGTTGGGATGTGTTGTAGCACGACCTAATTGCAACCCACACAAAATTATCAAATCCGTGGATCGGCAACCCAGCTAGGGTATGGAAACATGAGCATTGGATGAATAGAAATAGAGGATTCAAGAGAGCACCTCTGCAATGCAAGTAGAGATTAGCCATGGCAAGACTAACTCTAAACCTACTCTAATCACTAATCTTATAACTCCTACACACATCAAGTCCACCGAAGTCTGACTTACCATAGACTAGAAACCCCAAGCACACTAATGATAAGTACACACTAATTGCCACATGTCAATCACGGCACTTCATCACTAGCTACACACACGAGGTGAATGATGCTAGAGCTTCATAAAAACCATCTACACACAAGCAAAGAATAGGGCACACACAAATTACAAGATTAAGACCCAACTTAATCAACCTAATTTGTGATGCTAAATATCACAAATCAATTGCTTGTAGAGAGATAAGAGTGGTTAATAGCAAGAAGTACATACATCTCTCAAATCTAGAATAATGAAAGTGTAATACTACTTCATGACAAGATGAAATGTAGAGAAGAAGTAGACTAATGAGAAAATAGGAATTAGATTAATCAAGAAGAGTTTACACTAATTACAATGGTTAGCACTAGCCTCTCAAGCATAGACATTAAGCTCAAGGCTGTCCATAGAGTGAACACTCAAGAGAGAGGGAGCTCTCAAAAGCGAATCCTCAAGAGTGGATACTTCCTAACATATACAACTTTGGAACTCCAAATGAGCCCAAGACTTATACAAAGTGAGTGGGAAATATTGTGACATACATAGCATATCTCCCGCTTGATGCAGATTCGGTGTAGCCTATGTTAGCCAATGCTAACACTTGAAGTAGATCCTTATTAATGAGCTAGCTATGATGGATAAACATGTTATGGTTCACATCCAATCCAAAGTAGCGAAGGAAGAGAAAGTAAATATTCTTGCAAGCCATGTATAATTTGCTTTCTACTATGCAATCTGTAAAGTCTCCATATGTATAAATTGGACTATTTTTTATGTGAATTTCATACTACTCACCTCTGACCTAAGAACTAGATGTACAAACCATGAATATTTCATGCATGTTGGCCTTAACAATAGTGCAACCCACAATTTGAGCCTTTATTGTATCTAACGAGTCTATTGTGTATCAAGGTATCAACAACCATGTATCCTGTATTGTGTATCATGTAGCCTCTAAATTCATCACTTCACTAGTTTTTAAGTTTGTTCCCTTCTCTACGAGCCATATGGTTGCCTATTCTAGCTGGACACAGTGTGATTGTTTGTAAATCTTCCATGTGTGATCCACATTCTCATTGCAAAAACACATGAATTGAGCCTTTGAGCCTCTTCTGTGAGCACTATCATCGCAAGTTTTGATCCCCCAATAGGATGGTTTTTCCACCCCTATATCGGTGCTCTTGATATTCTTTTTGCACACCCAAGCATCCTTGGCACTGCACTCTTTTAACCTTTGGTATTCGATTAATTTTCCAATTTTTTAAATGTATTTTAGTCTCCTCTACCACCATTCCTCCCTCATCATATTCATTGCATTGTTGAGTGGCCATTCTGCTTACTACTTGTGTACCTCTTTGATTCCTAGCAACATTTTACATCAGGTACTCTGATCAATGTGAAACATTTTCTTCCTGATAATTGACATGTCTTATTTGTTTTTGCTTTCTTGATATTGTAAACTTATCCCCTTTAACAATTAAATGTTTATAGAGAGGAGTCCCACTGATGTGTTCCTCAACCTCTTTGCAATAGCTACTGGTGTCGGTGCTTGCCCTTACTTTGCATGACAAAACTTGTCAGCAGATGGTCTAACCCCAAGATATCTGCCCTCCATAAAATCTAGCATCATTAGAAGAAGTTTGAGGTCATTTTTTAGCACTATGAGAGCGTGCCTAATCATCACTTTTTTTTGTAAAAAGGGGGTATGGATAACTATCAATTTTCTTGCTAAAAAATATATGATGTAACCTATTGTTGTAAAGATCTCTTCAAGAGCTTTCAAATGCAACAAACTCCTCACAATTTTGAGTTCATTTGAAAAAGTTATGGCCTTTCCTTTAAAACAAAAACCAAAAAGTTTTATAGCAAAAGCCTCCTCCCCATTAGCCCTCATAACATATTCCCCAAGCCTTTAAAGGCAAAAAAACACCTCAAAATTTCCCTAATGCTTTATGCTTTGAAGCAAAAAATTTGATAGATTGGACACACATGCGTCATATAAGGTCAACATCTCTTTGTTGTCCTCACATGCTAACCAATTGACGTGCTTTGTTTCTACCAGGTTTGTTGTGGGAATGAATGATATATCCTCCACGGCCTACAACAATGTTTTTATCAAGGACATTATAAGATGACAATTTTAATTTGCATTCAAAATATCGGTTGATGATATTTACCTCAACAAAGTGTTTCCTCCAACGAGGAAACTATACACGCCACCAACTCAACCAACAATCTATTTGTTGACTAATCTGATTCCTCCACTTTTTCCAAGGCCCAATAAGCTCATATATTTCTATACAAGCCTGTGGATTTTTTAGCAAGTCACTGCAATGAACATCTGTAGCATAGCTATCTGGCACTAATGTAATATGTCAATACTCAAGAAGTGACTTGGATGGGGCAAGTAGACTCTTTGAGGTTGTCAAACCTCAAGAAGTGAACCTAACAAGCAAACCACCACTCAATGATCGAAAAATTTCCCTGTCCTTTTCCACCACTCTAGGTCATCAGGCCATTTTGTCGACTAAATAAACTTGGATTGTCACAAAACTTTAATAGAAGCTTCACTAGGCCTAAATAGATAGTCTACCAAGTCTCATCGCATTTTGAGAACGTACATGGATTGCGATCCAATACGACCCAAGTCATAGAAAGTCCTAGATATAAAATTCAATAGCTACACTAGCTTGGAAAAATAATAGAGTCATAGAAACTCCTAGGTATAACTTTCTCATCACATTCTAAGTAGCTACACTAGCTTGGAAAAATAATAGAGTACAAATGTGGTGGCCGGATAAGTGTCCGGCCAGATGGGCGCTCGTATACTAAACCTGCCAACATTCCCCCCTTCCCAGCTTGTGTCATCCCTTGAAATGACCATGTGCAATCTTGTTGTTAAGATTGTCTTCAGCTTTGTCTTTAAGGTTGGTCTTTAGCTTTCTATGCTTTTTGGTTGAGGATGCTCCCCCTTCCTTGAGTGATTCATATCCATTGGGTTTTGGTTGATATGTGAGTTGGCTTTTATTGCTGATGCAACTTTGCATCTTGTTAACAAATTCTTCTTTTTGTTGCCTTTTTTGGTAGTGAGTTGTTGTTTCCTGTCTTACTGGGAACTAAGCCTTTTTGAATCATTGAATTTATGATTGATCTTGCACTTAAGTTTTATGATTTTTGTGGGTAGCTCTCTTGCTGAATTTGTCGTTACTTGTCCGTTGTTTTTGTATGCCCTTGTACTACTGGACTTTGTTTGATGGAGCTTTGTTGTTGCCCTTGGAGATAAAAGTTCTTTCAACAAGCATGGTTAAGACCTGCAACTGTTTCTCTCTTCAATGATTGATTTGGATAGCATTTTCCTTGATGTAGAAGGAATATGTACAAAAGGGTAGTGAGTGTTGCTAGATTAGGATCTAAAACCTGGACCAAAGGAAAAAAATCCGGTGGGAAACAAGTGCCTTTGGTATATGCTCTTATTGGAGTTAAGCATTGGTATGAAGTACCTATTTATGCAAGGTGAATGCTTGGGAGAAACAAAGGAACAATGTCTATTGCAAGTGGCAATTAAGGGACACTCTATATGGATACAAGAACTTATCAAATAAAAGCATGCAATGCAAAAGACGGAGTTGATGGGTACTTCAAGGAATAAATGTAGCACATGGGACATCAAAGGATGTTGCAATAGCTTCCACTTTTCCAAGAAGGGTTTTTGATGTAGAAGCTTCTTCACTCTTACCTCACTATGCTCAATGTGTGAGCATATTTTGGACTTCTCCTTCACTTCATTAGACTTAAAATACATAGACTTTGATTATGCTCACATGTACCAGCATGAGCGACACAACATAAATATGTTCAAAATCGTCTAGCTTGAGTAGCAGAACCCATAATAGCTAAGATGCTTACACCATAGAAAGTATTACTTGAAGCTTTGGGACTAATGTCTGGCTCATTTAGTGGCTTCGCTGCCCAACTCTGACTCTTATGCCATGCATTTTTAATGGCGATTTGGACTTACCTATTCAAGGCCAAAAACCCAATTCCATAGGTTCTTGAGATTTAGTCCTTTTTCATTGTGTTGGTCTTTGGATGCCACCATTTTGTCTAGTAGGTTGGCATACTTTGGCTCCTCTTGATTTTTTCTACTTTGGAAAGCAGATTCCGTGATTGCAATAGGGATTGCTGGAGCCTTTGATTTATCCCCCATGCAAAGTGGTTGTAGATGTGTGTGGATTTTATGTGATTGAGTTTCCAATAGCAATTTTGGAACCCACCTTGTCTTTGGTCCCCTTGTGACCGTATTTTTCATTTGCCCCTTTTGCTCTATAACTTGATGGACACTAGGCTTTGGTACCCATACCTTATTATTACCATTGTAAAAGCCTTACTTTTGTAATAGAAGATGAAGTATCCATCTGGAGGTCATAGCACCCTTGATTGTGAATGGATTTTTTTGGCTCTTGGTTGTGATTGGTTGCCTTTGGGTGGAGCCTTGTGTTGCATGACTGATCTTAGTTGTTCCAAGTTGAGCTACTACTTTTGGTAACCATATTTGAGAGTTACCTTCATAGAATCCTTGTGCTTTGAGTGACTTGACTAGAATCATCTGCTGCTTCACCTGTCTTTGTTGGGTAGCCTGGTTGAAGTTTAACTTTGGTACCCAAACTTGTCGCATTACTTATTTCCTTCAAGGTTGTTTGTTTTGCCATTTGCAGTTGATCTTTCTTCCAATTGAGGTGTTTGTCTTCCATTGATAGCTCGTTGTTCTCTTTGTATGACTTCTTTCTTGAGGTGAGTAGGTACAGGGTATTACCTTAGGCTTTTTGACCCAAACATTAGTGTTTCCTTGAAAGTAGCCTTGAGCAGTGATTGACTCGTTTGATGCTACCAATCGTATCAACTTTGATTGTTGAGGTTGAGCTTGTGACTGTTGTATCCAAATTGGATCTTTGACTTTGATGTGCTCTTTGGATACTAACACTTGGTTTATTCTCCTTGGCTTCTTATGGAGATTGTTTTGTGATGGAAACTTTGGTTGATAAACTTTTTTCTTAGGTTTCCATTGCATTGTCAATGGTTTGGCTTTCGATGTAGAGGTTGTGTGGGAAGTTTGATGGAGACTCGTCGAAGGTAAAGTTGACTTGCAAGGTTGATATGCTTCAGCGGTTGCTTTACCTTTACCTTTCTCTGCTATGGTTGATTGTTTCCTTTCTAAATGAAGTTGAGGTCCTTCTGGAACTATTTTTGTTGTTGTTGCTGTTGTGGAAGATTTTTGCTGTTGTTAAAAGAAGATGCTCATCCAGCTTTTTGTCAGGACCAGATTCTCTTTGATATGACAGGAGTCGATTATGTAGAAGGTTTCCTTGAACTACCCAGGACTCAACTTGAGTATGACTTCTACCACTCCAAAGCTAGAAATTGTTGTGTTTGCACTTGTGTACACTATTTCTTCTAGCTCTTTGATTGGTGGCTTTCCCATCATTATCCAAGTGCCATAAGACATTAGATTCCTTGTTGCATAAGGATATATTGCAGTTGAACATGTAATTTTGAGTCTTGTTTCTCCCTTGTTTCTCCACATATGTTGAATTTGATCGTTGTAGGAGACAAGATCTTTTGCCTTACCCTTCTTCTTTTCTTGATCTTTAGTTTTTTGAACATGTGACGTGGAACTTGACAACACTGCTTCTTCATCTACTTTCAATTGCACTTTTTCTAGAGTCAGCTTCTTTGAAGCAACTTTTGTCGATTCTTTAGGTATGGAAAAGAGCAAAAAATTCTTTGAATAGATTTTGGAAAGAGAAACAACTTTGATGTCATCCTAGGGAAACCATTCAATCTTTAGATACTATGATCTATTCCAACAAGCCCAAAGGTATATCTATAAATCCATTTGCAAGTTGTAGTTTCATTCTTGTTTTTTTGAGAGCTGGTCTCCCACATTCCCATATTTCTTTGGTAGCAATGGCCACTCCAACCCCACTATCAAGTATAGCAATCATTTTCACTTGATATCCTAGTGGCAAGGTGGTGTTTCCTTCTTCACCTTCACAATAATCGCCCACCTTGATCACATGTATTGGTTTTGCCTTAGTTGTTTTACTCGTGTATCCATCTAGGGGAATATCTTGAAGGTGAATTTTCAATCCCCTCTTCCCTAAGTATTTGTCCATTTCTCCCCATGTATGTGGTCTTATATTCAACAACTTTGAGAGAGAAAGCATGCATTGTATAGGGGAAGACATTAGTTCATGAAGGCTTTTGGTATCCATCATTTTTGGTGCGTCTTTCCAGTGAGATGGTACCACTCAAACCTCAAATTTCATTTTGTATTATCCTAAGAAGGATGGCAAAGTTCGTAGAGAGTGCGGTTTTCTCTCTTCAAATGCTATGGGCCCAGCATCTCCGTATAGAGATCGTATATCTCTAGGGTAGAACTCGTATTCCATGTTGGTTTCAGTGATAGGTGCTGTAAAGTAGCATTACCATCTTTGCGGTTTCTAATTGTGTCCCATAAGGATTGTGGCCACGACACTTCCACTTTTGGAATAGTTTGTATCTCTTGAGACTTGGACTCCTCTCTTGAGTTTTCTACTACCCTTGTATCTGGTGGTGCTTTGTTTCTAGGTTTCATTGGTTCACTGCTTATGTTTTTTTTGTGCTTGCTTTCATCCTCCTGTTTTGGTATGGGAACTACTTGTTTTTTAATATTCAATGTTTGTGGATGCAATAGAGCTTGGGATGTCTCTACTAGTCATCTGTACACTTTCAATTGTTTTGTCTTAAATTTTGGATGTTGAACATGAACCATCTTTGTTCCAATGTTTGGTTGTTCTTCAGTCTTCCCTTGTAGGCTTTCATCATAGTATCCAAATGCTCATTATCTTTATCTACCAAGATTGAACCACCCAATAAAGTTTTGACACTTCTGCTCCCTTGACTTTTCCTTTCTTTTCTTGCTTGCTCCCTTGTTTGTTGAAGCTCTAAAAAAGCTCTAAATTTTTGTTTGAACAGGTAGTTTGTATTCATCCTCCACGAGTGCATTTTTGGTAGCTTCTTGAGCTTGATCTCAAGTCATCACATTTAGAGGAACTGTAGGTTCTACTTTAGATCCTCTTGATGAAGAAGATATCACTCCTACAACATTCATTGTTGCTTTTTCCTTGTTGTTTGGATGTTTTGGACAATCAAGAATCAGGTGTGAAAGAGCACATCCTAGGCAATATCCCAATATCTCTACATTCTCTTCTTGATAAGAACAATTTTGTGCCCAATAATTGCCTCCACACTTGTATCATGGTCTTATTTATTGCATAGCTAGTGGTGCAGCTAATGGTGGTTCTTGCCTACTAAGAATGGACTTCGATCTAGATTCTTGATTGGCTATGAATATGAGCGTGTTCTTGTCCATGTAATAATGACTTTGCAGGGGTTGTGGCACATATATTGGCTAAGAGTAATTAACTACTACTCTACCATCATTCAAAAGAGGTGGTTGTCTCCCTCACATACATTGCGGTTTCTGTTGAGTGTTACACCATGGGGTGAGATGATCCCCTCCACAAGTCTCACATCTCTTGAATTGAGGCTATCATACAATCGGGTTTCGTTTATAGCCTTGGCTTATTCTCCTCACCACTTCTTTGACTACTCGATCAATGCTCAACATGATAGGAGTTTGAAGTTTCCGCTTGATCGTGGATTCGCTCATCATAGAAGAGGAACTACTAGTCACGTTTTTTTGCATCATCCATCACCTCTTTGTAGGCCTTACAATTGTCAGCTAGATATAGAGCTTCTCTAGTGGCTTGCTCAAATGTTGTACATGCTTTCAAATGAAGATAATTTGTGAGAGTCTTGCTCCTCAGTCCCTCTATAAAGAGAACTGATAGCCTCTCATCTTAAGGAAAATTTCTCATAGGACACCTCACTGTGTATTGCGATGCAAAGCTTCCTTCACTTTTTTTGTTATCTCTTTGTTTAAAAGCGTAGATTTGTGACACCATGTTGTGCTTGATCTCCCTTTTGGATAATTCCCATGAAAATTCTTACAAGAGTTGTGCTATGTTTGGAAAATCATCTTTGTTCATGGTTCAAATCACATCAAGACTGTTCCTTTCAATGTCAACCCAAATCGTTCGTACTAAGTGTGAAAATCTGCAATCCGTTCAACTCTTAAAACTTCTTTGGAGAGTGAGACATAAGCATGTGGATCCCCTAACCCATTATACTTTATCTTGACACATTTGGCCACTTGATATGGTCTTAATTGTCTTGATTCAGTCATCACTCTAACCAATTTGGGGTCTCTTAGAAAGACATCTCCCACTATCTCTTCTCGTCTTTGAGAAATCCTAGTGGAATCCTCTCTGACATATGCTCTGGCCTTGTTTTTGGCTAAAAGTAAGTAGATATTGGAGTACCCTTATATGTATACCTTTCTAGGTCAATTGGATCAGCAATTTTGTATTCTCGTCCATACTTATCTACCATCAAAACTTGCACTCCTTGGGCATCTGTATAGGTGAATTCATAGAGACTCTTATAGTATGTCAACTCTACAGCATTGGGTTTCACACACTTATAAAAGGCCCTTATGAGAATAATCCATTAGAACTTGCATGGATTCATTGGTTTTGATGAATCTCACGTTGGGTTTGTTGATCAGTAAATACCTCTCTTCTGTCTTCATCGATTCTCACTCTCAAAGATGTTGGTAAGATTTCTTACGATTTGCATCTCTCTGAGTTGAGTAGAAACCCTTGGTGGACAATCCCACCATGGCTTAGTGCAACATATCCCTTTTTGTCCCTGGTCACTGTTACCATATACATGTGGTAGTGATGTGTGTGAACACACTAGGACCGACGGGGCGTTTTTTCCCTCTTTAGGAGGTTTTTTCCCTCGAGCATTGTATATACGCCCATCACTCTAGGGCTATCTATCTTTCCATTGCACACTAAGTAACACACTCTCTATTGTGTGCCTTGACCTTCCTTCGTCTTCTCCAAGCTGTGTAGGTTTCTCTGCAACCCTAATTCCAACAATTGGTATCAAAGCAGGTTGCATCCTCCCGGGCTTAGTCGCTAGCTGCTCCAGCACACGCCTGCTCACTTTCTCCGATTTCAATGAGCTTTGGCGAGCGTTCGCAGGTCAAAAAATACTTCGGGTGAGCTTGTAGTGCTTGGTCTGCTCAGATTTTTGATTTGGGCTCATTTCGGTCTCCGTTTCCACTACAGGCAGTACTGCACATGCTATTTCATCATTTTGTGCCAAATTTTAGTCAGTGCCATTTTCTGCATAACAGGTGCCTTATAGTCTTCTATGGTTTGTGCTATATAGCACGTGTTGTTCTCGCTTCATTTCTCCTATTTTCGGGCAATTTTCACATTAGATGCAGCATTTACCATGGCTGACAACAACAACACAAATGTGTTCAAGATGTTTACTGATGAGGACAGGTTGGATGGAGATAACTACCCTATGTGGGCTTATATGATGCAACATGTTCTTGTGTCAAAGGGCGTCTGGAACATTGTGCAGGGCATTGATGTACGTCTTGGTTCTGAGGATGTAGGCGATGTTGAGGATGTTGCAGGTCTTGCTGCAAGGATTGCTGCTGTTAGAGTTGTTTTGCCTATGGTAGAACAAGCTCGTTGGGATGTTAAGGATGCACAGGCTCATGCATTGATTGCGTTGTCTGTGAAGCGCACCATTGTTCCTCACATCCGTTCAACAAAATCTGCAAATCAGGCTTGGGACATTTTGGCTGGTCTTTATGCAAGTCGCAATGAGATTAAAATTTCTTTGCTGCGTAAAGAGCTGGAGTCAAAGATTATGCATGAGGAAGATGATATGGACACTTTCCTTGCTAGTGTCAAGGATATCAATGAGCAACTCATTTCTGCAGGTGAAGTCATCTCAGACAGTTCCCTAGTGCAGAGTGTTCTTGATGCCTTACCAGATTCTTACCAGACTTTTGCTAGTACTTGGAGACTTATGACCCAAGGAAATCCTGAAGTTGTCAAGTTTGATGCATTATGCACATTGTTGTTGCAAGAGTCACTTTCCAGAAAAAACAGGACTAGGCAGCGTGCAGTTGAACAGGCTTTTATTGCTTCTCAAAGAAAGGGTGGTAACAGCAATGCAACCTCTTCTTATGGTTCTGCTGCGAGTGGCAAAAATACTGTTCCTAATGCTTCTGCTGGCAACACTTCGTCTGTCAATTCTTGTGATAAGGGAAAAAAGAAGATGCATTGCCATTATTGTAAAGCTAATGATCACTTGATCAAGCAGTGTCCTAAGTTGAAGGCAAAAGAGTCTAAGAAGAAAGAGGGTGGTTCCACTGCAAATGTTGGTTCCACTACAAATGCAGCCATTGTTGAGTCTTCTATAAAAGGAGACTGTAATGTTGATGTTGATGCAGAATGGGCTTTTAGTGTAGAGTACACTTACAATCCTGCTGTCCATGATGCATGCTTGTCAGTTGCTGCAGATTCACATGTGTGGTATTTTGACAGTGGTGGTACAAAGCACATTACATCACATCGTGAATTGTTTACCTCTCTCAAGTCTGTCCCTCATGGGAATTCAGTCACTTGTGCCAACAATGCCTCTTATCCGGTTCAGGGAGTTGGAAAGATTGTGCTTACTGCTGCTAATGGTAGTTCTTTCACACTTGTTGATGCACTTTATGTACCTGGGATCAAGAAGAATCTCTTGTCTGTATCCGCACTTGTTAGACTTGGACTTGTAGTCAAATTTGTGGATGACAGATGTAGAGTTCATGATCTCAATTTTGGTGATGAAATTGTTGCATCTGGCCTTTTGTGCCGTGGGCTGTATAAGCTCACTTTGTATGACAAGTGTGGACAAGATTTTGCAAATGCTGTTGCAGATTCAAGGGCTATTTCAGATGCAAAACTTTGGCATACACGTTTTGGTCATCTGAATTTTGCCAGTTTGTTGCGTTAGCAGAAATCTGATATGGTTGCTTCTTTGCTGCCTCTTGAAGCACCTGTCAAACATGTTTGTGAAGGTTGTATGTTGGGTAAGATGCAACGTTCTAAGTTTCCAAAGGATGGTTCAATTCGGGCCACATGCAGGTTGCAGCTTGTGCATAGTGATGTTTGTGGGCCCATGCAAACTCTATCCTTGGGCAATTACCTGTACTTCGTGACTTTCATTGATGATTATTCCAGGCATGCATGGGTATTTCCGCTTAAAGCAAAGTCTGAAGTTTTTATGTGCTTCAAACAATTTCTGGCTATGGCTGAAAATGTCTCAAAATGTACTATGGGCACCCTCCGTTCCGATCGAGGGGGGGCGTATATGTCTCATGAATTCAATGAATTTTTGGCTAGTCGTGGGATAAAACACCAATGTACAGTGCCTTATACACCTCAACAAAATGGTGTTACTGAGAGGAAAAACAGGTCACTTACGGAAATGGCACGATGTATGGTCAAAAGTCAAGCTTTACCGCATTATTTTGGCTTGAGGCCATCATGTGTGCCACTTATGTACTTAACAGGTGTCCTACAAAAGCTTTGCAGTCTATTACTCCATATGAAGCATGGTTGTTTGGCATGTGCTTTGGTGCCACAAGTGCAGCGCAGAAAAGTGGATGATAAGGCTGTAAAATGTATTTTTGGTAGTTATAGTGTTGAAAGCAAAGGTTACAGGTTGTATCATCCGCAAACAAAATGTATTCTGGTCTCTCGGGATGTAGTGTTTGTGGAAGATTCTGTTCAACCCTTGCTATCATGTACTAGAGACAGTAATGTAAGCTCACAGGATATTTATGACACTTTGTTGCCTTTTTTCAGTGGTGGAAATACGAATGTAAGTTCCAATGAGGCAAATGTACAGACTATGGGGGTTTTCTGAAAATGTTCTAGATCAGCCTATTACTGATGCAGATGTACATGATGTACTTGATGAGGAAAGGGCTGAAATGAGCAGGCTAGAGGTATGCCAAAATGGCTGTTGCACACTTTGCATGACAATAAATTGGATGCACCTTTGTCTAGTCGTACTCGTTCAGGCTCTCGCCATGCATCTTATGCATTAGATTGTTATGCTTTGGATGTGTCTAGCTTACATGATGTTGATGAGCCTCTGTCTTGTGATGAAGCACAGAATTCAAAAAATTGGATGGTTGCCATGCAATCAAAATATGATGAACTCATAGAAAATGACACCTGGACTTTATGTGATTTGACTCTTGGCAAAAAGCCGGATGGTAAGATTGATCGCCACAAGGCTCGGCTTGTTGCAAAGGGTTATGCACAAGAAAAAGGCATAGATTATGAAGAGACTTTTTCTGCCACTTGTCATATGACTACTGTGCATTTTCTATGTGCATTCGCAGCTCATTTTGGTTGGGATGTACATCAATCAGACATTGTTACTGCTTTCTTGAATGGTGACATATTTGAGGAAGTTTATGTAACACAGCCTCGTGGTTTTGTCATAAAAGGACAAGAGGACAAAGTGTGCAAATGTAACAAGGCTTTGTATGGGTTGAAGCAATCTCCTCGTGCTTGGTATGAGAAAGCTGACACTCATTTGGTCAAACAAGGCTTTCGTAACAGTCCAACAGAAAGCACATTGTATGTAAAGCATGAGGGTGATGTACTTCTCATTGTGGTTCTTTATGTTGATGATTTGCTGATCACTGGACCAAATGAGAGACATATTGATGAATTTAAGGCGGATTTGAATGCTACGTTCAAGATGAAAGATTTGGGGTTATTGCATCATTACTTGGGTATACAGTTTAAGCAGTGTGATGGTGGTATTGCCTTGTGTCATAAAAGTTACATAGAGACATTGCTATGTAAGTTTGGACTTGAGGATTGCAAACCTATTGCCACTCCCATGGAAACAGGTTTGAAGTTGAGTCTACATGATGCTGGCGATCATGCTGATGTCACTCTTTATCAAAATGCTGTTGGCTGCCTCATTTATGTATGCAACATGAGGCCGGATATTCAGTTTGCAGTCTTACAGGTCAGCAGATTTATGCATAGCCCAGGGCCTAAGCATTGGCAGGCTATCAAGAGGATTTTCAGCTACCTTAGTGGCACTTTACATCTTGGCTTGTTTTATCCCAAGGGGGGATCATTTCCACCAGACTTACATGCTTTTTCGGACTCAAATTGGGCTGGATGTTTTAACACGCAAGTGTCCACAAGTGGTTTTTGTTTCATGCTTGGTAGTTCATGCATATCATGGTTGAGCAAGAAGAAACCTACTGCGGCCACTTCGAGTTGTGAGGCTGAGTATAGGGCAGTCTTCACAGCTACGGTTGAGTGTGTATGGCTCAGATGCCTTATGGCTGATTTGGGTGTTGGACAGGACACTGCCAACACTATCTACACTGACAGTCAGAGCGCATTGGTAGTTGCGAGGAACCGAGTTTTTCATGCTTGCACAAAGCACATTGAGGTGCATTACCACTATGTACCCTTTGGAGACCAAGATACAAGCCAAAGTTCTTGTGTCTTGATCTTGAGACTGTTTTGAGTGCTATTTCAAGTGCATCTCACCAAAATTGCTCTAACTTTTGATACACATTGCCAAATTGAGTCAGGTAAAGCCATAAAGAGAGCTTGCAAGCAATAAGGCCTAATTACAAACTTTTAGGGTAGCCAAAACCGATTTCCAAAGACTAAAGGGGGACTAAGATCTGACTTTTGAGAGACGTGACTATTGGAATTAGGGTTGGAGAGAAACGCACACAGCTTGGAGAAGACGAAGGAATCTCAAGGCACACAATAGAGAGTGTGTTACTTAGTGTGCAATGGAAAGATAGATAGCCCTAGAGTGATGGGCGTATATACAATGCTCGGGGGAAAAAACCTCCTAAAGAGGGAAAAAATGCCCCGGCGGTCCTAGTGTGTTCACACACATCACTACCACATGTATATGGTAACAAATCCCCCCTGGAGTGATGCAGTGAACGAGAGCTGGCACATGAGTAAAGGGAAGTGCCATGCCCTAAGGACATGATCAGTCCACAAAGGGGAGTAAGCCCAAAGCTTTGCGAAAAGCTTCAAGCTCCTCACGAGACAATGCCTTTGTGAAACTATCTGCAAGGTTGTCCTGTGTTGGCACATAAGCCAAGCTGATCTCTCATGCTGAGAGCCTCTCTAGCTCAAACTTGAGATTTGAGGTGTACTCAAGGATGTCTTCAAGCTCATTAAGTAAGATACTCCCACTATGAAGAGAAACATGGATCGCGATCCATGTTCTCTATCAAGTCTGACTTCAAATTTTGATAGTGGTTAGAAAAGTCATGCATAGGCTCTATATCAATTTTCACCAAATTTTTAGGTTAGGGTGTATGGATCGCGATCCATGTTCCACCACATCTGGACTTATCTTTAGAAAGCTTGTTATACACTATGTCCACAAGCTATATCTCAAATATTTTTAAATTTGGACTCGTTTTGATAGGTCAAATGCCCAACAGTCGGTCTGCACTATGATTTTCAGTCTGTCACCTGTTTTTTTTGCCTTTTGACCCAATTTTGCTCAATTTTAAGCACTCAAATCTAGAGATTAGGCTTGTAGATGCGTAGTCGTGAACCGCAACATAATTAGCAATGCTTACACTTAATTGAAAGAACATGACAAGAGGAACACAATGCAAGTTTTGGAATTGAAAATGGATTACCCAATAATTAATTATGTTGATTACAAATTGGAGCTGAGAAGCCATTTGAGTGTCCATACACATTTGAGCATACACCCGCCCCTAGCTTATAAGCTTGGAAAATAAATTATTAGGGACCCGCCTCCTTTTCACATTAAAGTTGTTGACTTTTATACCTAGTGCTTTTTTAATGGCTAGTGGTTGGCTCACATAGGCCTTTGCACATATCATGAAAGAATTACAATTCAAGGAATCAATTTGCTACTCTAAGATAAGATTTACACACATTGTCGCTATAGTAGCTTGAAAAAATAATAGAGTACAAATGTGGTGTTCGGTTACGTGTCCGGCTAGGTGGACATTCGTATACTGAATCTGCCAATAGCTCTCATCCTTACTTCATTCACAATGCCATAATTCATACAAATGCTTAAGCTCATCTTGGAAATTATTGTGCACATATTGATTAGTGTGAATCTATAGGCTTTGCTCCCAATGAAACAAACAAGAACACTCTCTACCTTCCATTATATTTTTGGGTTCACCATTAAATACTGTGGGGATCACTCTCCAATTTTCTCTTGTTTCGTCGGCCATGAATCCTCTAGAATTATCTAGATGATGTTCGTTGTCTAGCAGCACTGTTAGACCAAGGAGTCTGCAACCTATCTCACCTCTCAACTTCCAACCCTCATATAGGCAACCCCGGAGCTTGGTTCAGATCCCGGGGGATTCAGCATGGAAAACTTACCGCACAACGTAATTGCAAGGGAGGGTTTTTTTTTTCCAAGTTACATAAGCGTATAAGCTAGGGGCGGGTCCCTAATAATTTATTTTCCAAGCTTAAAAATAAGGGAAGGGGTATCATATTTATTGGTTTTGGGGGGGGGGGGGGGGAGTGAGAAAAGGGAAAAATGAGAGGACCTTTTTTTCAATTTTCAAAAGAGTTTGCCCTTGAACTTTTGAGTCAATAGCTACAAAGATCCATGGAAGAACTAGAACTAACACTGCTTTGTATCAATTGCTTGTTTTGTGATTATAGTTCATTTGTTGAGGGATGAAGGCTATAAAGAGTTTGTAGAGATGCAAATTAACGCAAGCAACCTAGCACACCTTTATGACCATGTTTTTTGAGTAATTTAGATGGGGTAGAACTGGACAAGTAGCTAAAGTGCAAGCTGAGTGGGTACATAGTTCAAAAGTCAAACTAAGACACACTAAGGGTAAATCTCGTTATCAGCATAAGTGGTTCCTTAGTACGTTGCTAGTCACTATGCTACATGCTCTTTGACTAGTTTTACTAAGTTAAATCATGTGAGACCTAAAATTTATATGTAAGATAGGGGTATGACAATTTTTTGCATTGATTGTCGTATAAGCATAGAAAGGGGGATCATATTCCCTAGTATGAGTCGTATATAGGGGTTTTATCAAAATTGTCCGCTCGCAGGTGGCGTCCCATTTTACATATAGAGTGAATCCCCCAGGGTTCAGATCGGCCCTTAGCATTTGGGGCTTGACATTACTCCCCCGTTGGAAAAATGGTTTTGACTTCAAAAAAATAAAAGTGGAATTTTTTTTCTTAAGAACGCTAATGTTTTCCCAAGTAGCACCTTCTCCATGTTTATCTTTCTACTTGATTAATGCTTGTCGATGCACATGATGACACATACATAGATCATGATAGTGGAGAATGCGCTCAAGTTTATGTGGCTAGGTTAGAGGTTGTTAGCAGGTTGTCGTGATAAATGTCTCGCACCAACATAGTAATGTCAATACTCAGGAAATTGACTTAGATGGGGCTTGGAGACTCTTTGAGGATGTCAGTCCTCAAGAAGTGAACATAGTAAGAAAAAATATTAGCTTAGCAAGATAGCCACCACTCTTTGACCGGAAAATCTGCCTATGTCTTGTCTTGCTGATGTAGGTCATCTCGCCATTTCAACAACTAAACGGACTCGGATTGTCACGGAACTTTAAGGGAAGCTATATTAGGTCTAAGGGCATAGGTCTATAAAGTATGGTGGCCATCTACCAAGATATCAAAATCACAATTCATTATTTACCGAGTCATAAAAACTACAACATAGGAACATAAATATTTCGTCATAAAATTAGTGATTTGAGCACTCAAATATGCATATAAGACTCACAAAAGCATAGTTTCAAACCACAACAACACTTGAAATCCTTAAAATTAACTGATAGGCATGTTGTCCATACACCCAACTCACTTTCTACTTGTGTGTAGCACAAAAAACACTTATCAATCAATGGGAAATTAGCATCAAAGTTAGGGAAAATGAGTGAATTTGATGGTCAATATTAGTGATCAAAATCAAGAACTAATGATGTGTGTGGGTTGTTTTGTGATGTTCTAAGCATAATCAATGCTAACCCAAGCACTAATCACACTAAAAGCCACTCAATTAATCACACACCTAATCTAAAAACTAACAAAATTAACAAAAAATTAGGGAAATTAGTGTCTCCTAATCACACCAATGGCACCTCTAGCTTAAGCAATCGCTCCCCGGCAACGGCGCCAATGTTGGGATGTCATCCTAGCATAGGGAGGACATCAACATAATGTCAATCCAAGGAGTAGGATCCGGCTAGGGCATGGAAATACACAAGTGGCTTGTGCGTGCCAAATGGAGGATTAGAAGGTGAAACCTACACACAAAGAAAGCTATGGAGCAGGTAAGATGTTGCTACGAGGAGTGAGCACACTACTTACTCTACCATTCGGCCTCATATCTCACACACAAGCTTAATCACGCACTACTCTCTAATCAATCACTAATACAACTCTAATCAAGCACACAATGAGCATAGAATAGCATAGAATGACCACACCGGGCACCAACACTCTACACAAGCCTACACACACTTAGTAGCATGATTGAACAAGAGGGAAATATGAAAAAAAGAGAGAGATTAATCAAAAAATCAGCCACTAATCTTTGATTCATCAAGCATTGATTACACCATGAGAAAATGAGAGAGAAGAGTTTAGAGTTTAGCTATTGGCATGAGGCCGAATTGTCCATGCACGCGCGTAGGAAGCTCAAGAACTCCATAGCCATCTCCTTCTTCACAAAGCTTATCTCAAGTGAGTAAGAATCCCCTTTCACATTGTGTGTTTTGAGTTATATACACTCTAGGATTTTAAGAAGTGGTCGGGCACCCAAATGGCCAAACTCACTTAATCTGCTATCTGCATTGCCTAGGATCTAAATATAGCTCAATGTTTACAACTTGGAACTCTTGATGAGCCCAAAACATAATTACAACCCGCATTTGTGGTCATTTGACGACAAATCTTAAAACTTAAGTGACCGTTAATTGTGACCGTAACTCCATAGATAGTCATCAATTCCAACTCTTCTCTGCATCTGTTGCTTGTATTTGCTTCATCTTCATCTTTACTTCACATCCGCATCATCTGGCCTCGTTAGAATTTACTAAAAATAGTAAATAGCATCTTTTACTGGTCTATTTGGCCAGTGTTGACTTAGCCGCCAAACACTCCCCCCATCCGATTTCAGTGCACGTCCTCGTGCGCTGCCTGGTTGGCTTCCATTGGAGAGATGTGAAATTGGTGGTGGTTGTTGATTTGAAGAGCTGTAAGCTGTTGGGTTGACTTGTTGGTGAATATGAGATTAGGCATTTGGGTTCAAGTAAAATAAATTGGCTTGATTTATTATGGGAATAAAGAAAAATAAAAGGCTATGTATAGTGCGTTAGGGTCTGGAAACCCTGGATTACCAATGGGGAAAAACCTCATGGGAAAAAGTGCCCAAAGGTATGTGATTTTATTATGGTAATATACAATGATGGGTGTTTAAAGATTGAATTTAGTGGGCTTATATAAATAATGTGAAGGTGAATTGTTTAAGCCTTTTGTCCCTTGAAAAGGGTCGATGATCTGCCTTGCGTCTGGAGTTGCTTTGTCATTGCGTGTACCTGCAAGGTGAGTGCATGGGTGGAACAATAAAGGGTGCGTAATGCAAATGTTCAATTATGGGACATTATATATGCTTGCACAGATTTATGCATGGGTAAGATTATGTTGTGCGAGAAAAGTGTATTGATGGGTGCTCCTCAGAGTTAATGCAGCTAAAAAAAGTAAATTAAATTCACTTTACTAGCTTTCACTACTCTTGAGAAGGGCGTTTGATGCAATGGTTTGTACTCTCCTAATGTGCACAAGTGCGTGTGTGTTTTGGTTTGAACACTTTGCCTCTCCACCATGATTAAAATAATACATTGACTATGCTCGCCTATTCAGAATGAGCGACTTGATATAATTACGCTCAACTCTTCCAGCTTGAGCTGTAGCCTAATTAGCTAGACTCATAGACCACAGAAAAATATTAGAACTTGAAGCTTAGGTCTAACGCTTTGCTCATTTATCGGCTCAGCTGCCCGACTCTTGACATTTTCTCGACTTGACTACTGTCTTGAACTCTCAGCAAAGTATATATCTAGACATTTAGAGCTCAGATCCTCAAAAAGAGGGTTATTAAAGGACCATATTGGCAAAGTAGGTTTTTTCTGCCATACCTGGGTGACCTTGGTTGTCAAAATTGCTTGTTTTAACTTTTGGTCCATTATCTGAGAAGATTGGTGAGTTTCATTTTGTTGGAAGTGGGAGCTGACTTCAATCTTCTTCTGCATGTTTGTCTGCTTTGGCACCCATTTGTATCTGCTATTTGTTGTTGGCTTGTTTTTACAGACGACATACTGACTTTTTGGACCTGTATCCTTGATTTGTCGGTGTTTGTAGCTGTAATTATCTTCAAGTTGTGTAAAATCTGGTCTTGGTGCCTTGGGTAGCCAGATTTGTTTTTGTCCTTTGTAATATCCCTGCGCTTTAAGTATATTTGATGGCACAAATATTTTTGTCTGTACTTTTGTATTCAACTGTATCTGTTCCTTGCCCTTTTTGGGAATCACGGTTGGTAAATTACCTCGAAGATATGTCGGCTTTATAGATTGCGAATCGTTTTTGATCCTGTTTCTAGCCCTGTTGTTCGATCTCCTATTTTGAGTTGAATTTGATCTTGATTTTCCTGCTTGTTGTTTTGTTTTGAAGCCATTTGCTATACTGTATAGCCTGATATCTTCGGTTTAGGTAACCAAACATTTGGTTGACCACTGTAGTAGCCTTGCTCTTCTAAGCTGTACTGGGAGGCAATCCATCCCATTTGTTTACCTGAATTGTTTGGACTAGGATCATTTACCCAAACTGGATCTTCAACATTGATGTCATTGGCCGCAACATAGGTTTTGATGTGCTGCTTGTGTTTTTGTTTATTCCTGGTTGGGTATTTTGGCTGAAAGACCTTCTTATACTTTAGTCTAGATTGTTGGTCTATCTTTCCCTGGGTGTTGAATCCACAGCTATTCGCGTTGATTGTTTAGTTGCATTTGTGACTTCCTTGTTGGACTTCTCTGCTTGTGGATGGCATGCTTTGGTGAGTTCTGCATCTAAACTAACTTGAACAGTCCTTTGTGCCTCTATTCTTGACAATCTGTTTAAGTCTTCAATTTCCTTTGCCAGTTGGATAGAAGTATGTTGACTCTTTTCTCCAGATGCAATGCTTACCGTGGCCTTTGGTTCACATTGCTCTTTATTGATCTGTTTGTAAGTCTTTTGATAGGCTTCATGTGCTTGATGCACCATTTGCTTCTGATTGTTCACGTTAATTGTGATTTGTGTCACCTTTGGTTTTGTGGCATCTTCCATTGGCGAGACAATATTAGTATCTGACTTTATGACTACCTCTGCCTTTTGACTCAAGTCTGCCTTTGAACACATTGAGTGTCTATTTCTTGGCTTTGAGACTTGATCTCTGGTTCTGTTGAATTCTGATGTACATTCATTAGCGCTGAACTATCTGTGCTATTAGCATTATTATGTAGAATTTTTGATTCCACATTTCTGCTTGTTGAAATCTTCAGTGGCAAGTCCTTGACTGCCCGTACCCACTTTGGTTCTAGGTCACAGATAATTTCTTCATCCACTTCCTCTGACATTGGATCGTCCGCTACGTCTTTGTCGGATCTGTTAGGAAATAAGACGTAGCTAAATAGATTTTTGAGTAGATTACTTAATGGAGAGAGATAGATTTCACACACAAGAGATTATAGAGTAGAGAGAGAGAGAGAGAGAGAGAGAGAGAGAGAGAGAGAGAGAGAGAGAGAGAGAGAGAGAGAGAGAGAGAGAGAGAGAGAGAGAGAGAGAGAGAGAGTACACGCGATATACGTGGTTCACCCAATGTGGGCTACGTCCACGGGAAAGCAGCCACTCAATGGCTTTAGCACTTCAAAAGAAGAAGTAGTTTATAAAGGGATTAAACCCTTGATAGTGCTCCCGCCTTGCTTCACTCTCACCACCTCACACTCACCTTGTTGCATCAACTTCACACTATAAAATGTGTGTAGAAATGGCCTCCTTTTATAGGCCAAAAGGGCTGCCCTCTCTTATGAGAGACAGCCATGTGTAGCCGCCCTTGTGCAAATAAGTCCAAATCGGACCCTCCAATCCGCCCATGTGTGGCCGCCCTTGAGAAGACAAGTCCGCTTTTGAATTCGGCCACCGGCCATTGATTTCCGACCATCGGCCAAACGGCCGGTTTTTTTCCGACCACTTTCCGGCCGCCGTCCGGCCATAATATTCCGGAGAAAAGGAATATTCCGGCGAAAAAAAAATTCTCAGGGGCCTCTGCCCCCGAGGCCTCTAAAGTTGCCCCTGATTCTTGTCCATGAAAATTTTGGTTTCCGGTGAGTGATTTTCCTTCACGCACGATGGCTTCTCCTCATAATGGGGGCCTTACAAATGTACGCTTTTATGACAGAAAATTACGAGGGTAAATCAGGCTCCATACTTAACAGGATCTTTCGACTTCAAGCCTGAAAAATTCCAAGCTATTTGAGACCATCTTTTGTAGCTGATCTTTTTTTGCAGTTTGATTTTCAATCGAAATATCATTGACGCCTTTGACCTCCAATATTTTAGTCATTAGTTTGTCTCTGGTATCCTTTGACAAGATATGCTTTCTTTCTGGCGACTTTCAATTTGGAGACGTCTGCTTTAATGATTCTGCTGCTTGCAGTCTGCTGATACTATCTTGGTTTTGCTGCTTCATCATATCTAAGTGCATCTTTACTAGGGCAATTGGGTATTAGATGATTAATGCCACATCCGTAGCAATGCACATCTATTCCTATTTGTTCTATACATGGTTGAGGTATCTGTTCATAATATTGTTGGTATTCGTTGCCCATAGTATCTTTGATCAAATATGTCATCAGCATGACATGTAGATACTTGAAAACCAACACTGACGTTGGCTTTGACTGATTGCCCTTATATTTTTTGACTGTGGCATTCTCAAGAAGCTTGTAATAGCTTCCATTGAAACCCTGGTAGATGGTCGTTTCAGCCCCTGCTTCTGTGGGTGACCAAATTTAATTCTATGTCTGGTTTGAACATGTGATCCTTTATCTGTGGCTTCTGTATAGTCTTAGGACTCTGTTGTCGCTTCGATTCTGTGTTTGGCTTTTGTTGTCCGCTGATTTGTAAGAGAGTATTGTGACTCTCTTTTGCTGTTTGCAATTGATAGGGTTGTCTTGATTGCAGTAAGTAAGGTGGAGATTGGACTCCCCCTATCCGAGAGTGTTCCCTATCTGTAAGAGGCATCTTCCTTATGCCAGATGTTGATATTCTAGCTTTGTCATCTAGCTCAGCTAATTGAGCTAGGTCTTTGTGAAGTCGTGCTAACTCAATAGCTGATTCTTCCATTGATTGTACGTATGTTTGTGTTGGTACATTTTGTGGTGCATGTGTAGTGTTCGGTACCTGTGAATGTTGTTTTGTGGCACTCATCTGTGTAATGAAAGGAGTTGAATTGTGCTCATACAAATTCAAAGTCTGATCATGTGTCAGTGGAAGTTTAGAGCTTTTAAAGTTCACTTCTCTATCTTCTAGTGATTGACTTTGTGCAATAGGGGCAGTGTGACCAATATTTACCTGGTTAGATATCATTTCGTCATGTGTCCGTTGCTCAATTTGGTCTTGTGGAGTTGAAGGCGACAAGATGAAAGCTGCAGCTCTTTCTGAGAATTTATCGGCAACAATAAGATCTAATTCATAGCATCTTCCATCTATATGATAGCTCCTGTCCCCAATGCGCGTTGCCCATAGTGTCCTAGGAACTGACTCGCTAAAGGTCCTTACCCGCGTGACTTGAATCCATATTTTTCCATCAGAATCTACATAAATTGGATCTTTCCATCTCGTTTCGTGGATCCAATGAAGGGCTATTGGTTCAGGTTGCTTGTTGACTTCTGAAGTGGTTGAAGGCAACTGTAGTTTACACATGGCTTCAAGGAATTCCTTCCTACTGACTGTGTCTTCATTTTTTGGCAGATTGATTATAGTAGGCCCCGTCTCTTGAGTTATTTCGTTGTTCTAAGCTACCACTGTATCTGCATTGGAAGCTAAAGGTAAGCTCATTATCAAGCGATAAATATTACCACTTGTTGACACGTATTTGTAACCCAACTTTGAACCATATTCATGAGCTATGAAGCATTGATCTGGCTCTTCCGTTGCTTGTTGAGGTGTTTCTGCTTTGTACCATCTACCCTCCATATCTCTACAGAGACTGCTACCGTTTTTTTCCTTGTAATTTGAGTTTATCAAGTGCACAGTGACTCGACAAGTGCTAACCTCTGGAAGATCTTGCCTGTGCAATTTTATTATGTCCAACTCACTACCTGGTTTGAGCTTCATGTACACCGATCCAAAACAATCTTCCATTAGGTTCTTTTGTGAATTAGCCATGTCGGTAGCTTCGTCTACTTCCACAACCTGTATTGTCGGGCTTTTTAGAGCATTTTGCTTGGACTTTAGATAGCGATTGTCTGCATCATCCATGTAGCATGGAAAGTCTTTGAAATGACCTATTAACTCCAACCTGATGCCAACTGATTTGACTGTTATTAATGAACTTGAAGCTGCATCATAACTGCTTTGATTTCCCGATGTTGCCATTGACTGTGGCTGTGGCATCTGCTGCTCCATTTTTCTTTCAACCCTGTTACTGACCTACTGAGCACTTGTATTCCCTTTTTCTAGCCTCTCCCGCGGGTGACCAGTGATTTTCCTAATTCAAAGCTCTCTGCTAGGCTTAGCTGTGATCTCGACGATCTGATTTACCTGTATAGTTATAGCACTAGTTGGCAAGATACTTACCACTGTACTGCAATGACTGCATCCTTCATAGAAATTCTTAGTTTGAGCTAACCTGTGTTTAGCACACAATCTACAAAAGTCTATTTAGCACGATTGCAGTTTTACAATGAACACAAAATTCTTGGTGTACCCTTGACAATCACACTTGTGCCTTGAGCTCTCTCTTTTAGCTGAATTCGATTGAAGCTAGCACAAAAGCATATATGCACTACTTGCACTGATTTGCTAGCTAATGGCTGATTCAGAAACTTTGCAGAAACTTGCGACTGTTATGACAAGTCGAGTGTCCTTGTGTATGGTCTCACCGCTACCAAATTCGTCTATGGGTTCGCAATTTTATACTAGGCCTTGGTTTGATTTTACACCTTCACGCGTGTGATCAGTGGTTTTTTTCCAAACGATAATTTCAATATGCTAGAATTAGCAGTTTAAATGATCACTTGCAAGGCTTCGAGACCCATTCCGTTTCAATTTTCAGCTTTCCGAAGATGAAAAGCTCACGTGCATTCGTGTTGGCTCTTAATGAAATCCAATGCTTGGGTTGACTCTAGTTTGTGGCCTAACTGTCCAATTTATATTGTTTACTTCGATGTTACACTTCTCGTAGGCTTGCAAGAGTTCTCATAAGAAATGAAGCCGGTATCGTCAATTAGTGACTCACCAGCCCCTCTCCTAGGTGCTCAATGTTGTAGGTCTAGTGATGCCAATGTGAATCTCAATGGCGCTCACTAACTAATGGCTCAAATCGAATGTCGCAAAAGAGTGAGTCAAAATGATCTCGGACGTGTCAATGAGATCTCTAGGATAATCGGCAATCCCAGTCATCAAGCTATCTCACCTACTCTATGTGCAATGAGGGTATGCTCAGTGTAGAAGGTCACAGAACTGCAAGATATGGTCTCACAATTACTCTTAGTGTGATGCTCTCTACGCTTCACCTCGTCTCAATTGTGGCCACGTGCTCACTTGTGCTCATAGCAATCAGCCAGGGCGAGAGTCGGGAGGGGAATGTTAGCATGAAGAGTGCAAGGTAGGGTTAGCAAGGTCATGGGTGGGCTTGCGGGCTTAGCAGTATCGCCCTGGATCTGCGTCATCAATCCAGAAGCAGAGGAGGAGGAAATAGGATGCCGGATATCTCCTCCTGCTCCTAACGGAAGAGAAAAGCGAAGTGTGGTGCATGTGCTAAATGCAGGGTTGTATGTCTGTGCGTGTGTATGTTTGTGTGTGTGTGTGTGTGTTTGTGTTGGCCAAGGAAAGTGCGCAACAGGCACTCGAGTGAGCTGCACGGGATGGCGGGCCAGGTAAAGCGAGAGAGAGACAAAGACAATGTGTGGTGTGTGGGTGGGGTCTTGATGGCGAATACGCCAAGCCCTGTGCGCGGACTGCAGGCCAAGGCGGGTGGGTCCAACTGAGTGTGTGTGTGTGTGTGTGTGTCTATTCCAGCGCCGACTGCAGGCAGCATGTGAGTCTGTGAGGGTGGGGCAGCGTTTGTCCGGGGCCGGTGTCTGCAGCCAAGGCGGGTGGGTCCAACTGTGGGGCCGACTCGGGCCAGGGACCTCGAACAAGGCGGGGTGGGCCAGTAGCGTGAGCGCGTAGGACGTCTCGCTTGCAGTACACGTAGCAAAACTTGGCGGGTGCAGCGCGCGTAGCGTAGGATGTCCAGCCGCAACAGTGAATGCGTAGGACCTCGAGGCAAGGCTCACGTAGGAGGTCAATGAGCGTAGGAGGTCTATGCAACTAGCGCGAGAGCGTAGGAGGTAGGTCAGGGCCAGCTCAGCGCGAGTAACGGTGCGACAGGCGGTTCAGTGCGGCAGGATAAGGGAGGCAGGTGAGTTTTTCTTTTTTTAATCAACAAAAAATCACACAATTAAATTAAAAAACACACTTAAAACAAAATTAAATACAAAAGCACACATACCATACAAAAACACATTAAAAATTCCAAGAATCATACAATAATTCAAAGAATCACAAAAATTCAAAAACACTTACAAAAATACCAAAATGAGCACCAATAATAAATAAAAAACACAAAAAATAAAAAAAACACTCAAAAAATCAAAACATACACAAAATTAATTAAAAAAAACACAAAATATATAAAAACACAAAAGTAATTCTAAAAAAAAAAACACAAAACAATCACAAAACACAACAAGAAACACAAAAAATAATAAAATACACAAATATAATTTAAAAAAATCAAATCTTATCAAACAAAAAACCTAAAAATGTAAAAAAATTTAAACTAGCACGCAAAAACGCTCAAAAACAAAAAGAAATTTGCCCCGGCACTCCACAATTCACCCAAGCGGTTTATTAATTTTCTTAGCATAATTAGCACATTTGCGTAAAAATTAGCAAAAAATTTGCCAAAAATTCTAGATCAGCCCACCGACCTAAACATTCGCAATCAAACAATCGAAACACCGAAATTGATCACTTACTTAATCCAAATCGCACAAAACATCATTCTTTAAGCACACAAATCGTCTCGAAACTGTGCTTAAATAAACACAAAAATCACCCTCTCTTGCACGATGACTAATCACACTCAAAACAACATTTTGCATCAATTAAACATCAATTCGAGCATCCAAATCTCAAGTTTAATCAATCATTAACACGCTTTCTGCTTCAATTCATGCACATAAGCCTACATAACCAAATTTGACTAAATTTCGACTGCATTTCGACATCACAACGGAATTAGAAAAGCATAACCATAACTCATTGACAACCATAAGCAATCACATGCTTCTCATAAGCAAATTGGACTCCAAAACAGCCCCAAATTACCCCAAATTAGGCACTTCCGTCTACACTCAAGTGGGCATAAATCGCACCTAGTTTTGCATTTTATGAATGCACATGGTTCATGAACCAAACCTGCACATAAAATCAGACAATTAGCATTAATTTCAGCACCTTAATTAGCCACAAACTCAATGATTAAGCACTTGATTAGTGCCCAACACTAGTGTGTGTGTGTGTGTGTGTGTGTCGACCCCGTAAAATCACCTACACACAACCAACAAAAATATCAATGTGTAGCATCGTTTAGCATGAATGTAAACACATAATCATCATGGACATGCATCAAATAATCAATCCAAATCAGCACTTTGCAAAATGCCCAAATAATTAGTGAATGTAATTAGTGATTAATAGGTGATTTCGGCTACGATTTGCGCACAATTGGAGTAGGATATGAGTGTGTGGATCACATAGGCATGTTGTCCATACACCCAACTCACTTTCTACTTGTGTGTAGCACAAAAAACACTTATCAATCAATGGGAAATTAGCATCAAAGTTAGGGAAAATGAGTGAAAATTAGTGAATTTGATGGTCAATATTAGTGATCAAAATCAAGAACTAATGATGTGTGTGGGTTGTTTTGTGATGTTCTAAGCATAATCAATGCTAACCCAAGCACTAATCACACTAAAAGCCACTCAATTAATCACACACCTAATAAAAAAACTAACAAAATTTTAAAAAAATTAGGGAAATTAGTGTCTCCTAATCACACCAATGGCACCTCTAGCTTAGGCAATCGCTCCCCGACAACAGCGCCAATGTTGGGACGTCATCCTAGCATAGGGAGTGTTAAGTATGGAGCTTGATTTACCCTTGTAATTTTCTGTGGTAAAAGCGCACATTTGTAAGGCCCCCATTATGACGAGAAGCCATCGTGCGTGAAGGTAAATCACTCACCGAAAACCAAAATTTTCACGGACAAGAATCAGGGGCAACTTTAAAGGCCTCGGGGGTGGAGGCCCTGGAGACTTTTTCGTTGGAAGCTCAAGATTGAGAAGTTCAACTGCAAAAACTACCAACATTGGAAGATGCAGATTGAAGACTATCTCTACCAGAAGGACCTCTATTTGCCACTAGGCGGTCTTGCGAAGAAGCCCGCAACAATGGCAGATGAAGCATGGATTGTCCTTGATCGAAAGGCACTGGGAACAATCCGGTGAAGCTTGGCGTCAACGGTGGCCTTCAATGTTTCGGAGATGAAGACCACGGAGGACTTGATGAAGTTACTTGACGACTTCTACGAGAAACCATCGGCATCCAATAAGGTATTTCTTATGAAGCGCTTGTTCAATCTAAAGATGGCAGAGAATGGTTCAGTTGCAGAACACCTAAATGACTTTAACACAAACATAAGTCAACTTCGATCAGTG
Organism: Adiantum capillus-veneris; assembly: GCF_014529385.1. Classification (NCBI taxonomy): domain Eukaryota; kingdom Viridiplantae; phylum Streptophyta; class Polypodiopsida; order Polypodiales; family Pteridaceae; genus Adiantum; species Adiantum capillus-veneris. The sequence goes on along the minus strand of NC_140948.1, from coordinate 19,657,790 downwards.
AAAATCAATTTCGATGACGAAGTGCGAGCTCTCCTTATACTATCATCTCTACCGGATAGTTGGGACAGCCTTGTGATGGCTGTAAGTAATTCTATCTCTGGGACAAATACTCTTAAGTTTGATGATGTTGTGGGTGTTCTCCTAAGCGAGGAAATGCGAAGGAGAAGCACAGGAGAATCATCAAGTGCTGCACTATCAGTGGAAACAAGAGGAAGGCCTAAGGAGAGGTTCAAAAACCAAAAGGGTCGTGATCGCTCAAGGCGGAGCAAGTCACGCACAAAGTCATTTCTTGCCATGTTGGAACTGCGGCAAGAAGGGCCACATCAAGAAGGATTGCTAGTCCAAGAAGAAGAAGGAGACAGAGTCTCATGACAACAAGCCAACATCGGAGGCCAATGTGGCAGGTAAAGTAGAGCAAGATGCTCTAATTCTCTCATTAGACAATGTGTCTAATTCCTGGATAGCAGATTCCGGGGCTTCATTCTATGCGACACCACACAAGCAACATTTCCAAGACTACACCAAAGGTAATTTTGGGTATGTATACTTGGGAGATGATGAAGCTTGTGAGATTGTCGGCAAAGGTACAGTTTCTGTCAAAACTGCTAACGGAAATGAATGGAAGCTTAAAGATGTTAGGCATGTTCCTTCTCTTCACAAAAATTTAATCTCTACAGGACAATTGGACGATGAAGGTCACAACATTGCATTCGGAAACAAACGGTGGAAGATCTCAAAGGGATCTTTGGTGGTTGCCAAGGGAGAAAAGGTCGGTACACTTTACTTGTGTACTGTTAGCACGCAACCTTCAGCTTGTGCAACAACTACAGAAGTTGATAGTGCGGTGTGGCACTACCGACTTGGGCATATGAGTGCCAAAGGAATGCAAATCCTTCAAACAAAGAAGCTTCTACCAGGTTTGAAAGAAGTGGACTTAGAGTTCTGTGAAGATTGTGTTTATGGTAAACAAAAGAGGGTAAAATTTCAAAAATCAGGAAATGAAAGAAAAAATAAAAAACTTGAGTTGGTTCATTTTGATGTTTGGGGTCCTGCAAGTACACCATCACTTGGTGGCTCATTGTACTATGTAACATTCATAGACGATGCGACTAGAAAAACATGGGTTTATGTCATGAAGAATAAATCCGATGTATTTTCCATATTTCAAAGGTGGAAAGCCTTTGCGGAGAATGAAACAGGTACCAAGGTTAAATGCCTCAGATCCGACAATGGAGGCGAATATTACAGCAAAGCTTTTGAAAGCTTTTGTTCTAGCAATGGCATTCGGAGGCAAAGGACAACCCCAAGGACACCTCAACAAAATGGGATTTCGGAAAGGATGAACAGGACAATCATGGAACGAGCACGAAGCATGCGGCTACATGCAGGCCTATCACTTGAGCTTTGGGCGGAAGCTGTAAGTACGTCTGTGTACTTAATCAATCGGTCACCCTCAACGGCATTGGATGAGGGAGTTCCAGAAGAGGCATGGACAGGTACACCGGTGAATTATGCATTTCTCAAAGTGTTTGGGTGTGAGGCTTTCATGCACATAGATAGAAACCTAAGATCAAAGCTAGATGCAAAGTCCAAAAAGTGTTTCTTCATTGGCTATGGAGAAGGAGACTTTGGGTATCGCCTATGGAATCCTGAAGATGGTAAAATATTAAGGAGTAGGGATGTAATTTTTAACGAACAAAATATGTACAAAGATTACTTGGAAAGAAAACAAACAAAAGAAACAAGTGATGAGTACATGGAGCTTGAGACGGTGAAGACTCAAGGACTGCAAACGGTGACAATGTGCAACAATGCCAACCAAATGAGGAGCCTCAACCTATTCCCCGAAGATCTACAAGAGCAAGTAGACCTCCAGAAAGGTTTGTTCCTTCCTTCAACCATCTCTTGATTTCAGATTCTGGAGAGCCGGAATCATACAAAGAAGCTATGCAACATGAATCCAAAGAAGAATGGACGAAGAGCATGCAAGTGGAGATGGACTCACTACATCGCAACCAAACATGGGAGTTGGTTGAGTTGCCTAAAGGTAAGCGGGCACTTCAAAACAAATGGGTGTACAAGCTGAAGGAAGAAGAAGGTGGGAAGAAAAGGTACAAGTTTAGGCTTGTGGTAAAAGGGTTTTCTCAAAAGAAAGGTATTGACTTCAATGAAATATTTCCTCCTGTTGTAAAAATGAACTCAATTAGGCTTGTCTTAAGCCTTGTGGATGCTCATGGTTTAAATCTTGAGCAAATGGATGTAAATACGACATTCCCTCACGGTGACTTAGAGGAGGAAATCTACATGCTTCAACCAAAGGGGTATGAAGTAAAAGGTAAGGAGAAAATGGCTTGCAGATTAAAGAAAAGCTTGTATGGTTTAAAGCAAGCATCAAGACAATGGTACTTGAAGTTTGATCGATGGATGTTGGATCATGGATTCACAAGATGCAACTTGGATCACTGCGTCTACACGAAGAATTTGGGAGATGGGAAGTTCATCATCCTAATGTTGTATGTTGATGACATGCTGATTGCAAGTGCTAACATGCAGGACATCAAAGACCTAAAAGAGGAGCTGTCTAAATCTTTTTCAATGAAAGATTTAGGTGCTGCAAAGAGGATACTTGGTATGAAAATATCAAGGGACAGGACGAAGAAGACAATAAAGCTATCTCAAGAAGATTACATCAAGAAGGTACTAGAAAGGTTTGCAATGCAAAATGCAAAACCAGTTTCTACACCTTTGGCTGGTCATTTTAAACTAACGAAGGATATGTGTCCAAAGACACAAGAGGAGATAGCCTATATGTCTAAAGTTCCATATGCTGCAGCGGTAGGTTCTCTAATGTATGCTATGGTCTGGACAAGACCAGACATTGCACATGCAGTGGGAGTTGTGAGTAGGTTCATGGACAACCCAGATAAAGAGCATTGGCAAGATGTGAAGTGGATACTTAGGTATCTAAAAGGGACAACAACAAATGCTTTGTATTTTGGAGGAACTGATATTTTTCTAGAAGGGTATGCTGATGCAGATATGGAAGGTGACAAAGATACTCAAAGGAGCACTACTGGCTATGTGTTCATGGTTGGAGGCACAGCAGTAAGCTGGGCTTCAAAGCTGCAGAAAGTGGTTTCACTTTCTACCACGGAAGCAGAGTATGTAGCAATGACGGAGGCAAGCAAAGAAATTCTGTGGCTTCACAGATTCTTAGAAGAGCTTGGATTCAAACAAGACAATTGTGTCTTGTACAGTGATAGCCAAAGTGCTATCCATCTTGTGAAGAACTCAGCCTTTCATTCAAGGACAAAGCACATTGAGGTGAGATATCACTTCATACGCACTCTTTTGGAAGAGGGACAGCTAAAGCTAGGAAAGGTGCATACAAGTGAAAATCCTGCAGACATGTTTACAAAGGTGGTCAACAAGGAGAAGTTGAGCTTTTGCTCATCTTCAATAGGCATTCAAGGATAAGAAGCCAGAATGGAAAGCAGTCACAGGTTTGGTTTGGAGATCAGTTTCCAAGTGGGAGATTGTTAAGTATGGAGCCTGATTTACCCTTGTAATTTTCTGTGGTAAAAGCGCACATTTGTAAGGCCCCCATTATGACGAGAAGCCATCGTGCATGAAGGAAAGTCACTCACCGAAAACCAAAATTTTCACAGACAAGAATCAGGGGCAACTTTAAAGGCCGGAATATTCCTTTTCGTCGGAATATTATGGCCGGATGGCGGCCGGAAAGTGGTCGGAAAACAACCGGTCGGTTGGCCGGTGGTCGGTAGTCAATGGCCGATGGCCGGTGGCCGGTGGCCGAATTCAAAAGCGGACTTGTCTTCTCAAGGGCGGCCACACATGGGCGGATTGGAGGGTCCGATTTGGACTTATTCGCACAAGGGCGGCTACACATGGATGTCTCTCATAAGAGAGGGCAGCCCTTTTGGCCTATAAAAGGAGGCCATTCCTACAAACATTTCATAGTGTGAAGTTGATGCAACAAGGTGAGTGTAAGGTGCTGAGCGTGAAGCAAGGCGGGAGCTCTATCAAGGGTTTAATCCCTTTGTAAACTACTTCTTCTTTTGAAGTGCTAAAGCCATTGAGTGGCTGCTTTCCTGTGGACGTAGCCCACATTGGGTGAACCACGTATATTGTGTGTACTCTCTCTCTCTCTACTCTATAATCTCTTGTGTGTGAAATCTATCTCTCTCCATTAAGTAATCTACTCAAAAATCTATTTAGCTACGTCTTATTTCCTAACAGGGAGGACGTCAACATAATGTCAATCCAAGGAGTAGGATCCGGCTAGGTCATGGAAACACACAAGTGGCTTGTGCGTGCCAAATGGAGGATTAGAAGGTGAAACCTATACACAAAGAAAGCTATGGAGCGGGTAAGATGTTGCTATGAGGAGTGAGCACACTACTTACTCTACCATTCGGCCTAATCTCTCACACCCAAGCTTAATCACGCACTACTCTCTAGTCAATCACTAATCCAACTCTAATCAAGCACATAATGAGCATACAATAGCATAGAATGACCACACCGGGCACCAACACTCTACACAAGCCTACACACACTTAGTAGCATGATTAAACAAGAGGGAAATATGAAAAAAAGAGAGAGATTAATCAAAAAATCAGCCACTAATCTTTGATTAATCAAGCATTGATTACACCATGAGCAAATGAGAGAGAAGAGGTTAGAGTTTAGCTATTGGCATGAGGCCGAATTGTCCATGCACGCGCGTAGGAAGCTCAAGAACTCCATAGCCATCTCCTTCTTCACAAAGCTTATCTCAAGTGAGTAAGAATCCCCTTTCACATTGTGTGTTTTGAGTTATATACTCTCTAGGATTTTTAGAAGTGGCCGGGCACCCAAATGGCCAAACTCACTTAATCTGCTATCTGCACTGCCTAGGATCTAAATATAGCTCAATGTTTACAACTTGGAACTCTTGATGAGCCCAAAACATAACTACAACCCGCATTTGCGGTCATTTGACAAAAAATCCTAAAATTTAAGTGACCGTCAATAGTGACCGTAACTCCATAGATAGTCATCAATTCCAACTCTTCTCTGCATCTATTGCTTGTATTTGCTTCGTCTTCATCTTTACTTAGCATCCGCATCATCTGGCCTTGTTAGCATTTACTAAAAATAGTAAATAGCATCTTTTACTGGTCTGTTTGGCCATTGTTGACTTAGCCGCCAAACAGTCTTTTTGGTGCTCTTCAAGGTGTTGAGCACATATGAGGCATGGTCTATTGACATTGGTAGCATGGTATTCAGAGCCGTGGTAAAAAACAATGCCACTACGTGATTCAATGTATCTTGGTGACTGCTTGGTTGAGAAATGGAAGTGTTGCTGGAACAATCGGGTGGGCTCCTCCACCAGTTTGTGGATCATATCTTAAAATGTCCTCATGGAGGTGTTTCTAGTAAATATTCATGTTCTTTTCTTTTCCTTTGACTGCATTGACTCTCCTTCAATTGGTAACCTGAGAGCCTCATCCACTATCTCCTTTGAGATGTTTATCCCTGTTGGTTGGCTTGCTGAATCTTTTATTTGGGTTGTCCCATCTTCTTGTATTGAATTGAACAATTCATAAGCTCTTTGTACATCAAATTTGGCAAGCTCCATCTGATAGAAGGATTGGAGTCCAAGCTTCCTGTGGAATTCTTGGAGCTCTAGTACCTAAGACGCATCATACATCTCTTTGGGCATCATTTGCAATTTAACTGCTTGGTTATCCACTGTTCTGAACGTTCTGAACCGACCTTGGAATATTTCCACATGGTTTTTGTCAAGGAGTTTCCCATAAAAAGTCTTCTTTGCCTGTTTGATTGATTCCTCTTCTAACTGGTACTCTAGAAGGTCGAAAAGTCTTTGTCCCTAGGTCTTCTTTTTTGGTGTTGATCGATGGCTCTGCATTGATCCTAGAGTAAGCACACTATACACTGACATTAGGTGAATTTCATAATGAAAAATATCTTTTTAAAACATAATTGTTTTGCAGATCAATTTCACAGTTAAAGCCAAATAGTTTACTTTGCTACATAAAAACAACCTTGAAGTATCTACATGCGCACAACTATCTCCACAATGACCTTCACTCCTGCAACATGATGCTTCATTTTGGATAGAAGGGGGTCTATGTAGACATTGTGGATTGGGGGTCATGTACAAAGACCAAAACAATGACATGCTTTCCTCCTCTTTGCAACTTGCAAATAGAAACTAAAAAGCATACCGAGAGTTTCCATGGGCTGCCCCATAATGCATATCTATTAATTCCCCTCCCTAGAATAAATCCATGGACATCTTCTCCATGTGTCATACTTGTAAACGACTTTTGAGTGCATGTCCATTTCACAAGAGAAAAATAAAATGGAATTTTTAAGCAATGTACTTACCCACCTTGAGAGTGGCAAGAAAAACAATCCCTCAACCCGACCTAACGCTTTTGATCTTTCTCTCTGTCTAAACGGTGCCCGTAGAGTGGGCTATGACATTGTAATGATTTTTGTCTACGGCCAGCTGATGATTAAAGTGATGATTTGTTTGATTATTGTCCTCTTTAGTTGCACTTGTAAATTATGTAATTGATCAAGTTATCTTGTCTCTTTCCAACGACATGGTGGTAGATATTCTGTCTCTTTCTTGCAGCATGATTAAGTTATCTTGTCTTTTTCTTTCAAGATTTAAAAGTGATGACTTGTTAAATTCACGATAATTCTTTAAAATGATGACATATTTGCTTGATTGGCATATATGGAAGAAGAACTTAACCACGCTGAAGCACATGCCATCTACAAAGAAGAGAGAGAGCGATATGGCCAAGAGAAAGACCTCGAAGCTATTGCTAGAATCGAAGAGGACGAGTTTGGCTTGCAAGGCGAGCTTCTCAGACTTAAGAACTGCAAGAATCTATGTCCAAACTACTTGTGCGCTAGCAACTATTTCAAATCAACGGCAGTGCAAAGGAATCATTTCACGTAAAGCTATCAAATTTGCAACACAAAGGACTCACACGAGTATTGCAACGAAGATTTATACAATGCGAGAGAGTTATGCTAAACAATAACCAAATGGCACTCTACTTTATACAGCAGTTCTATGTTTACAAAATCCATGAGAGACGTGTAGATTGGTCAAATTGCCCCAAGAATTCTGACGTTGGGCATGGTCAGATTGCAAAGAAAGTGGCAGCAAGTAATGCCAATAATCCAATGCCTACACACAAACGTCCCATAGACCTGCTTCCCAAAGAATCAAAGATGCTCATTACATTAGCAAGCCAAGGGCAAGATCTTACAATCCAAGGAGAGACACCTGAATTTTTGCATGACAAAATCCTTGAGCTTGAGATAGAGCTATCAGAGGCCCAAGACAAGCTGCAATAGTATGCATCACTATACAAACCATTGCCAGATCAGACCGGTCCTTCACAACAAGAACATGTAGGCCCATATCTTGCACTTGAAAGTACTACGTTCAACACAGATGAACTACTCAATGAGATGACTCAATCTTTGGCTTGGCACTTCACTCACTTTACCCCTATCTATTTTGATGTGAAGAAAATACAAAGTCCTACAGTTTTTGTAATCACAGATCCTCATTTATCCCCTTACCTTTCCATTTTTGTATTCTCGATCAAACAAATTGTATTGCATCTAAATGTAATTATGCCTCTTATTGCAAAATTAACGCGAGAGAGAGAGAGAGAGAGAGAGAGAGAGAGAGAGAGAGAGAGAGAGAGAGAGAGAGAGAGAGAGAGAGAGAGAGAGAGAGAGAGAGAGAGAGAGAGAGAGAGAGAGAGGGAGAGAGAGAGAGAGAGAGAGAGAGAGAGAGAGAGAGAGAGAGAGAGAGACAAACACAGGTGAACATCAAGTAGTGTAACATGGAAATGTGTCATAATTTTCACGTAATCACACAGAGAAAAACTTATAGACTTTTAGTCATATATCTTTGTCTCCATCAAACACATCAATGATATCATCTATTTCATCCACATCAATGCATTCTAAATCTATCTCCATTCCATATCATTGTCATTGTCTACTTTTGCAACTATAGCTTCATGGGTTTGAAAGACACCGTAGTGCTTTTGTGCTGCTCTTGATGCAATGCTCGCTGGCTTATGGATAAGTCTCATGTTGCAAAAAACATAAACCAAATTAGCAGCCCGTTTAGGGTGAAGCTACATAAAGTCAAATGCCGATGAATTTCTCTCACAGCTTCCACTTGATGCTGCAACAGATAGAATCCTAACTGCAATGTGTTGTAGCTCCACTTTCTCCCCACCATACTCCTTCCACCATAGAGATGCAATTGTGTGTACAATGGCATCTATATGCCATGGATCTTGGAACATGCGAGTTCTAATAGCACAATCAACTCGCTGATGAAAAGCAGTTTTCCCATCCTCTTGTCCCAAGAGTTGAGAGCACACTGTCTTGATGTTAGTCATAACTTCTTTATTGGACAATTGTTGGTGCATTTGAAATTTGGGATCCAATACAAATACAACACCATGCAACGGCATATGCAATTGCACTCATCGCTTGTTGGCAGTTGTGATTATGGCAGCTTTGTCCTTTGCACCAAACCCAACATGCTCTCTTACTTTGCATAATGCTTCTGACATATACCAATAAACACGACCAAAGATGAAAGAGTCTTTGTCGACTATTCGCAAAAGATCTACAAATGGTTTGGCCAGGGTGGCTATTCTCTCTACATTGCACCAAAAAACTTGGAGTTCACAAGCTGTGCACATCTTGTAGCTGCCTCTTGGTAGCCAGGATACTTGTTGAGCCAAGCATCCCATCGTCTATCGGCTACCGTTTCAATCAAAGCAGACTTCACTTCTTACAAGGTGGCAAGAATATAGTATGCGGTTGCAAACCTTGTCGCACAAAATATAAAGTTTTATTGAGTGATTTTATTCAAAAAAGAGCACACATAAATTGATGCTCTCTAATAAATTTCACCACATGATTTTCATCCAATAGCGTTTGTTTTATGACGGCCATTTTACCAATGTCTCTTAATAGAAAATTAAGAGTATGCACATCACATGACACCCAAGTAATCTCTGTGTATTTTAACTCGATAGCCCTTCCTGCAGCCTTGTAATTGGATGCATTATCTGTGACAACTGCAGTCACATTCTTTGGCCCTCCTACCTTTTCTATGACGCACTCATATATCCTTGCTAGATAATTGCTGGTCTTCTCTTTTAAAGAGGTGTCAATGGATTCTACAAACATGGACCCTCTAGGGTTGATAAGCATCACATTGATGAGTGGCTTCTTCTGACAGTTGGTCCATCCATCCAACGCTATGGTGCAACCATATGCAGGAACAAATCCTACGACCGTGCACTTGAGGATGGCTTCAATACTGTCTTTTACTTTATCTAGATACTCTGTGCGCCTCTTATTACAATCAGGAAGCACAAACCCTTTTTTGGTTGTGCTCATTAAAGCATCTTGAAATATGGGGTTGCGCATAGCATTGAATGGCATACCACATGCCACAAAAGCTCGCATCCATTTCAAGTGAAACTCAAGCAACCATTGCTTATTTAACACTTCATACAACGTTTGGCCATTGGATGATGCTTTACTAACTTTAGTTGAGATAAGATTTGCTACTGCTGACATTGAAGTATGTCCATGAAGAGGAGTTGACTGGGGAGTGTGATCATGTTCTTCCATATGCACATGGTTTGTCCTCTCATTGATAGTAGACATTTCAACATCCGTTGCAACTTGTATGGCTGAAGCACTTTTCTTTTTAGCTGCAAGAATTTACTCTGCTATGCGAGCATACTTTGGAAATCTAGCGTGAATATCTTTTGGCGAAGCCGTACACTCGGACACATTACTAGGGAAATTAAACAAATGCTCTTTAATTCTAGTCGCATTACCACTGAACTCATGGCCGTAGGTCTTGCATTTCAATTGAGATGTATTCTTTGCAGCACGCAGCTCGTGGACGTAACTTTCACTCATCTCCTTTCACCACATTGACATATGAATTTAATCTACTAGAATCAACAAATCCACTTGTCAATTTTGAGGTCAAAATTAATTCAAAGCAAAAAACTACACAAGCAATGCTCTATCAATATAGTGATCAAAATCTGTCCACATTATCAATTAGACTCACACTACATTATCAATTAAAAATAAACAATGATAGTCTTATCGTTCTGCAATAAACTCAGGACAATCCAATTATATTTTCAAGTGGTAAATAACTTCATCACTTCAAATAAAACATTTCAATCACAATGTTCACATTGCACTATATCGATTCATCTAAAGTGCAAGCTTTTGGCTTTCACATGTTACCATAATTGATAATCTTAATCACTTATTTAAAACAATACAAATAAATCTCATCATCACATTGCACTATATCAATTTATCTAAAGTGCAAGCTTATGGATTTCACACATTACAATAATCGATAATATTAATCAAATCTTGCAATTGATTCTCATTGGAGCATGAGGATTAATTGCAAACCTTGAAGATTGTCATATATATTTGAAGTGCAAACATGAAGTTCTCACACTCCATGGTAGATCTTTAAGAGCTTATCTATTTGCAGTTGTTGCACGTGTACGATCAAACAATATGATAGACGTAGCAATCCAAATAAAGATAATTTAATATCAATGTATTTGGACATGAGATTCCTAAATTTTAATTCTAGTGAGAGCATAGTGTGATGGCTCTACATAGGACAAAAGAATTTCTACCTTTGTTCACTTTGAGGTGAGAAAATATCTCCACGTCAAAATCGAACCTATCTAAATAAAATTGACCTCTATTCTATTATATTTTGCAGACTAAGAACCTCATGTGAGAGTACACTCTGCACAGAACAAAAATTTCTAAATTATATCACTAACTCACTTCCACATGTCACTAAACTGAGCACGTAGCAAGTGACTCCTAAAATTAAACACCTTGTATGAGTGAGAGTTTGAGCTCTACACAACATACAAAGCTTACATAATTTGAACCTAAAATAAAGAATCAATCAAATTGTAAAAAAACATAAAATTGATTTTAAACAAAATATTTCAAAACTATACTAAATTTCAATAATTTTTGAATTATTAAAGAAAATTAGTTTTCTCTAATAATGACATGGAATACCTTTTGTGATGAATACTAGTCTCAACAAGGCGCGTTGCCGCTATATATACTTTTTTTTTCAATCAATGTATTCTTCGATCGAAAAATAATTTGTGCAAAGTATTTTTTGATCGAATCGATTGAAGTTTCTTTCGATAAAAAACTAGGAAAAAAATTGGTTGCCCGTTTTTGCTGAGGTGGCATCGTATAATATGAGGTCATGTAAAATACACCCGTATATGACATATTAAATGTATCTCGTATAACGTATAATGCAACTTAGCTTTGTCATCCAAATGTTGGAAAGCCTTGTACGTTCTCAGACATGGAACTCCCTATACATTATCTTTGTTCCTATGCTCATCAGGTATGCAGATAAATGTATGCATGCATAGAAATCTGTGCACAAAGATATTGAGATTGATCGAACCCAATGTTGGAGTGAGTTCCTTATGACAACCTTTGACTTTAGCCCTATAGTTGCTCTTTCATAGTTTGAATAGTTTACGACATTGAACCGAGTTGCGAGTGCTTTGAACTTGAATCCATCTTTCAATGTTATTCTTATCCTCATGTCCAATGTGTCCAACCATTCATCATTGATCTCCACGTAATCTTTGACTAAGAGTGAGTAAAGTGTTAAGGGTCAATCTAAAGTGTATTGATTGACAAAACTTCAGGGATTGGTCACATTGCGGCTTTTTGCTTCAAGATTTGAATGTGCACCTCCTCTTGAGCTTTCTCAATCACCTATTGTTGTTTGAGCCTGCATTCCTTAGCTGTGTGCATTCTTTGAAAGAGATCATTAGTTAACGATAAATGATACTTTCTTAAGCGACATTTGCTAATCCAATTTTCCATTATTTCCCCATCCAAAGTGGCCAGTCTAGCTGCCTCGCTTGGTGAAACACTTTCAATTTGAAAAGACCCATGCCCCTTTTTCTTGAATTTAGGGATGTGTTGCTCTAGCGAGTAAACCAATACAAAATCTCCTGCCTTGAAGATTTTTGTTGACAAATGTGAATCAAAGAATTGTTTTTGTTTTCATTCCTGAGCATATATATGTGCAATAGCAGGTAGTCTTTGCTTATCTAACTATTCTAGATCCTTACGTTGTTCTGACAACTCATGATCTTTCCAATCTAACTCATGTGCAAGTCTGAGAGTTGGCAACAAAAAATCCATTGGAAATATAGCATCAAGTCCGTAGACAAAGTTAAATGGAGTGGCGTTCAGAGCCATTTTGAATGACACTCTACAAGCCCATAAGGTTGAATAAAGATTCGTCTCCCAGTGTAGGGTACAATTTTGTTATGGATCATCATAAACATGTCTAGCTACTTTTCTATCACCTCGTTGAGAAAGTGCATCCCTCTATCACTCAGAAGATCAATAGAGAGTTTGTATTGCGTAAATATGCACTCGTATAGGAATGCAACATTGGTTTGAGCATCATTCTTCTTAGTGGATCTAGTTTCTTTCCATTTAGTCAAATAATCTGTGGCCACAATAATATATTGTGTGTGCATCTTATAGGTCGGTGGTTGTTTGGACTAGAAAGGGTATACTCTACTTAGAAAATGCTCTTTCTACCACCATAGGTTGCAATGGCATGTCATTAATTCTAGTCGGTATCTTTGCTCTTTGACAAGAGTCACATTGTCAAACAATTTCTTTTTCATCATACAGATAGAGTTGGCCACCAAATTCCACCCTTCAGTATAGCTTTAGCCATAGCTTCATGGGAGAAATGACCTCTTGCTAGATTGGCATGTTCTTGTTCCAAGATAGTAAGGTATTCATCCTCATTGGCACACAGTCTAAGCTATTGGGGTTTTTCTCGTTTGTAGAGTTGCCAATCGACCATCCTATAGTTGGTTGTTTTTTGTTTTGATAGCTCTTTGTCTTTGTTTTCTCATGTCTTCTAGGAAGTTCCTATTCATCAAATATTCTATCAGATACTATACTCCGGTTTGGTGTAATGGATATAAGGATTAATGTGGCATGTGGAATGGTTGCTCTTTCTTTGCACTGGGAACAATTGTTTGCATAGGCGTGATCATCTCTTTTCATAGTAGGCAAGAAACTCTTAACCAAGTTAGTCATAGCAAAGTATGGTCTCTTGCAAAATGAAGTTCTACCACCATGATATGAGCTTGATTTATGTAATTTGCTTATTCCTTAGGGCTTATGCACACAATAGAATACCATCTTTGTTTTTTTAATCCAATCTTCTAGCCAAAACTGATACAAGATGATGGACCTATTAGTCGTGGTGTAATTGGAAGTGGGATGTGTGAATTTAATTGAGTATGGTCATCAAAGAGACAATATCTTTTGACTATCTAGGAATAATTTCCACTGAAAACAGATAAGCATATGGCAAATCATCATCCACTCCTTTTGGGGGTTTTCCAAAAGCGAGATTTGAAAGGTGATATGCTTGTTGATGTGTGTGCCCTTCTTGAATACCACAGTAACATCAGATTCTAGCAGGATGATAAACCATCTTACAATCCTAATAGTATCTCTTAGCTTGTTTACCGGATAGAGTAGTGCTTGGTGGTCTACAAAGAACACAAACTTATTAGCCAATAAGTAGTGTTGGAATTTTATGACTGCATACACCATTCTAAGTACTTCCCTTTTAGTTGTGGTGTAGTTCTTTCTAGCTATGTTTAGGTGCCTGATTGCATATAAAATATAAAAATCCATTGTCCCCTCTTCTGGTTGAGTTGCTATGAAACCAATATAAAAATTTGAAGCATCCACATGCGCATGGAAAACTTTGTTCCAGTTTGGGTTCTTCAATATCAGTGATGATGAAAAGGCTTGTTTAAGCTTTTGAAAGGATGCTTCACATTCTTCAGTTCATTCAAAGTGAGTAGTAAGGCCATAAATGGGTTTTGCGATGATAGCATACATGTAGATAGATCTACAATAATAGCCACAATGTCCCATGAATGCTTGAAATTATTTGAAACTTGTCAGTCTAGGCATCTCAACAATTGTTGTCACTTTTTTCTTATTAGTTGCAATACCATTTTTGGAGACAATATGTCCAAAAGAGACGGATATAGTTGTTTCAAGACTAGGAAAACAACTATCTCTACTTGAAACAATCTGGATCAATTACACGAGTAAACCTCAAAGACCATTCATATAAAGATCTTCTGAGAACACCAATCCAAGAAATGGATTTAGAGACATTAGTTGAATCTAACTACCATCCTAGTTGAACAAAGACACACCAATTTAGATGTGTGGAGCCTCAAAAAGTGGAATATGATGAGAAGATTGTATCTTAGACCGAGAGGTAAATGATACTAAATATATATTAGAAACCTTTTTGGAACACTTGTCCAAACCATTGGACTCAAATTTTGGCCACTATGAATGTATGTGGCAATAAATCCACACCCACATAATCTTTTTCATGAGATGAGATGCGACATTATTCTTGTCCAGATGGTATTTATAGAACTGATCAAGGAGCAACAAGTTTTCTTCGATCACTATTATGATGCCACTTATGAGTTGGAGGAGGACACACATACAACTGAGGAATCTGACTCTCAAAAGGAACATGCCAGGGCCAAGCTACTGCTCTGGGAAGGGGAAGAAAATTTCTTTGAGTTTTTGAATCAGCATCTTAGATACCAACAGAGGTATCATAGGAAACAAGAGAACAAACTGAGAAGAAATTAAAAATTTGCCAAAAATAGGAGACAAAAATCAATTCCCCTGATGATGGTAGATGAAAAAGATAGTATCAAGCATAAGACCACATGTATATATCCTCTCTCAAAGAAAGAAAAAAGATGAGTGGACAAAACAAAACAAAACAACAATCAAAGCAAACATGATGAAACCAAAGAAAAAGAACCTCCAATGAAAAAATTGGAGTGAAAAACTAAGTATAAGGAGTTGGAAAGAACTTAAAGGAGGTTTGGACCATTGAACTAGAGTCTACGAGCGGTAAACTAGGGAAAATCAGTGCTCCCTCACACTATAAGAAGTATACTCCACAATATTGACGGATCATAGTGGAGCAGTCAACGAGACAGCCCAAAGAACCTGGAAAATCCTATGAAGGTCGTGAAAATGCCAAGAGGGTCAACCTAGCAGAGCTTAGAGAAGACTCAAAGCTACAAATTTATCTCAAGAAGAATAAAAAATCCTCATTAAAGCTTTGAAGGAGTATAGATATGTCTTCGCTTAATCTTACAAAGATCTCAATGGAGTAGATTCTAAGATCTGTCGGCACACTATTCCTATGAGAGATGATGCTAAATTGAGTAGACAAATTTTGTATACCTATAATGAGACATTAGCTAAAAATATCAAGAAAGAGATGGAGAAACTCAAGGAAGTTGAGTTCATATACAAAATCCAGGACATTGACTAGGTATTGCCAATTGTGGCTGTACCAAAAAATGCCATGTTTAACCATGAATACACACTTCTCAAGATGTATACAAATGGCATCTCTCAAGACACACTTGAGGTGCTCAAAATGGTTTTTTCTTTTTGTTGAATGTACACAAAGATCATCCACGTGAGCTTCTAGGAAATTTCAAAGATACTCTTTGAATGCATGGCTCATTAGTCTCTGGAATGTTGACGGTGCATTGGTGGTTTGTCAATGTTTCCATCCGCCAATTATAGTTTCATTCATGTTTGCCTAATTATCGGCTTTCCTCAGGCTTCCCATACTGATTTTGTTGCAATGGAAATATGTCATAAAATATAATATCTAACTTTACCAAATGATTTTCTCATATTAAACTGATCATTTAATGTGGGAGAATAAACAGGACAAGAGTTAGAATAGAGACATGTGCCTCTAGACCTATCTCAGCACGGGACCAAAAGGAGAGATGGTTGCATCATCTCAATAGGGGTCCAAAAGGAGATGGTCTATCAAAGAGCAATGTGCAATAAGTGCTTCTAGACTTACCTCAACAAGGGACCAAGAGGAGAGATGGTTACATCTCAATAGGGGTCCAAAAGGAGGTATCTATCAAAGATCAATGTGCATCTAATGGAGCTTAAAAGACCTTAGGGTTAGCTTCATTAAAGACCTCCAATGGTTAGTGTTAAAAATCCTTTGACCTTAGGCAATCTAGGGCTGAGCTTGATGTGGGAACCCGACCTAAGCTTGAGGTGCTTGTCATGCTTGATGACTAAGGTGTGTGCTTGATGACTAAGGTGCTTGAGGTGCTTGTCGTGCTTGATAACTAAGGTGCTTGTCATTATTGATGACTAAGGTACTTGAGGTGCTTGTCATACTTAATGAGGAAGGTGCTTGAGAAGCTTCCCATGCTTGGGGGGTAAGGTGCTTGAGTAAAAAAGAGACCTTACAAAGTTAATGAAGAAGGTGCTTGAGAAGCTTCCCATGCTTGGGGGGTAAGGTGCTTGAGTCAAAAAAAGACCCTACAAACTTAATGAGGAAGGTGCTTAAGAAGCTTCCTATGCATGAAAGTCCCAAAGTTAGGGGAATCTTTGACTTAACCTTCCACACACCCAAAGGGCACCCATTTTCTCAAAGGGCACATGGGACACATGTCAGACTCTCCCTAAGCTTAACCACATGGTGTGCTTGAATGCTATTGGTTGGGTTAAAGAGGGGTCCAATGAGCTTCTAGTTCCATCCAACAAATATCTAGATATTTTCAAGCTCTCTCTCTCTAAGGGGTAAGGAGCACACTTTTCCAAAGACTACCCATGTACTTGAATGCATGCTGCATGTGATTGGCTAGGGGAGAGAGGGGTCCAATGAGCTTGAAACATGTGTAAAAGCTACAACTCACCCCAAGAAAGCAAGGGGTGTGCTAGGGAGATATACACCACACACACACACACTCATTTTGTGGATTCATTCTCACTTGGTGAAAGTTGAGGAATTCCACCTCCTTCTCCAAGCTTGTGAGAAGTGAGAGCCTACACCAACACTCTTGGCTATGGAATGCAAATCCAACCAAGCCATGCTTCAATGCTTAAGCTTTCCATCTTCTCCATCTTCATTACTATGCTATTATGTATGCTAGCAAGAAGAGTGATGATAAGTGAGGAACTATTTCTTTCTCCTATGGAATGTTTCTTCTTCCTCTTCCCTACCCTCATTCCCCACTAGCTCTCTCCACCTTCAAAGGTGTTTGAGGCCTTGGGACTGAGGCTTGGGATAGTTAATGCTTTCTACAAAGTTTATGTTATGCTTGTGATGCATGAAGCTTTCCATCTTCATTGCATCACCAAGGTCACAAGAAACCACAAAGATTGTATTGTATCAAGTCTCTCTTGATGGGAGAAACTATAATACAAATGCTATTGGAGGGGGGACCGACTCCGTATGAATCCGGTGCTCAATTGTTGTCATGTTCTCTAAACTCTCTCTCTTGCAAAAATATTGTTCATGCCAAGTTAACTAAGTACCATGTTTATGTTGCTACCATCAATTAAGTTCACCCCCGCTATGCTCACAAAAGTGCTTTATCTAAATTCCGAATTCCGTTTCTCTCAAAGTTCATAGGCCATTTCCATATCACAATACCTACCCCACTCTCTAGGATAGCCATGGTTGTTACATCACTGTATTGTACTAGAAGGGTGGTGTTTCTTTCACAATAATCTCCTACTTTGTTCATAGGCACGGATTTGACAATTTTTGCCCATGATTCTTCCTTATGAAACTCTTCACATTTTTATTTGGTTAATCTTGTTATGCCCATTTTTTCTAGGGTACCTTGTAGATCTCTCCATAGATGTGATCTCATCTTCAACAACTCACCGAATGTAATGCCCGAGGTGTTCACTAGGTAAAATTTTACTATATTACGTGCACTCACCAAAATGGATTTTAATTACCGCTTATACCCCTCTTGTACACATGAATCATTAAATTTACAAGAAATTAAAATCCCTTCTATTGAACACACATGCTATGTTACATATACTTTAGTGAGCTCCCCGGGATGTAATGGTACATTGAATGTGAGCGAACATGATTGAGTGCAAATTCTCCACATCCAAATTCTGCTTTGATCTATTTACTTTTGTGTTTTTACATAGTAGAGAATTTTTTCATTTTCTCCCAAGTATGAGTATAATGTTTGGAGTGTCTGAGCCTTTGATAGGCTTGATTGTTCTGACCCCGAATCTCGATACAAGGATTGTTTGTCTAGCTCCATGGGTGGTTGATCTAGCCAAACTTCCTCAATTGGAGCCAACTTTAGAGTTAGGATTCCATTTTCATTTCCCTAACTCATTCCCACATATCATTTTGCCAATATTCCTCTATTAAAGGAATTCCACCTAGCCCTTCTTCACTATCTAGAACTATCAATTTTGATTTGTCAATTCTCACTAAAGATTCCCTCGGTTCCTTAGCATCTTTTATTTCCATAGGTTTAAGTTTTGTTTCTCTTTCCATTGGTTTTCCTATGATTTTCAATTTTGATTTTTGTGTTCCCAGCATTGACTATGTGATTTGCAATAAATTCTTATAAGCTTCAAGCTTTGCAGCTTCCATGGCAGGTGTTGGTTAGCATTGACTATGTGATTTGCAATAAATTCTTATAAGCTTCAAGCTTTGCAACTTCCATGTCAGGTGTTGGTTAGTTTTTCCATTTTGTTTCCAAAGTTTGAATTGCTTTTAATATTTCTTGGAAGGATTCCAAGGCTGCATTGATTGGTTCCTATATTTTGTGTACCAACACGGATCCTCTTGATCTTGGTTTTGATTTTTTCTCAACCTTTTGAACTTTTTCTTCAACTTCCCTTTGTTGTTTTTGTCTTCAAAAATAGTATCACCTACATATCCCTTTGTTGGAGTCTCTTGAATTCTTGTTAGTTGTATTTGACTCAATTGTACTATTTTGTTTGTTCTTCGTGGCATGTGCCCTGGGAACTACCTGAACTAGAATCGTAGGTTCTCACCATCTAAGGAGGTACTTGGCATGACTTGTACAATGTTTATGAATGTTTTCCCTTTGTTATCAAGATTTCTAGGACAATCATCAAGAAAATGTCAACCTTTTCTCACATTGCATGTAATATGCCTCAATTGGTCTAGCATTCTTATCTGGCTCTAAATAATCATTTTTCCAATGGTCATCTGAACCTCAATTACGATAATTTTCTATTCTAGGATTAGGCATTTGTTTTACCATGGGTGGTATGGCTCCTTGATTTGCAATAAAGTAAACCGTTGGTGCCTCTAGAGGTGCTTGATAAACTTGTTGTACCATGGTAGGTGCTGACTAAGTGTACAAATCATCCTCTACTCACATGGTTGACGAACTTGCTTCACTATAAGAACGTAATTGGTACTAAAGCCTGCTTGTCCACTTTCCCTTTAGGAAGCATGTACTTAGCAGTCACAGCATTATTTTCTGGTGGAGGTGGTTGCTGACCCAGTACCAGCTGTAGTCTCTCCATAGCCATAGTCGGTTTTTGTATTGGTCCCATGTTAGCTGACTACCTATACATTGGTTGCTCCTAATGTTTCATCAGTACATACAAGACATTTTATGCCATATTTGGGTTTGTAATAGCACTTGTTTATTTCATAGTTTGTCCATTTTCCCTTAATGGCACACCATTTTGACAGTCTAGGTTTCCCCATAGGTTGCCCTTGTGGTGGACCCTATCCCGAACCTCCCATCGATGTCATTTGCATGTTGCTCATCATATCATTCATGCATTTAAGCATGTCTTCTATGGAATTCATAAAAGTTGCCATAGTTGGCCCTACCTGTGCTGGTATAGTTGATGTGGTATGCTCACTCTGAGTGTCCTTAACAATGCTCTCTTCATTGGCGATTTCATAGTTATCCCCCAAGTCTATTGCATCCCCGATTGCATCCAGGTTGAATGCTTCCCAAGTTGTATGTTTTTGGATATATAGAATGGCATGCAACTACTTGTTGAGTAAACCTTCTAGGAATAATGAGACGAGTCTCTCCTCAGTTGGAATTTCTAACTCCCAATACATAAAGATGTATTGCCTCATTTGACTTACGCAGTCTCTTGTTTAAAGCTATAGATTTGTGCTACTGTGTTGTGTTTGATTTTCATTTTTTAACAAGCAACAACAAATCTCATAGCCAATGTTGATAGATCCAAGAGGTATGGTCTAAAACCAAGTTAAGGCTTTACCTACAAACCCCTCAAACTGAGTGTGGAAATTTGTTATGCGCTCATCTCTCAAAACCTTCCTAAAGCTTGCTAAATGGTCACATGAATCCCCTAATCTACTATATTTTTTGCCCCAGTTTTGAAATTCAAATGGTCACACCCTATGAGTATGTTATGCACCTACCCTCCTGACCGATGTTTCTCTCACTAAGCCTTGAAACCAATTGCTTGGTAGGTGTGACTAATGTGTACCTCTTCTTATCCTAGTGTCACCTGTTTTTCTTTGATTAATGGTGGTTTCTACATGTAATGGAAATGGCCTATGAACTTTGAGAGTAGCGAAATTAGGAAATTAGGTGAAGCACTTTTGAGAGATTACTTTGTGAGCATAACGGGTGTACTTAATTGATGGTAGCAACGTAAACATGGTATTAAGTTAACTTGGCATGAACAATACTTTTGCAAGAGAGATATTACTTTGTGAGCATAGCGGGTGTACTTAGCAACGTAAACATGGTATTAAGTTAGCTTGGCATGAACAATACTTTTGCAAGAGAGAGATTTTAGAGAACATGCAATAGTTGAGGACCGGATTCATACGGAGCCGGTCCCCCCTCCAATAGGAATTTGTATTATAGTTTCTCCCATCAAGAGAGACTTGATACAATACAATCTTTGTGTTCCTTGTGACCTAGGTGATGCGATGAATATGGAAAGCTTCATGCATCACAAACATAACACAAAATTTTTATAAAGCATTAACTATCCCAAGCCTCAATCCCAAGGCCTCAAACACCTTCAAAGATGGAGAGAGGTAGAGGGGAATGAGGATAGGGAAGAGGAAGAAGAAAAATTTCATAGGAGAAAGAAATAGCTCTTAACTTATCATCACTCTTCTTGCTAGCATACATAATAGCATAGTAATGAAGATGGAGAAGATGGCAAGCTTAAGCATTGAATCATGGCTATTGGTTGGATTTACATTCCATAGCCAAGAGTGTTGGTGTAGGATCTCACTTCTCACAAGCTTGGAGAAGGAGGTGGAGTTCCTCAACTTTCACCAAGTGAGAATGGCTGCCCAAAATGAGTGTGTGTGTGTGGTGTATATCCCCCTAGCACCCCACTTCCTTGCTTTGGGTGAGTGGTGACTTTTCCACATGCTACAGGCTCATTGGACCCCTCTCCCCCTAGCCAATCACATACAGCATGCAGTCAAGTACATGGGTAGTTTTTTGGCAAGTGTCCTCCTTACCCCTTAGAGAGAGAGAGAGAGCTTGAAAATATCTAGATATTTGTTGGATGGCAGTAGAAGCTCACTAGACCCCTCTTTAGCCCAACCAATAGCATTCAAGCACACCATGTGGTTAAGCTTAGTGAGTGTTTGACATGTGTCCCATGTCCCCTTTTAAACAAGGGGTGCCCCTTGAGTGAGTGGAAGGTTAGGTCAAAGATTCCCTAACTTTGGGACTTTTACATTAGGAGAAATATGAACCTTGCATGGGCCTTGTAAGGAATCCTATTTTTTAGGGATTAAGGCTAATGTGTGTGGGGTTAAGGAGCAAGGGCATTGAAGAAGGTAGTTTTGAGTAGGCTTTTCTAGCCTGTTTTTTAGACAAATGTAGGATGTGGGACCTAAGGGGTTACTTTCTCTCTCTAGATTTTTTAAAGTGAAGGAAGCATAGGGGTGTGACCACATCAGCAAAAAGTGGGTCACTAAGAGTCAAAATTTGACTTTTTTTTAAAAAAATCACTTTTACTTATTTTTTACTTAAAACTCCCTCCCAACATATATACATATCCAAAAATCATTTTTTGACCCATTTTTCAAACCACAAGCTTAGAAAGTCCATTTTTTCAAAAATCTTTTCTCCCAAAAAGTAAAAAACACTTTGTTCTCTCCTCCTCCTCCCTCCTCCCTCCTCTCTCCCTCTCCTCTCCCTCCCTTCCCCTACCTTCCTCCTCCTCCCCAATCTCTCCCTCCCCCCCGCCCTCCTTCTCTCCTCCCATATTCCTCAATCTCCCTACCCCTCCCCTTCTATCTTTTCATCCTTTGCTTCCTCACGCAACAGCTTCCATGGTGCTCAGGGAAATCACAAATGGTTTGCTTCCACCACCACGTACTCTGCACACCAAAAGCATTGATATTCGCTTACCCATGGCGTTTGCACCGAAGACCGCTGTTGAGGGTGATCAAAGGTCATCACAGAAACGTCGCGCTGCTCGTGAGAACAATGTTGACATTTGGGTGGACGTCCATTTGTACCCTTACGATCATATAAGCTGCTTCCATCCATCCTTTAATAGACTTTTGACATTTCTTCAATTTCTTGGGAGGGGAGAAGCAGGATTGTTAGGCTATTACAAGCGGTTGTGTATGGGTGCAGGTGCTTGTTTGCATATGTGGATGCACAAATGTCAAGCTCTTCACCTCAAGACGACGGCATTACAAGAGAGTGTTGCCTCCTCGGAGAGGGTGGTTGAAACTCTTCAACAAAAAATGCAAGAAAAGGAGTCCCACATTAAGAAGCTTGCCAACACCATCACATACTTGAGAGAGACACCCCTTGGTGCAAGGGAATGCAAATGCACATATTCATCCATTGAAACTCTTGCACATTTGGGAGGAGCATGCAAATGATGAGTGACATCCACAAGGTGATTTGGTCTTTACTTGCATGATGCATTCTTACTTCACACTATTTTCTAACATTTATTTCTATTGGTTGCTAGAAACTTCATCCAAGAGGCATGCGGTGGAACAAGCCAAGATGATCGAGTCAACCTTCTCACTAGTTGTCTCAATACCCAGGATGTGATTTCTATCTTACAATCACCTGGAGGTAAGCACATTAAAAATGCTGTCACCAAGGACCTTATGCGTAAATTGAGAAATGTGGTTAGTGATGATGACGTGCAACAAGCTTGTGATGAGACTGGAATCAGCACCAAAGCATATCAGGCTATTTTCCAACTCCTAAAGGATTCCCTCAAAGAGCATGTCATTGTGGAAAACCTATTTCCCGTTCCTCACAAGGTCAACCTCGCAAAGAAGACCAAAAACCTTCGAGGTCGGATGGGTGTCAAGAGCATATGCAGGGAAACCAAAGATACGTAAGTGACTCAGGGTGGGTGGAGCACCAAACCAACGAGCATAGGGTGTTTCACCTTGAAGTGTAGAGTTGTAGCTGCGATTTTGAAGATAGAAAGCTGTAGAGACTGCCTCTTCCCAATATCCGAAAGACAATTGCGCTTGAGCGAGCATGGCGCGAGCAGCATTAAGCAAAGTGCGATTTTTACGCTCTGCGATGCCATTTTGTTAAGGGTGGTTGGGGATGCTGAATTCATGAAGTATGCCACTTGTGTGTCAAAGATCGCGGAAAGCATTGGAAGTGTACTCACCACCTTGGTCAGAGCGAAATCGTTGAATGAGCCGTCCAGTGTGATTCTCAACTTGAGCTTTATAGTGTTGAAAGTGGTAGAGTGTGGAGGATTTTTCTGATAGAAAATAAATAAAGGTGTAGCGGGAATAATCATCTATAAAAGTAAGGAAATATTTATGACCCGTGAGAGATTGGATAGGGAGAGGGCCACAGAGATCTGAGTGAATAAGAGCAAGCGGATGTGAAGTGCGAGAAAAAGATTTAGGAAAGGGTTTGTGAGTAGCTTTACCAATGATGCAACCTTCACAGAGGCTGATAGATGTCAATTGTTTGGGAAGACCAAGAGCTAGTTGTCGATTCTTCATTTGATGAAGAGCATGCTGAGAGATGTGGCCAAGCCGATAGTGCCACTTGAGGGTTTCTTCTTGCATAGCAGTGTTGGCTATTGTGGCGAAAGCATGAGCCGAGGTAGAAGAATTGCCGAGCGGGTACAACTTACCTTGCCGAGGACAGGTAATAGTGAAAATCTGGTCACTAGGAGCACGAGCATGGATATGACAACCGAGACGAGAGAATTCCATCTTTAAGCCTTGATCAGTAAGGTCGGGCACGGAGATGAGATTTTTGCGTAGACCAGGAACATAGTAGACTTGAGGGACAATGATTTTTCGACCTTCAGGCAAAGTGATCTCAACATCACCATAAGCTTGAGCAGATTGGGTGCTATCATCTCCTAAGCTGACTTCTAATGGGATAGAGAGAGAGGTAAGATTCTTGAGCCATTCCTTGTGGTATGTCATATGATGGGTGGCGCTAGTATCGAGGAACCACATGTCAACAGAGGTAGAGTTGGCATCTAGGAAAGTAGCATACAACTGCATGGGCGGATGGGGCGGCATGAGAAGTGGTTGGCTGGTGCCATCATAGTGAGATAGCTCAGTATAATGAGCTTGGGCTTGAGGATATGGGCTGAAGTTGCCCGCATTAAACCTTTGATGGACGTAGATTGGGAGAAGTCCTCTACTTGCCTGATTCCTCGTTTTCTGATGACAATCTTTTTCTAGGTGTCCATGTTTGTGACAGAAGTTGCATTGAAAGTGAGCATTAGGGTTTCTCTTACCACCATGGTACTGTCGTTGACGAACACCACGATTGAAGTTTGAATGGTGGTGGCGAGGAGGTTGCTTGCTATTGTTGAAGGAGCCTTGGCGGTTGGAGGTATTGCCACGAGGCTTAGCTGGCTTTATGGTGGTGGCAAGTGCCACTGGTTGAGTGCCCGTAGACTGAACATGGAGAGCCTCTTCTTGGTGGATTTTGGCCACCAAGGGTTGCAACTGCAGATCCACACTTGAGGCTTGTGTGGTGATGAATGCCCGCCAAGAGGATGGAAGGGCTGCCAGCAAAATCATGGTTTGTAATGTCTCAGGGATGGCCAATCCCGAGATAATGCCTTCATCAAGAAGAGCGTGCCAAGCATCCACAAACTTGGTAGCGCTTTGTCCTTCTTGCATGTTGGTGTTTACCAGTCTCTTGATCAAGGAGACTTGGTAAACTAAGTCAGTATGCTCATATGTCTTCTGGAAGAAAGACCATATAGCTTCTACCGATTTAAGGGATCGCACCATTTGCACTTGTCGATCTCCACAATGGAGGATGATCTCCATGTGAGTAGTGTTATCTTTCGTCGTCCACTCGGCTGGTACGGGACTTGGAGCCGAAGTGGAGATAACATCCCATAGTTGAAGCTCCTTAACACTAGAATGGTAAACATGACACTTTTATGTCCTTGGACACTTTTGTGTCCTGTTAAGTGACCATTTTTCTTGAATTATTTGAAGAGTATGAAAATGAATTTCTAGGTGCTATATATCCACAAAGTTGCCTTATGAGCTGAAAAAAACTTAGCATTTCTTTTTGAGTATCGATCTCACCATTAACCTTACTCTTGCACAACATTTTTGAACCTAAACTGTGTGAAAAAACGGGTCCTCTTTTTGGCTTTTTTTCAATGGCAACTATACCACTCTAAACTTCATGTTTGTGAGGTTTAGATGGCTAGAGGTTAGGCCTTCATAGTTCTCAACATGTTTTGATGCTTGTAGGGAGAGCTAAGTGTTAAAATTGAAAGTTATGACCAATTTACAAGAATTGCATAATCCTATTTTTTGGCCAAAATTAGCACTTTTATGATTTTTTTTGGTGGCTTTCTTGATATCCAAATTCAATTTTGATTGTGTAAGTGTAATGTATAACATAAAGCTAATCTTCCTTGAGTTTTGGGGGACCTAATATGCTATATAACATAGTATATGATGATGGTTGAGTTTTTTGATTGCTGAAGAATACGATACATTTTAGAGTAGCAAGTATAACTTTCTCAATATTGCTAGTTTCTTAGGCCAATTGTGTGTATTTTGTACGTAGTGACCATATCTAATCATAGACTACAAACTTGGCTAGATATTGAGTAGTTTCTATGGGTTTCTAGAGGTCATAATGCTAAACCCAGTTTTTTCATGTTTGCTGTATTTAGCACTTTATCATTGCCCACGAGGTTCCAATTGTAAGAGATTCATTATCCTTTTGACATGCTCCATGGCTCCTTTTGAATCCAGCGGCCCAAAGGGAACTAAGAAAACATGTATATAGTATCTGTATTGAGCGTGACTATAGAAAGTTTGATGATAGGTCCGCAGAATGGCAAAAATGCAAATTTTTTGTACCTATTTTTTTGCCCAAAAAAAATTAGTGAGGTAAAACCAACCATATGTTTTGGTCACCAACCCATTGAAGTTAACGGGGCATTTTATCTCATGTCCTACAAAAATCCACTCTTATTTATATGCAATCAACCGTAAGAAATTGTTGTTTTGAGCAAAATGCACTGGTCCATCAACTTTGGAGGCTTGTAGTGACCAAGAGATGAGAAAAATTACAAGTTTCTCATTTTTTCCATATGTAGTAGTTATTGAACTATAAGCTCATGAAAGGATTTTCCAAAATGAGTGGATCTACTATGGTTTTGGAATTATTTCCCAAAACCCTGAAAGGACACTTTTATGTCCTGTTAGGTTACCATTCTAGTGTTAAGGTAGAGCTCCATCTTCAACTTCCAGACTTGATAGTTGTTGCCATTAAGCTTATCTATGGTGTGATACCTAGCTTTAAGAGAAGGGGTAGAAGAGCTCTCTGCCATCTCGCAAGGTTCCGGATGCCTTGGGAGAGAGGAGCAAGACGAGTGTCGCTAAGAGGGATTAAGGATCTAGTTGCTTGCAAGCTTGAGTGAGCTGTTAAGCTAATAGGGGCTCTGATACCATGTAAGAATAATCAAACAAACACTAGTACTAATGTTAAGCTAATCACTAATGCGCAAAGTGAGATAAAAGAAGAGTAATGAATATAATGAAGCTAAATTGCATGACGAAATGAACTGATACAACACCTGTTTATATACATGAGTAGGAGTTGATTGTGGGTGGTAGCTAGAGCTAACCAGGGCTCGAATGTAGGAGGTGATTAAGGAGTAAAAGGTGGACCTAAATTAGGTGAGGAGAGTGAGGTGGAGTGCACTCCCACTTACGATTTTTAACACAATTACAAGCCGACTCTGCGTTCGCTATAACGTCCACATTGCTCATCCACCACGCCGCCTCCTCTGACACACCCCCCCCCCCCCCCCCCCCCCCCCCCCCCTCCGTCAAACGCTTGTATCCCAAGGGTGCCATGGTCTCTTTTCCTGGTCTTTATGCAACGGATTTCGCAAACCGGCAGCTAGTCCACAGCGGGCCAGGTACATTCCCGTTTCTCACGTCCGTCAAAGTTCCTTCCATGCTGCAGGTGGTTATGGTCACCTTTCAATCCATGGACTCCTCACAACTCAGAGACCAGGGAAACTGTCATTTCAAACAGAAGAATTACGACGGTGCCGCTCAGCTCTATCGCATGTGCATCGACAAACTGGTTTCTTATGGTGATCAGGCAATTGATGCAAAGTCGCTTGTATTGGCTTATTGTAACCGAGCGCAGTGCTTCTTGCTGCTAGGCAGGTACGACCATTGCATCAAAGCTCTGGAGCTGGATCCTCAGTATGGTAAAAGCTCATTCCGTCTTGGAAAAGCACTGCACCAGATGCAAGAGTACTCGTTAGCTTGCGATGTCCTGGAGAAAACTGGAGAACGTAACTGTCCTAAAAACACTGGTGGCGTTGTAGCGGAGCAGCTAGAGAAGTCTCGAACCTTTCTCGCTCAGAGTACATTGGGAATTATGGCGAGTTTCTGCAGAAATACTTGACGAGTGCTGAAATTAGTTGCAAAGCAGGGCACAACGCTCCCGAATGCAGCGAGTACCTAGAACCTGTGGCCATACGCCTTACACCAGATGGTAAGGACGAGGTCTGTTTGCCACCAAGGACTTGAAAGCCGGGAGCCTGGTTCTGGTGAGCAATGCAATGGCCATGGCTTGGTGGAAAAACTCCAAAGACAGTTTCCGATCTCTGCGAGGAGATGTGGTAACGGAGCTGGTGCAGAGATGCATGAGGTCCAAGGCGGATCTGCAAAGCTGCAAGCCTGCAAGAGCATGTGTCGAACCGCCTCAAGTACACGCGATTGTCGAGGACTGGCAGCTGGAAGACGTCGATGCAGAACGTCTTGAGCGCATTTTCCTCACTACGGGGTATGCATCGGATGGGGAACACAGGTCTGACTCGGCACGTGCGCTGACCGGGTTTGACTTGTTCTGTGGGCTATGGCTGCTCCCCAGTTTCATAAACCACTCTTGCTTCTCGAATCTAAGCCAAATTGACGTTGGGAGGGCGGCTTTTTTCCATGCCACGAGGGATATCAAGGCTGGAAATGAGCTCACAATTTCCTACATTGACGAGCACGATTCCTGGGCATTACACAGGAGGCAGCGTTGCTGTTTGGATTTGAATGCCACTGCAAGAGATGTACTGTTGAAGCGGCATATGACGAGAAGATGAAGAATATTTCCAGCGTCTACACACAGAAGATGGTTTACAACTCATTCACAGATCCTGGTGCGCAAAGGTTTTTGGCTGGATTCTCAGATAGAAGCTGTCATCCAAGACGCCAGCGATGAAGAGAAGTACATCATTGGAACCGCCTACATTGCCGCATACGTGAGCTATTACATGGAGATCAGTTCGGCAAGGAGTTCTATTATCCATGAAGGAGAAGTGCCTCCCCCTGCGTCTTTGGCTAGCGCACTTCGTCTCAGTGTGCCTGGCCATTACAAGACTATTTGTCGTGGAATTGAGCTGGTCTCTTCAGACAGTTGATTCTAGTGTTAGAATTTAGAGCTACTAGTTATGTCGTCAATTCAATTAGTGAAACTGGAACAGGCTGGAACAGGGTACTGAACTAAAATAAAGAATTGAACTGGAATATTATACTGAAATGAGGGACATGATTGGAAGAGATTCAAATTAATAGCTCAAGGATAATCAATACAGTGTATAATGGGTTTAAGTTCAAATGATTAAAGAAGCAATGATTACATGGTGAAGCTAAAAGTGAAGAGCTCGTAAACCTGAAAGTATTTAAAAAGCTAAAGCCAAAAGTCAAGCAAATAAGAAGCCAAAAAGCCAAGAAGCTAAGAAGTTTAATTACAATGTAGGGGATTCTATTTATAGCACCCAAGAGTTACTACAGTAACTGCCTGCGGTAATCCTTGATAGTATGACTGATCCTCTATTTGACCTTCTAAGGGATAGCTCTCGTCTGTGCTGGGAATTTCCTCACCTTCTACATCCTTCCCTCTTTCTTGAATTTTGGTATAACTCCAAAAGTTTTGAAAAAAAATCCACTACCTGATTCTGATTTGGTGTTGAGGAAACCATCTGGTGTTCTGGTTTGGCCTAAACCCTAAACCCTTCTGATTGCTGATTTGATCGATGTTCCTCATGGTTTGATCAATGTTCCTCATAATAATACTCTTTCGATATTGCTAGTTTTATACCATACTTTATGCTTGTTGAGTGTTTGACACCCTTATAATTGTAATTCCAAGGGTGCCAACCAGGGAATTTCCAGTGTCCAACTGAGAAAATCCACCGTCTGATTCTGAGATGGAACTACCCCCAGTATCCTTCCATTGAACCCGCTTTCTCTTGCCCTTCTTCTATGTTGGTGCCTCACAAGTACCAATGCCAGCATTGTCCTTCTGGATAAGTGTCTAAATGGCCTCCTGCTCAAGCTAATCCTGTCTTTTAGTGGACATCTCAAATTCATAAGGCGTGAGTGGATTGTAGGTTTTGGTGTCGGGACCATACAGACTGCGTTTGTCCTTTGTTAGACGATTTTTGGCCAATTTATGACAATGCGAGGTTGTGTGGAACCATCCCTACTGAAGAGGCTGATTTTGTCTTGATTCTAGCTTCAAAGAGAATCTCAGCTATCTCTTTGTATTGTGGCCCCAGTCCTGGCTTTGCAGTGATATCCTTTTGAGGAATTTTAAAAGACTCCACAATCAGTTGAAGTAACCGATTTGTGATCTTCGTCAATCCACGGAGCTGGATCTTCCACTGTCCCATACAGAGTTTGAACCTCTGCATTTCTCCTTGCAAATCCATGACATTATCCATTTTGAGGACATCGTTGATCAGTGATTGCCAGGCTTTCCATTCCATAGTGGCTCGCTCATACCAGTCTTGAAGTTCATTGGTGATGTTGAAGTAAGTGAGCCGATCCACTGGTTCTGGATGTTGAGGATACAAAGTTGGAAAAAATCTAGGCAATTCAGCTTCTTTAGCGGGCAATGCAGAAGAACTGTAGATTCAGGCACAAACTCCAAAAATTTGAGAACAACTTGGTTCTCTTGCTGCAACATCTTCCTAGTAACTCAAACGAGCTGAAAGAGTCTTTGGAGAGTAGTTGCATGTTCTTTTACTGTCATTTGAGTTCGAGATCCCTTACTGCTAGAAGTCTGATCTTCAATGATAGCCTACATCCTTTGATCCAAAACTCCTCTGGCAATTTTCATCTAAAGCAAGACTTCTTTCAGTTGAGTTCTAACCTCCTTCATACACTTGTATGTAGGCTTGTTTCCTAGAACTAGATCCATTTCAAGAGCTAAAGAGTGTTGGTCTACAGTGGACTTTTGCTGCCAATGTGGATTGACTATCATATCATCAGAAATCAGCGTCCACTAAAGTACCCTTTTCAGTAGGCTGGATTTTGTTAGGATGCTCAAGTAATTGACACATCTCTTGATCATGAAAGGCAAGTAATTTTCAATGCTGAATCATTTCCCTGACACCTACATACAACCTTTGAAATCATTCCAGGTTAGAGATAAGAGTATCATCCTCCAAATACTTCCTAGTAATAGGATTTTGCTGATGTCTCTTGTTCAGTGTGATCATGAGCTGTAAGGAGTGTTGCTCATCAGCCTTTAAGGATTCAACCGGCTTTGCTTTTTCCCTTGTAATCTGGACTGTCACGTGACTAGTGTACTGGAGAACCTCTAGTGTTGCCCTTGTTTCCACTGCCTTGCTGCTAATTATCAGATCGCTGGTCCCCCGACTGCTGGTTTGACTGGTCCTTCTGTTGCTTTGGCTGGTCTTTGTTGGGTTCATTGTCCCCTGTGAAGCTGATCCACGAGCTTCATAGCCTGAAGGTGGGGAAGGAGGAGTATTATCATCATCATCAGGTTTATCTGTTGGGTCGTCCTCCCCTTCCTCATCCTGCTCTTCTTCCCTCTCAGAATTCTCATCAGGATCATTTTGCTTATCATCAATATAGTCTATGATGACTTGATTTGCAAAAGCGGTGTTGTACTCAGAGAGCTTATCTTACAAATCACTCTACATGGTCTCCATAAGTGCCTTCAGATTGTCCATATTCAGAGTGACATTGCCTTCTAAAGTCTTGTGGGTAGTCAGCAATGCAGTGTGGGTAGTCAGCAATGTGTTGAAGTCTACCCTCTTCATTCTCAGCATAGTCTGAAATCTGTCAGCATTTCTTACAGCTTCTACCTTGTCTTCATTTAACTGCCTATTCTCCGTTTCAAGCTTGCACAACTTCACTTATAGCTCCTTAATTGTCTGGGCTAACTGGTTTTCGGCAATACTATGCCTAAGAGATTGTGCCCCGATATCTTGTGAAGTTTTAGAACTTGCTGTTGGTTGCTTCCCCGTTCATCTTTTAGCTTCGATACTTCATCAATGGAAGCTGATGCATCCATCATTTTTCCCAAGGCATTGGCAATTGTTTTCTATGATGATTGGATAAGCACCGAGCAACCATCAACTACTATTGTCGGGTCAGAGTGGACTGGCTCATAAACCTTAACAGGAGCCATGTATGGTAAATTGATAATGTAGTGAAATCAAGTTTTTGAAGAATTAGTCAGACTTTGAGAGGGTGATGCTGTAATTGATCCAGTCTATCCTTCTTAGCTATGGATAAAGCCAATTCACTAAAAGGAATTTTGTTGGCTGGACTGGCATGTTATGAACCCTTTCCCTTGTCAGTATTAACTGCCACTTGTTCAGCACTGAACGTTTCTTGCTGGTCTGTTCCATCACTGGTGTTTGCTGGAGTCTATTTTTTAGGTATGGCCGAAGTCTAACCTGTTGAGGACTTTTCAGTAGGCAATAGCTTGGCTTGGCTCTCCAATGCTTTAGTAAAGCACTGATTTTGGCCAACGTAATCTTTGATTTCTTTGATCCACTAGCCACCACCTGTGTGGCCTTCCTCTTCTATCCAATTAGAGACAACTGATTGCCTGGAGCCTCTTCATCTGAAGAGAGCTCAACATTGTTAGTCTCTGGGATGGGTCTCAGACTTCAAGCCATCTGCACCTGGTAATTAGCTTCCGGAGCAGTTTCCCAGTATAGAAAGTACCAGACATACCAAGCTTTGAATACATTCTGAAATTTCAGCTTGGCAGTCCGCTGGAGCACATTTTGAGATAAGATCTAACATAAGTTGGTTTTAGCTATAGCGCCTAGTCTTTTTGCAAGTAGCATAGCAAACAGCTTTTTTGACACATATGTAGGGTTGTTCTTCAGGCTAACAGCCTCAACAACAAACCTGTAGGCTGAGGGGACATCTAGTCCTGCTACTAGGACCCCTTGTGCACTAGCCTTTTGTTTCTTCTTGGTTGGTTCATCCTCTTTCTGAGCTGACCTTATCTGTTCCGCAGACGCTGTCGTTGATTTTGGCTCCTTGGGAATTTTGAAAGTAAAAGCAATGGTGTCATGAGTTTTTTTGACTGTTACATCATTGACAATAGCACTGCCATCCTCAACACTAAAAGAATCAAGAAATTGCTTGATTATGGCCGTGTCAAAGTCTTTCCTTGTAGCTTGTACTATCACATGCAGATCCCATAGCTGCAGTAGTGCTTCGGCCTGCTCAATAAACACAGACCTTTGTATCTTGCTATGTGGGATAAGTGGTAGGGAAGCTTGAAGAGTGTTGATGACTAATGCAGTCTCATCTACGGTATCTTGTATCTTTTCCGACATTTTACTTCTACCCATACACGGTGAAGACGGTAAGTCTGTAGAAGAAGAAGACTTACTTGTATATTCCAGTCCACAGCAAGGTGTGTCGGATAGGGATAGACAATGATCAATAGATTCTTTGGACGAGAAGGTTTGTGGTTGTAATGAAGAAGCCTCAGAGCTTGGTGATGGCGAGTGTGTAACAGCAGGTAGGCATCGTGCAGGATATTTGTGAGGAAGAATGCGCACTCGCCTTACTGTTATACGCGTTCGCGCCATAAAAGCTCCACTACTTACCATTCCTAGAGTTTTGTGCACCGTCGGCAATGTGGCACACATGCATTGGTTAATACTTCCCATGTTCCCTTTAATGATTATCACATGTATTCCTACTGGGCCAGGCCCTTTTCCCCATAAGAATTGGTACTGGCTCAGACACTTTAGTGACTCTGCCACTGACACTGTTTTATCATGTTGAGACTTTTTTGGCACTATCACTAGTTCTGATACTGGTTGTATATGGAAGAGGTTTAAAATAGCTGGTTCTGTCACTTCCTAGTCATCAGTAACCAAAATGCACGTATTTTCTCCTCTGGAAGTCTCTTTCTTATTGGAATAATATAGCTTAATTTTGGCCCCATTATAAACACCTGGCAGCAGTAGTCCAAATAAGTCTTTCAATCTTACTGTGCCATGGAGAATACCCAATCAACTTCATATGGACCAGCCCAAGCTATCTTTAAATTTTGTTTCTTAGGGCCCAATTTGGATTGATAAAGCAAGACCAAGTCTCCTTTCTGGAACTCCCTAACTTTGATTCTTCTATCATACCAGTGTTTTCTTATTTGCTGAACAATTTCCTATTCCAACATGGTCCGTAAGTGCAACTCATCTAGCTATACTAACTCTTCCAATCTTTGTTTAAGATTGTGATTAAAATCTAATCCATAGACTAGGAATTACGAATTCAATAGGCACTACAGCTTCAGTACCATACACCATTCTGAAAGGTGTCATTCTAGTGGTGACTTTGTAAGTTGTTATGTAGGCCCATAGAGTAGTTTGGAGCTTAAGGTCCCACTGATGTGGTTCCTTCTGAATAATCTTAGTCAAAATGTTCTTGATGGTTTTGTTACTGCTCTCTGCCTGACCATTGCACCTAGGATAATAAGGAGTTGATTTCATGTGCTTTATCAATAGCATTTCCATCAAAATTTCCATGGTATCATTTATAAAATGTGTCCCTTGATCAGACACAATCTCAATAGGGCATCCATATCGGCAAATAATGTTTTCAAATAGGAAAACAGCAGTGGACTTTGCAGTATTATTTGGAAGAGCCTTAGTCTCTACCCATTTCGTGACATAATAGGTAGCCACTAAGATATACCGGTTCTTCCTTGGAGTGACCTTCTTAAATGGTCCCATGAAGCCCATACCCCATTTCATAAATACTCCCAGTGGTTGGACTAGAGTAAGGCAGTCATATCAGCTGCTGTTGGCCTTCCCATTCTCTGACATATATCAAAGTTTTGCGAAAACTTCTAATATCAGATATCATCAGAGTTTTCCACCATAATCGATCCTGCAAAATCTTTTTATAAGTAATATCAATGGAGAAATGTCCTCCAGAATCCCCATCATGTGCTCAAAAATGACTTGCATTCTTCCTTCCATTGGTACACACCATCAAAGAACCCCATCTACTCCTAGTCTATAGAGCAATCCTCCTATGATGGTGAACTTCAGACACTTAATAATCAAAGCCTTCTTCTGATTCTAAGTCTAGTTTTATGGGAATCCTACTTTGGAAAGGAACTGATATACATTGTACCATTTTGGTTCTGTGTTTTCCTCAGCTGTTACCTGAAACAACTCTACATCTACTGGCTTGTCTCTCAAGGATATTATTGAGTAGCCGTCAGTACTTTTGGACAGGAAATCAACATCACAATGAGATTTACCGAGCTTGTGAAATATGCAAAATTCAAACTCCATCAAGAACATCATCTATCTAATCAATCTCCCTTGAATAATAACTTTGTTAATAAAACATAATAATGCCTTATGATCCACATAGAAATGAAAAAGCTTTCCCAGTAAATAATGTCGAAACTTGGTAGCACTGAAAACCATTCCTAAGGCTTCTCTCTCCGTAGTAGTATATCTTTGTTTAGTCTCTGACTGGAAAAATACACTGGCTAATCAATCCTCCCTTTTGGTTGATCTAGTATTGCTCCCATTGCCACTCTCGAAGCATCGACATGCACATGGAAAATAACATCCCAATCCGGCTGTCAAAGTACTGGCTTACTGATAATGGCATTTTTAAGACATTGGAAACTCTCGTCACATTTAGCAGTCCAGATGAGCTTGCTGGTTTTCTTTGTGAGCTCATACAAGGGTAATGCCTTGGAAGCAAATATATGAACAAATCTTCTATAAAAATTAATATATCCCAAGAATGAACTTAACTCTGATGTTGTGCAGGGTGCCTTGGCCTGCTGGACACATTGGATCTTATCATTGGCCATCTCTATACCATTCCTGGACACTATATGTCCGAGTAGTTGTTCCTTCTGGACCAGGAAAACAAATTTGAATGGGTTCAAACAGATCCTCTTCTCTTTACAATGTTGAAAAATGATTTCCAGAAAGAGCAAATGCTTCTCCTCATTTGAGAATACAGTGAAGTCATCCATAAATATAGCGAGAAATTGGTGGAGGAATTCACTAAATATCTCTATCATACACCTTTGAAAGGTTGCTGGAGCATTGCAAAGACCAAATGGTATGACCAGATACATGAATGCACCCCATTCAGTAATAAAAGTGGTTTTACTCCGATCTTCAGGAGCAATCTTCAGCTCGTTATAACCGTTATAGCCATCCATAAAGCTATACATCGCATGGTCTGCAATCTCATCGAGAAGCATATCCGTAAAAGATAATGGAAAAGGATCCTTGATGGTTTGAGCATTCAACTTTCGATAATCCACACAAACTTTGAGCTTTCCATTCTTCTTGGACACTACCATAATAGGAAATAGCCAGCTCACTACTGGCGACTTCTGTGATGAATCCAGCCTTAAGAAGGTTGTCGATTTTTTCTTTCACCTTATTAGCATAATTTGGATTATTCTGTACCGTTGCAGACAATTGGTCTGGCATCCGGCTTCAGCTATGTTGACAGACCTTTGGATCTACACCTTTTAGATCGATATGTTTCCATGCAAATGTGTCTTTGTACTTCTGGAACATGAGTCGGGCTTTTTCTTTCATTCCTGGGTTCAGATGCTTGTGTACTTTAATCAATCTAGGATTTTCCTCAGAACACAGGCTCCATTCTTTGATTTCCTGATCATCTGGAAGAAACCAATTAGGCCCACCTCCCTTCCTTTTGGTTGACTCCTCAGCATAAGTTCTGAACTGTCATTCGAAACTTCAGTAACTTCTTCAGAGTGCACTTCTTCAGAGGCCGTTGGTGTTCTGGATTCTAAGAATTCTCCCTTTGAGTCAACTGGTTTCTCTGGCCGTCTAGTTAGTTGAACTGGTCGTTCTCTGGTCGTTCTTCAGGATTCAGTTGAGTGAATTGATCTGAAAATTGTTTCCTCTGCTTTTCAGCTGATCCTTGTCAATTATTACTGCATTTTAGATCTATCTTAGCCAATGGAAAAATATTCATTGCTGCCAGCATGCTCTCAATCTTCTTTACCCCATACTTCTCGCAAAGCTCTTCTGATCATAG
This sequence comes from Adiantum capillus-veneris, assembly GCF_014529385.1. Lineage (NCBI taxonomy): Eukaryota > Viridiplantae > Streptophyta > Polypodiopsida > Polypodiales > Pteridaceae > Adiantum > Adiantum capillus-veneris. Next base: position 19,620,892 of record NC_140948.1, on the reverse strand, counting down.
TGCCTTCCTCAAGCTTCTAGTGTTGTTTGTTTGAATCTAAATTCTTCTATTGGTACCCTATATTGTCAGAGTCTGATTGACATAGTCATGAACAGCCTGTGCCGTTTGCAACCATGGATGTCCCAGTAGCATCCCGTATGTGCCTTGCACATCCAGTACTAAGAATCTGGTCAACTTTTCTCTTCCCACCCTTATCTGCATACTTTCTATCATCCCAGTTGCCTGCAAAACTCTGTGATCGACCATTCAAACTTTGAAGGGTGTTGGTTTCAAATTTGTGATACCCATTCTTTGTTGAAGGTGTGTCCCCAGGATGTTTACTCCTGCCCCTCCATCTAATATGACACCAGATGGTGGCTCCCATTGTTTTCTAGCTTTGTAGTCTATCACCAGCACTTCATCATCTCTCACAGCTGCTAAGTCAACTGCTCTAGCATCTGCTTTAGTCTTTCTTCGTTGTTGATGAATTTTGCCGCTTCAGGCAAAGTTTTTTTGATGTCTTTCAATTCAACTGTCAATTTTTGAATTCTTTCACAGATCGTAACATGAATTTCTTCTCCCTCTTGATCAAAGTTATTCTCAGAACTCAAGGGATCGGGACTATCTGCACAGTGCCACTCCTCTATTCTAGTGTCTGTTGTGCCCCTTTCATTGTTTCCCATTGCAGTCAAATCTAATTTAACATTCCCTAGATCTTCCACCAATCCCTGAACTGCAACCTACATAGTCTCAGGAATCCCCGACACCCTGACTGATCTGGTTGTGTTTTCTCAGAAGGCTAGGTTGGTATCTTCTGAATGACCCGAGCCTCATAACTTTCTGGTTGCTCTTCTAGCTTCTTAGCTAGATCTTCTGTGATCTGAGCCGCCAGTTCTCTCTGCTCCTGCCATTCATCGACTACCTTCTCTTTGCCCTTTGCCTTCCATACCTCCCTCTGTTGAGTCCATTTTCTAGTCTTAGGACCGACTGGTTTTTTCGGCTTATCTGGGATTTCCTCAATGACTACCCCTTCACTACGTTTAGCTGCTTGTACTGGAACTGTCTTTGGGGCTTTTGCCTCAGTAGCCGCAGTGCTGGGTGCCTCTGGACATTGAGCTGCAAAGTGTCCATACTCAAATTTCTAATTCGGACTCATTTCGGCCTTCGTTCCACTACAGCCAGGTTTGTGCAGGCAATTTCGTCATTTTGTGCAGAATTTTTATCATTACCAAATATTGTATAAAAGGTCCCATACAGTCTACTATGGGTTGTGCTGTATAGCACGTATTGGTCTCACTCAGTTTCTCCTCATTTTGGGCAGTTTTCACATCAGGTGCAGGCATTTTCCATGGTTGACAACAACACAAATGTGTTCAAGATGTTTGTTGTTGAGGACAGATTGGATGGGGACAATTACCCTATGTGGGCTTACATGATGCAACATGTTCTTGTGTCAAAGGGCGTCTAGAATATTGTGCAGGGTATTGACGTACGTCCTGGTTCGGAGAATGTAGGCAATGTTGAGGATGTTGTAGGTCTTGCTACTATGAGTTGTTGTCTATGGCTAAACAAGCTCGCTGGGATGTAAAGGATGCGCAGGCTCATGCATTGATTGTGTTGTTTGTGAAGCGCACCATTACTCCTCACATTCATTCATTGGGATACACTAGCAGGTCTTTATGCAAGCCACAATGAGACTAAAATTGCTTTGCTGCATAAAGAGCTGGAATCAGAGATTATGCATGAGGAAGATTATATGGACACTTTCCTTGCTGGTGTCAAGGATATCAATGAGCAACTTATCTCTGCAGGTGAAATCATTTCAGAAAATTCCCTTGTGCAGACTGTTCTTGATGCCTTACCAGATTCATACCAGACTTTTGCAAGTACTTGGAGACTGATGACCCAAGGAAATCTTGAAGTTGTCAAGTTTGATGCATTATGCACATTGTTGTTGCAAGAGTCACTTTCCAAAAAAAGCACGACTAGGCAGCGTGCAGTTGAACATGCTTTTATTACTTCTCAAAGAAAGAGTAGTAACAACAATGCAGCCACTTCTTATGATTCTACTGCGAGAGGCAAAAATTATGTTCCTAATGCTTCTGCTAACAGCAATTCGTATGAAAATTCTGGTGATAAGGGAAAAAAGAAGATGCGTTGCCATTATTGTAAAGCTTCATTTGATCAAGCAGTGTCCTAAGTTGAAGTACAAAGAGGCTAAGAACAAAGAGGGTGGTTCCACTGCAAATGCTGGTGCCACTACAAATGCAGCCATTGTTGAGTCTTCTGTGAAAGGAGACTGTGATGCTGATGTTGATGCAGAATGGGCTTTTACTGCAGAGTGCACTTACAATCCTGCTGTCCATGATGCATGCATGTCAGTTGCTACAAATTCACATGCATGGTATTTTGATAGTGGCGCTACAAAGCACATTACCTCACCTCTCTCGAGTCTGTCCCTCATGGGAATTTTATCACTTGTGCCAACAATGCCTCTTATCCGGTTCAGGGAGTTGGAAAGATTGTGCTTATTGTTGCAAATGGAAGTCCTTTCACACTTGTTGATGCACTTTATGTACCTGGGATCAAGAAGAATCTTTTGTCTATATCTGCACTTGCTAGACTTGGACTTGTAGTCAAATTTGTGGATGATGGATGTACAGTTCAAGATCTTAGTTTTGGTGATGAAATTGTTGCATCTGGCCTTTTGTGTCATGGGCTATATAAGCTCACTTTGTATGATAAGTGTGGATAAAATTTTGCAAATGCAGTTGCAGATTCAAGGACTTTTTCAGATGCAAAACTGTGGCATGCACGTTTTGGGCATTTGAGTTTTGCCAGTTTGCTACATTTGTAAAAATCTGATATGGTTGCTTCTTTGCCACCTCTTGAAGCACTTGTCAAACATGTTTGTGAAGGATGTATTTTGGGTAAGATGCAGCGTTTTAAGTTTCCAAAGGATGGTTCAGTTAGGGCCTCATGCAGGCTGCAGCATGTGCATAGTGATGTTTGTGGGCCCATGCAAACTCCATCCTTGGGCAATTACCTGTACTTCATGAATCTCATTGATGATTACTCCAGGCATGCATGGGTATTTCTGCTTAAAGCAAAGTCCGAAGTTTTTATGTGCTTCAAACAATCTCTGGCTATGGGTGGCTATGACTGAAAATCTCTCGAAATGTACTATGGGCACCCTCCGTCCCTATCGAGGAATCCCAAATGTCGAGCAAGAATTTCCAAGCAATCCCTAAACCGAGCAAGACAGGGCAAGGTACACTAATTAAAACCCAAAGTCAAACAAATTTTTTGAGATGATTTCAAGAAAGGAAAACGTTACTCAATCCTAGACCTCTACCCAAGGGTTAAACCACGAGCCTTATGCTAAATAAATTAAGGCTCTTGCCACTAGTACAAATCTCAAGACCAAGTAGAGAGGAGACTGACCTTCTCTTCACTTCTTCTTCTTCTTTTTAATTCTCCTTTGTCTCTCTCACTCTCACTCTCTCTAACTCAAGTTATTGTGATTTAATGTACAAATAAGTTGTTATATAGATCATGGTGGGGGAACTTTGGAAGAACTCTATTGCAATGTGGGCATTATTTTAAGAAAATCCACATCATGGTATATATTGAGTTTTGCATCAACCCATCATATATAGCCAGCCATCAGGGTTATTGCAATGATTTGATAAAAGACTCAACAAGGTTGATAGTCATAATTGATGTACTGAGGACAACTTTGTGCTCGCACATGGCCTCTCCATTTCACCTACCTGTGTGTTTACTAATCATGGTTACAACCTCTCCCCTTCTGGGACACTCTCTTTCATCTCTTTTGCCTGTGTTGATTCGTGATAGTGCTGAATAGCTTTAGAGAAATTTAGCGTGAAACCCTTGATATATTGATATAAATTCAATGCACCTCTTAGTGTTGTTTTTTTTTAGCACGAGTCTGGAATCTATAGAGCTATCTACCATAGCCTCAACCCATTTTCCTCACGCAAAGATTGACCTTGTAGAGGAGGCTCAACTACTGAGCACCTCTCTCAGAGCCCAGTGCTTCATTATCACTGTAGCCCTCTCTACTACTTGCTGACGGCATTGTTCCTAACAATGCCGTTAGTATCACAATATTGTTCCTAACAATATTTGATACTAGAATCTCGAGGCAGCCACAAGAATATCCTCCCACTTCTGTGAAAAGCCCACCCATGCAAACACCTGCGCACTGCCTGCAGCTGGTCGCAACGAACCTAGTAGTGGTTCTCTCGTCAGGCCTACATTGAGCCCGCCATTTTCTTACTGCTAACCTCGGCATCGTGGTTAAATCCGTCCAAGCAACACTTGGCGCAGCCAACCCTAACGCATTCTTGCATGCTTCCGCTCACACAAGAAGATTTAGAAATTTTCTCATGTAGGAAAACAGAGTCTTCTTTAGTGTTTTTTGTACAATGCAAAACATCATGAGCTTCTGCTCAAGAGGCACTACATACCTAGCTAGGTACGATTGGGGGCAGGGGCCATGCCCCTAATCATACTAGCCAAGTATGCAGTGCCTCCCTCACAGAAGCTCATGATGTTGATGTAAGTCGCAATGTGGGAATTATTGTGAGAATTGTCCAAAACTTCTTGTGTCAGTTTCTTGGCACTGAAGCTGAGGGTGTCACTACCTCCATTGAGGACCCTCTCAAATCACCCTACTCTCTCGGTGAAATCCACCCAAGCCCGGCCTGCCTCTACAGGCGAAGCTCTTCTAATGAAGCAATAAATGCTTCCTTGATGACGTTGTTGGCTTTTACTGCCACCAAGTCGACTAGGTTTTGCTTAGCAGCCGATGATGATGGTGTTTCCCATTAGGTGACAATGTGGCAAACCCTGCAGATAACGCATAACTTGCAATCAAAGCTCTTACTCCACCCTGATCCCAGGCCTCTTGATGTGGATGATAATGCTCCTACAGCTATGACCTTGCTGCTCGAGATACTGCACCAGTCCAAGCCACACACTCTACACGGGTCCTTGTTAGATAATTAATCCATTTCATCACACCAATCAGCAACCCACACACGTGGTCAGATGCCAAACGGCCTGCATTCCCATGAATCACCTGGAGTGAACCGTATTGTAACTGCCATACGTCCTGTATATAAGTGTCTTCCCTACTCAATACATATCTCATTCTGGCCTATCGCCTACAGCTTGCCCACGCCTCTGAGTGTTCTCTCTCTCTCTCTCTCTCTCTCTCTCTCTCTCTCTCTCTCTCTCTCTCTCTCTCTCTCTCTCTCTCTCTCTCTCTCTCCCTTTTCTGTGAGTTCCCTTTCTCTCACATGGTATCATCGTAGTGAGAGGACGATCATGCCTTCTCTGTGCCCCACCATGAATCCCCCTGTGCTGCAAGTGTTGCTATGGGCGATGAACCTCATCATGGTTCTCCTCGCTACCCTACAGCGAGCCCTCCATAACTTCTGCGAACTCTCTACAAAGGCGAGGTGTTCGTCCTTCAGGCCCGATGGCTCCAAGGCTGCTCAAAACCCACCTTTCCCTGCAGGCAGAGCCTCTTTGCAGGTTTTGCAGCCAAAGACGCTCTCTCAAAGAATGGATCGTGAACCTGCAAAACCTCTCTCTAGCCATCCACGCCGGCGTGGATTGCTAGAGGGAGATGATTGCACCCTGTGAAGTTGTGTACGAACATCGTCATCCACCTTTTCCCACCCTCCAAAATGCAAATTGAACCTGGAAAAAAACTCTCTCTAGACATCCGCGCCGGTACGGATGGCTAGAGGGAGTTCGGACTTTTTTAAGATCTGACTCATACCAAGGGGGATTGGCAATAGTGTGAAAATGATCAACGTACAAAAATGGGGTCGCATTTGGGAAAAAATCTATTGTAGTTCTTGAACTCTAACTACTACCTTGTGAAAGTGGAGGCGGTAACCAAAGTTCACGGGTAGATTGCCTGTCCACCCCAACTTTACTTGCCTTTAACATGTAGATATCTGTCGACCCCAACTTTTCTTGCGTCATCTTAGCCTACCTTGGCATACTACTAGCTGCAAGATTCTCCAATTTCCAAAATTTATGGGCACCTTTTCTAAACCCATTGTATGCGGCTTGGTTTTAGGGGAAGTGGCTATGTAGCTTCACAGGCATGACTCAATGTGTGCATTCATACTGTCTGACGAAGGCGGCTTCATAGGGTGCAATCCATCTTCCCAGGGCGCTTTGTAAGTGGAACGGCATTTGGATATGTTGAAAGCTTGAGCATTGAGAAGACTTGGCTTGTTTTCCAAGCACTTGGAAATATAGCATTTACCTACTCCTTCATCGTATATGATACTCGTAGAGATTCAGGCAAAAACACCCCCTTATCTTGCTTAATTTTTTCTAATAGTTGGCATCGAAATTTGAGTGCTTCCTTAGTTTGTAGTGTGTTTTATTATTATTTAGGTGTGCATTTAACTTATAAAGCAAAGGGATCGATATCTTTTACTAACTCTTAAGTGGGATCTTGAGTGATTGAATAGATCATACTATTTTGTTTGACTGACTATTTATTGTGCACTATGAAAAGCAAAGAGTTTAATCTGGTAAATTTGTGAAAATATTCAAATGTTAAATCTATCACACAATCGTAAAATACATGGCCTTCAGGAAAGCAACTTATGCTTTTAAGATTTTGTATTGGTAACAAGGAGACATCTAGTTGAAGCTAATATATCGTTTAAAATAAGTCCCCATTTCATGTAAAAATCCTATCAGGGCTGACACCTCTCTCTCTCTCTCTCTCTCTCTCTCTCTCTCTCTCTCTCACACACACACACACACACACACACACACACACACACACACATTCACATACCACCCTCTTCGGTGTAGGCGGATGAATGTATGTATGATTGCAATGCACAGAACATGTGTATACCTTCCCTCTCTCTTCCATAAACTACTTCTATGTGTAGTAGTTTCATATATGAGAAAACAAATTGTGTTGTGTAAAACAGGATACATTGAGGGCGCCTCCAACAGAGAATAAGACAATGAAAAAAGCAAGCTTGAGGGGCATAGTCGTGACTCAGTGTGTGCATTCATATTGTACGTGCCACAACACCCCAACATCAAAATTCCTTTTTCCAATAGCCACGCATTTAGACTATTGTTGTAATGTCTAGGTACAAAAGACAACGTTAGCTTTTGTAGCAACGGATGAGATACGAGCTTGTGGTTATGTGATTCGCAACTAGAGGTGAAGGTTAGAGATCAAACCCTTGTCTCCATTTTGCACCAAAAAGTACCAAACTTACCTCTATTCCAAGGGGAAAGGCGTCCCTCTTGTGGGTCCCAAAAGTGAGTGCCTTTTTTTGAACCAATGGAGGCTTGCTAGTACAAAGGTCTAGGTAGTTCAACCCCCCCCCCCCCCCTAAATTTATTGCATGGATAGCCAAGTTGAACCTCCCTCTCTCTCTCTCTCTCTCTCTCTCTCTCTCTAACAAACTGTGCCAGCTCTGATGGCTAAAGAGTGATTGGCCTTGAACCTAGCTACCCTTTATTGCTCTAAATCTACTCCTTTTGAATAGCATGTCCTGAGGTGAAGACTCGTTGGATAAATTTTTGAGCTCACTTGGGATTGTTCGTACCACATGAGAGCTTCACCTCTCTCTCTCTCTCTCTCTCTCTCTCTCTCTCTCTCTCTCTCTCTCTCTTGATACACACACATGTATGTGTGTGCGCACGCGCGTGCGCAAACATATGTATATATACATATATTATAGGCATGGTTAGAGATAGGTGCAAAGGAAAAATAAAAACCAATGTACTTGACAATGGAGAATTATGAACATCACCATACAAAAAATAACACATCATGGCATGAAAGTTAATAAATTTAGAAAGCTCTAGTTGAGCTAGATGCTTATAGATGCATACTAATATTTTCTCGGCTTTATCTTTGCTCGAAAAAAGTCGCTCGGTCCGTGGTAAGACTCGTTCCTATCGAGGGGGAGAGAATATGTCTCATGAATTTAATGCATTTCTGGCTAGTCGTAGGATAAAACACCAATGTACAATGCCTTATACGCCTCAGAAAAATGGTGTTGCTGAGAGGAAAAATAGGTCACTTATGGAAATGGCACGATGTATGGTCAAAAGTCAAGCTTTGCCGCATTCTTTTTGGCTTGAGGCCATCATGTGTGCCACTATGTACTTAATAGGTGTCTCTACGAAAGCTTTGCAGTCTATTACTCCATATGAAGCATGGCATGATAGAAAGCCTTCTATTGAGCACATGCGTGTTTTTTATTGTTTGGCATATGATTTGGCACCACAAACACAACACAAAAATTTGGATGATAAGGCTGTCAAATGTATTTTTGTTGGTTATAGTGCTGAAATCAAAGGTTATAGGTTGTATCATCCGCAAACAAAGCATATTTTGGTTTCACGGGATATAGTGTTTGTGGAAGATTCTGTTCGGCCCTTATTTTCATGTACGAGACACAATAATGTAAGATCGCAGTTCATTTATGACACTTTGTTGCCTCTTCAGTGGTGGAAGTTGGAGTGTAAATTCCAATGAGGCAAATATACAGCCTATGGGGATTTCCAAAAATATTACAGATCAGCCTATTACTGATGCAGATGTACATGATGTACTTGATGAGGAAAGGGCTGAAAATGAGCATGCTAGAGGTATGCCAAAATGGTTGGTACATACATTGCGTGATAGTAAATTGGATGTACTTTTGTCTTTTCGTACTCGTTCAGGCTTTCCCCATGCATCTTATGCATCAGATTGTTATGATTTGGCTGTGTCTTTCTTACATGATATTGAGGAACCTTTCTCTTTTGATGAAGCACATAATTCAGAAAATTGGATGGCTGCCATGCAATCAGAATATGATGCACTTATAGAAAATGACACATGGACTTTATGTGATTTGCCTTCTGGCAAAAAGGCCATTGGTACAAAGTGGGTTTACAAGTTGAAATGCAAGGCGTATGGTGAGGTTGATCGCCATAAGGCTCGACTTGTTGCAAAAGGCTATGCACAGCAAGTGGAAGAAAATTTTGCTTCCACTTGTTGTATGACTACTGTTCGTTTTCTATGTGCATCGGCAGCTCATTTTGGTTGGGATGTACATCAATCAGACATTGTTACTGATTTCTTGATGGTGACATATTTGAGGAAGTTTATGTAACGCAGCCTCATGGTTTTGTCATGAAAGGTGCAGATGTAAGAAGGCTTTTTATGGGTTGAAGCAATCTCCTCGTGCTTGGTATGAGAAAGCTGACACTCATTTGTTCAAACAAGGCTTTTGTAAACAGTTCAGCAGAAAGCGCAATATTGTATGTAAAGTGTGAGGGTGGTGTACTTCTCATTGTGGTTCTTTATGTAGAGGATATGCTGATCACTAGACCAAATGACAGACATATTGCTGAATTTAAGGCTGAATTTAAGGCTGATTTAAATGCTCCTTTCAAGATGAAATATTTGGGGTTGTTGCATCATTATTTGGGAATATAGTTTAAGCAATGTGATGGTGGTATTGCCTTATGTCAGAAAAGTTACATAGAGACATTGCTATGTAATTTTAGACTTGAGGATTGCAAACCTATTGCCACTCCCATGGAAACAAGTTTGAAATTCAGTCTTCATGACGCTAGTGATCCTGTTGATGTCACATTTTACCAAAATACTGTTGGATGCCTCATTTATGTATGCAACACGAGGATGGATATTCAGTTTGTAGTCTCACAGGTCATCAGATTATTGCATAGCCCAGGGTCTAAGCATTGGCAGGCTGTCAAGAGGATTTTCCTCCACGTTAGTGGCACTTTACATCTTGGATTGTTTTATCCCAAGGGGGGATCATTGCCGCCAGACTTACATGTTTTTTTGAACTCAGATTGGGCTAGTTTTGACACTCGAGTGTCCACAAGTGGTTTTTGTTTCATGCTTGGCAGTTTATGTATATCATGGTTGAGCAAGAAGCAACCTAGTGTGGCCACTTTGAGTTGTGAGGCCGAGTACAGAGCAGTCTTCACAGTTACACTTGAGTGTGTATGGCTCAGACGCCTTATGGATGATTTGGGTGTTGGACAGGACACTGCCAACACTATCTACATTGACAGTCAGAGCGCATTGGCAATTGCGAGGAGCCCAGTATTTTATGCTCGTACAAAGAAAATTGACGTGCATTACCACTATGTGAGGGTGAGGCTCTCAAGAGGAGAGATCAGCTTGGCTTATATGCCAACACAGGAAAACCTTGCAGATCTTTTCACAAACACATTTTCTTGTGAGAAGCTCTAAGCTTTCCGCAAAGATTTGGGCTTACTCCCCTTTGTGGACGGACCATGTCCTCAGGGCATGGCACTTCCCTTTACTCATGTGCTAGCTCTCGTTCACTGCATCACTCCAGGGGGGATTTGTTACCATATACATGTGGTAGTGATGTGTATGAACACACTAGGACCACCGGGGAATTTTTTCCCTCTTTAGGAGGTTTTTTCCCCTGTGCATTGTATATACGCCCATCACTCTAGGGCTATCTATCTTTCCATTGCACGCTAAGTAACAATCTCTCTATCGTGTGCCTTGAGCTTCCTTCATCTTCTCCAAGCTGTGTGTGTTTCTCTGCAACCCTAATTCCAACAGCCAATACCTCCCTGGTATCTGCCGCGCCCAGTACAGTGCCATTGGTACCTGATTTCTCTTCTTGGGGTACACTGGTTGTCTGTGCTCTAGCTAGTTGAGCATTGGTAAATGCTACTACAGACAAATCCTTTCCCTTCTTGAAGTGATGAATGCAAATACCACAATTGTTCCATAAATGACCATATGCTTTGTAATAGGTACATTGTGGACATTCATTGGAAACATGATCTTTCGATTTGTACCTTGAGCACTAGGTTTCCATTCTCCTAACGGGTTGTCTGGTCTTGCTGATTTCAGTAATCTGTCGGGTCATTTCATCAATCTTTCTGGACCAAGACTCCTTCTTGGCCTTGTCCTTTCCCTTTTCATCTGAGCTACTATCAGAGCTGCTGAAGGTCTCACAAGAATCAGAATTCTCAGTGGAAGAACTTCCATTGCTGGACCTCCTCTTCTTGTGACTTCTCTCCTTCTTAGCTTGTTGTTCAAGCTTCAAATCTCTCTGCACCAAATCATTAGATTTATTTTTTGGTGCAGGTACCTCCTGTTCTCTAAGATTATTACTACGGAACCTATTTCGGAACCATACATGTAGCCTCTTTTCTGATGGTGGCTCCTAACTGCCTGGTTAATTCCTTGATCTTCTCTACATAACTTCTCACTTACAATTTCCCTTATTTAATATTATCTAGTTCGCAGAGGATGTCCTCATCACCCCTGTTGTCTAAATATTCAAATGTGAAAGCCTTGAGCAATTTGTTGTATGATCTGATTTGGCAAGCCCGGTAACGGTAATACCATTTCCTTGCTGCATCTTTCAGTGTCTGAGGAAAATATTCTCCCCAGTCATCTTCATCAATATTCTTCAGCTCAACATACTATTCAAAAGCTTGAATGTGAACATCTGGATCATTGTTCTTTCCTCCTTTGAACATTGGGGAAGAGATTTGCAATGAAGAAGTATAATCATGCCGGTCGGCATCGTCTCTGCTTCTTTTGACCTTGGAATTCTAACCTCGTCTTGAAGACTTCCTGTAGTTATCTATGTCAGCATCCTTGTCAACTTCTTCTCCAGTTTTAGTCTATGTCTCTTCTCTGGCTTTCCTGTTGGAACTATGATGACTACCCTTGGCCTCAAGTGCCTTGTGTGTGGACCGAGAACTCCTGGTTTTGCGTTCTTCCCGCTCAGCCCTGCTCCTCCTGGAATGACTGGAGTGTTGAGAGTCCCTAGCCTCATTTAGCATGACTGTGCTCCTCCTGAGCCTTAGTCTCACTCTCAGGGTCCTTCTTCGGATCGGACTCTCTTTCTGATTCCTCAAGAATAGGGTCGACGCGGTTGGAATCAGTGCCTAACCGGGTTGACGGTTTGCGACCACAACTAGCTTTGGGCGTCATCAATACAACTTAAAATTCTAAGTGGGAGATAAGATTTTTCTAAACATCTCTAACCACCGTGATCGCCAAAATGGAATTGGAGCTAGTCTCTTCAGACAGTTGATTCCAGTGTTAGAATTTAGAGCTATTAGTTATGTCGTCAATTCAGTTAGTGAAACTGGAACAGAGTACTGAATTGAAATAAGAAACCGAACTAGAATATTATACTAAAATGAGAGACATGACTGGAAGACTTAAAAGAGTGTTTGGAGATTCAAATAAATAGCTCAAGGATAACCACTACAGTGTATAATGGGTTTAAGCTCAAATGATTACTGAAACAATGATTATTACAGGGTGAAGCTAGAGACAAAGAGCTCGTAAACCCAAAAGTATTTAGAAAGATAAAGCCAAAAGTCAAGCAGCTAAGAAGCCTAATTACAATGTAGAGGGTCCTATTTATAGCTCCCAGGAGTTACTACAGTAACTACCTGCGGTAATTACTTCTAGTGTGACTGATCCGTTGTTCGGCCTTCTAAGGGACAATCCCACCTGTTGGGAATTTCCTTGCCTTCTACATGTCGCCTTCGTGATGAGCTCTATGCTCCTTTGCAGATGAGCGACTTTTGCAGCTCGAGAGATTCCGACTGTGGCCAGAATGAACAAACGGGACTAGTGCTGCTTCGTCGAATGGAGGCATGGACATGGCCATGGCAGATAAGGATGAACAAACAAATGGCACAACATGGGCTATGCAACTAGTATTAAGGTTTGAATTAACAGTTTTGCAAATGTTCTCTCCACTTATCCGGCACTTAGTTTTCCTTTCAAATTACCACTCCCATCTGCAATCGCTGGTAATTCGATAAAATTGCAAAAAAATTGACACCACATTTGGCAGAGGTGACCGCACCTACTAACAGATCAGATGCTCTATAGGACTCAACATTTAAAGAATAGTTAAATTTAGCTGCTTTCTTGTCTAGCATCGATTGTGCATCCATTGCTATCTACACCTTGGAGATGCTCCAATGTCACACACACAGTATAGACAGAAGAGCATCATGAGTGACATGAGTCTGATCATATGCACATGAATTTGCAAAGATATCATTGGCAGCCAGAGTTCAGAGGGCTGATCGAACATTGTCTCGATGGATAAAAATGCATAAAGAAAAAGATTAGAAAAACTTGGATCTCGGAGTAAGAAAATATCTTGCACACTGCACAATACTACTGCTCCCTCTCTTTTGTTTTCCTTCCAGCAAAGCAGTGAACTTTATATTGACAGAAGAAGAGAGAAGACAAAATTACAGCAGTGCCATCACATCTTACATGACTCTCCCTCTTTTTTGTTAGGAATGTTGAAAAAAAGGAACTGATTTCATACCAATAAATGGTTTCATTTTCTCTGGCAGAGTCATGGATTTAATATGTACGTAATTACGTCAAATTTTGTGTGATCATAAGGTCTTATTGACACATTTACATGATTACACCAAACATAATCACACAAGACCCTGTTAATGGTGACCTGCAAACCCTCTAAATTCCCGCCGGGATTTTCAGTATCCCCGGGGGGCCCACCGGGGTTTATCATTTTCCCTGCGGGCCCGCTAGGAATATTGAAAAACTCGGCGGGCTCGCAGACTTATATATACGCGGGCCCGATCCGGCCCGCTGGGTGTTATTTTGTCTTGCTTTCATCTTCGCGCGCGCACGCATGCACGCACACACACACACACACACACACACACACACACACACACACACACACACACACACACACACACACACACACACACACACACACAGAGAGAGAGAGAGAGAGAGAGAGAGAGAGAGAGAGAGAGAGAGAGAGAGAGAGAGAGAGAGAGAGAGTGAGCACTCGTCAACCACCTTTGTAGGTACATCAAGAGGAGAGAGGAGAGAGGGATAGACGGGGTTGTGTGGGAGCGTGCTCTATGTCGCAATGCGCGGTAGCAGCAGAGTACCTGACCACATGATCCGGGTATGTGTTGTGTGTGTGTGCATGCACTGTGTGGTAGCGTGCCTTTTGTCGTAGTGCACGGCAGTAATAAGGTACCTTACCACACAATGGGAGTGTGTGTGTGTGTAATATAAGCTGTTCTACGGAGCAATGCTTATCACGGGGGCATCACCTCAGTGACGCGGGGAAGATGGTGTCCTTGTGGTAAGTATTGGCTTACTGTCTGGGTACTACATCGATAACGCGGCAAATCTAGTATCCTTATGGTAAGTCAACTTCCCTTCCCCTTTCCCAAAAAACATATGGGCATCAATCGGTAACATGGCTATATGATGTTCGTATGCAGGCCATTGTTTTTCCTTAGATTCAAGCGGCACCCGGTCAGTAACGCGGCTAATGGAGTGTCGTTTGTTAGAAGCATCTGTTTTTGCATAAATGTGGCATTCAAGTCCTTAACCTGGCCGTACAAATGTCATATAATTTGTATGTGCATGTGGAGTTAATTTTTTAAGTATTAAGTATATGAGATACTTGGTCGGTAACGTGGCTGTGAAGAGTATTTCATATACAAAATGTATGAATTGTTTGATTTTGTTGTTTTTAACTGTCCATTTGAAATTATATACTAGCTAATCATATTCAAAAGAATACTTTATTCTTCAATCATCGCTATTTTAAATGTTCCATATATATAAATTACATGTAAAAAAGTATTTGCACACAAATTGCATGTTTAATATTCTTTTTTAATCTTTCTAAAGGACTCTCAAGCATTATCGTTATTTTTAATGCTTCATTTACATAAATTCTCTGTAAAAAATCTAAATGCACACAATATGTATGTTGAATTCTTTTGTATCTTTTTAAGAGCATCAATTATCATCGCTTTTTGATTGCTACATTTACATAAATTCTATGTTAAAAAGTATGTGAACACAATTTGCTAGTCCAATTTGTATACTTCCAATGTTTTAAATGTTTTTGAAGTTTTTAAGTCGGTGTGTGCCTTGTTTGAATTAGTATGTGCGCACGGAGAAAAATATAAGTTAAAAATTCAATATATGCTGAAATGTGCCAGACTGTTAACTGTATTGTTTGATCTGAATTAAGTTCTTATAAGCCACTTGTTTGAACTACATTTTACACGTGTAACAGATTGCAATTTTAAGTGAAGATTATTTTTAATTTTTATCAATATTTCCTTGCACATTTGTTAAAGTCTTCAAGTGGTGGTTAAGAGTTTACTTGAGATAGTGTGAGAGTGTTAGTGTCATTCGCAACCATGAATTTGTATTTGATATGCTGTTTTTTTAATTGTCTAGTGCAAATATGACGCTAGATCAAAAGAACTGTATTATGCGTGCCATTCGTAAAGAATGTATTTTGGCAATCTCATCATGTGCAATTGATCACATACAGCAGATTAGTGAAAGCGATGTCTATATCAAAGACATCACTAGTGCTATATGGGAGAACACATAGTGCAATTTGCAACTTGAAGACCAATACGAGTTGTTGTTTCCAGCAGGGATATGAGAATTTCACCCCCACCACAAGGTCAAGATAGTGTTGGGAAATATGAAAGTATGTTGCAGAGACTTAAAGGAAGATATCCCACCTGCTTGCGATATGTCAAAATTAGAGCTCTGGGATAAATTGTGGGAAGAACAGAAGGTAAAGATGAAGCGTGTGAAAGCGCAGAACCAAGCAGCCTTACTCAAGAGATTGAAGATGGCCCAAGATGCGCAAGCAGCTTTGGGAGGTCGATCTGATGCCAACGGCACCGACACAATCATGCGCACTGCTTTGAATGCAAAGTGCACTCATCTTGTCGGCATCCCTCACGAAGCCTTGGTAGAAGGTATGAGGATTGGAGCAGTCTCCTTCAGTGTGTGCACATTGTACACCATCAAAGGCATCTCATTTTTTCTAGATGACATTATATATGTGGGAAAATGTTACAAGGGAGGGAGTGAAACAAATTTTGACAGCTTTCAGATAGAGCAAGGAATGCAAATGCTTCACCCCTCCATTGTAAGGTGCATTGGGTTTACTACAGAAGCTGCTTGGATCACGATATTCCCATACTACAATGGGGGTACCGTGGGCGACATGATGTGTCGCTTACCGTTCACTCACGGATTGTTCAGACGAAACATGCACAGGCTACAACACGGCTGGAGGTCATTGTCTATATCAAATATTCCTGTAAAGCGAGATAGACACGGTGCGGATCAAAGCAGTGATCAAGCATATCCCAGCAATTTGTCATGCCTTAATCGACGGCGTTGCGGCTGCCCACTCGGTCGGTATAGTGCAAAGTGACCTACACCCATTCAATGTAATGTTGGACTTTACTAATAAACCCCACTTCGGCATCATTGATTGGTGTATGATGCTGAGAACACCAGCTAAGCGTGTAATAAATATTATCTGCATCCAAGCGCCCACTCGACGAAGCAGTTTTGAATGCAAAGAGAGTAAGGAATGCCGAGATGGCTAAGCTACCATGGATTGCTCCCGAACTATACAATCCACGGTGCACCGATGCATACACAAAAGCAAGCGACATTTATGCATCGTGCTACCTATTCGACATGCTGACAAATTTTTAGAGTGCAGCCAGAAAAGTTTATTTTCCAGAAGAATTTTTTCACCACCCGGACGAAGATGTTATGAGGGCTATTTGAATTAAAGTAGATTGTTGGATGAAGTTAAAAGAGCGAGACCAAAGAAGGAATACTTCTGACCTGTTGATATTTTTCAAAGAACATTTAAAGATAGACCCTAACCCTATCCAACATCCACTTGTTAAACTTGCACCATCATTTTATCCGATTTAAACATTTCTATGATATACATATGTCTTGTCCAGCATATTCTTTTTTTATTGAAGTGTATTATCTGGTTTGAAGTGGTTCATCTAATTAAGTCAATTATCTTTAGTCATTTCAAAATTGTCATTTAATTGTCGTACTTAAAATTTGCCTTGTGGTTCAATTAGTCGCATTTGTTGTGGTTTGATTTAGGGGATTCCGTGCAGTGTCCCAATGAGTGAGAATATATTTTTGCCAATGATATTGAATATTTGTCTATATGTTGACTGCAGCTCTAAGAGAAAATGGTCGATGAAGAACAAGATATTGGCACCCAATCACTGCCTGATGATCAACAACAAGCGGCTATTATTGCATTTCAACGCATGAAGTCTCTCGCACACGGCATGTCGGCACAACAAGCGACGGGTACTGCTCGCCGACTCTCAAAGTGGGCAAATCCAAACCATATGCAATGGAAAGAGATCAATAAAAAAGTGACAAAGGACATGATCAAGACAATATGGCCATGTGAGGGCGCAGAGATCAAGAAAGGAAGGTGGAAGGTTTTGAAGTGCAACCATGATGCGATCAAAGGTAACGCTGAGAGGATTTATTCGGAGGTTTATGGACAATCCCCTGCACAATGCAGATTGTGTGCTATATTTTGCAAAAATGTTATATGTTCATTTTGTGTAACAGCGACCAGTAGAGTTCTCGTCAAAGGAGACAATTGTTGCCACTCATGATTTAAAGGAGATTTGTGTCACTTTCACCCGAGATGAGCTGGCATTGATAGTGGAAGGCACCGACCTACAGTTAAAAAGAGAGAAGGATATTTACATGTCATAGTTGGCAAAGAAATATGCATAAATAACATGGCTTTCTATAGCCACCCAGACACCCCAACCCTCACAAGTCCGGATGGAGAAAAGCATTCACTGCTTAAGTCAGGACGTTTAAAATCTGACACAGCGAGCGAATCCAACACCTGTACAAGGGACACACATCAGCCACCTTGTCATGCATCCGGAGTTGGTCCCCTCGTCTACTTCAAATGCATCCTCATCTTCCCAATGTCCAGTTTGCTACAAGAATTTTGATGGATGGAGTGGATATTATACATTGACATGTGATCATTATTATCATTTAGTTTGTCTTATTAGTTTGATGCAAAATAGTAGTCGATGCCCAATTTGTTTACAAGATACTCCACAGGGAATATATATTATGTTTGGCATGGCAAACGAATATAAATTCAAGCAAGCACGCCCAGATATCCCTAGCACAATTAGAAATCTGTTTGATGAGCAAGATGCTGCTTCAGGGCAACACAATTGAGATCGAAAAACCATGTACTATCGCGAATATGAAGCATTGTAATTACTCAAAACACATTTGAATACAAGGTCTTTTACAATGGTTTTTGACATTTACTCGTTCTACTCTTAAGCTATATTGGATCAGTTGAGTTGTTATCTAGTTCTAAGTCTGAGTATTGTGGTTCTCCTTGTAATTCAACCTCCACATCTATTATCAAATTCTCTTATATTTCGTCTATAGTGCATTGAGATACACCAAAATTGAACTCGTCTTCATCTTCGTTTTGACAATCGTACAAGCAGGTTGGCATTTCCTCCTCGTAGCCAGCACTTTTGATGTGATTCAATATCTTTTTGTTGCA
This sequence comes from Adiantum capillus-veneris, assembly GCF_014529385.1. Taxonomy (NCBI): domain Eukaryota; kingdom Viridiplantae; phylum Streptophyta; class Polypodiopsida; order Polypodiales; family Pteridaceae; genus Adiantum; species Adiantum capillus-veneris. The sequence goes on along the minus strand of NC_140948.1, from coordinate 19,602,398 downwards.
AAACATATACACTAATTTTTTTGCTATGTCTGTTAATAGTCTGTTTCGAATAGTGCTATGAACATACTTGTACATACTCCAGTTTCTCTCTGCACTTGATTTTGCTACACATTGTGTGAGTACTTTCATTGCAAGGGGACATAAGGTAGAGTAATGCTCTCCACCATTCATCATCCACCACTTCCATGTAGGTTTCTCTTTTTCCATTACGTGTACAAAATCATTCGCAAAAGGACCTTGTTTTAATCTAAATGCACTCTTTGATGCAACCAATTCGGTCCTAAACGTTGGAGTAGAACGTGTTGACCACGTGATAGAAATCGCCTACCACCTCTGTATTGGACATCAGATCTAAATTCCAATACTGTGGATCGAGCATGTAAGCAACACTATGGAGTGGACTATGAGCGCTCTTCCACCTTGCATGAAAATACTTAGCCAAAATTTTTCGTTGTTTGCCAGAGAATGGTAATCGCCACTCCTTCTCTACTACAAACTCTTTCAGCTCTTCAAGATTTTCAAGACTCTGTTGGACTGACCACCATGTCATCCACACTTTGCCCAAGTTTGGCGCCCTTTGATCAAGATTACAGATCGCGAACATAACGGGCATCATTACATGGTATGCATCCATTACACTCCTCCACCAAGCAACCTTGTTTACATTTCCATGTAGACATGTAATTTTATCTTTCAGTTTTTCTTTTTGCTCAAGCTCCCATTCATCAAAGGCCACACAATTGAATGTGTCAATCACAGCGCATTTATTATGGAGAAGTGATTCCAAGGTATAAAAGTGTGTGAAGAACCGAGTTTCACCAGGAAGTTTCAGCATCACTAAGATGCGCATCCTATACAAATCGAGCACTCTTTGTCATTTCAAGATAAATTTCACAACCTGACGTGCTGTATCAATTATTTTGGGGAACCATGTGGTTTCTTCGCTAGTGTACCAATCTTTCAGCACCAAGTTCAAACTATGCATATTATAACCATTGGTAAAAATGTGTAGAAAGCACTTCTTTATTAATTTACTGGTGTTTTTACAATTCTTTGCGTTGTCCATGACTACTTGAACGACATGTTCAGCACCAATTTTTTTAATTACATTAATCAAGACCTCAAAAATGTATTTTTCACTTTTAATTGCACCAGAACTATCAAACACCTTTATAAACGTTTCTCCCCTTGGACAAACCAGCATTATATTGATCAGCGGTCTTCTCTGAACATTTGACCAGCCATCACTCACAATCGTACATCCTAAAAGCGAAATATTCCCAAGTATTATTTTGCCAACATGCTCTTTGACTTCGATGTAACATTTGTCCAAGAAAACATTTCTTATCGTGTGATAAGAAGGAGCTGAAAATCGTGGACCAAACTCACCAATTTTTCTCCAAGTAACCTTTTAATGATTGTTGTCTACCATGACCAAAGCACTTCCAATAAAGAATATTGCTTTGGTGAGTGATGTTTATGCTTCTTCTAGAGACTGCACTCGAAAGATTTGATGTAATGATTTTTGATGTATTTGGCAAAGTCCACCTTCATTGTGACGTTTAAAAGGAACAGTGCTTGGAATTTCCTCTCCTTGTGCAGGTTATTCTCCAAGGTTAGGGCGTCACTACAAGATCTGCGGAGTTAATATTTGGCTATGGGAACTCTTGACTCGAAGCCACAGAGCTATATATCTTTTGTCTCTTGCCACCCTTTTTGGCGAGCTCTTCTCTCAAACACTTTGCAACTGCAGGTGCCTGAGGATGTTCACATTTATTACAACTGTTTTTAGCGCTATCCAAAAAATGATCCCTAATACATGGTGCACCGCCTGATTTTGTTGTGTGACAAAATTTGCATTGCCACTCCATATATCGACCGCATATGTTGTGAGCATAATCCCACTCTTTTCTAGGAGCTTTTTTATTCTTTGGCTTCTTCATACCACTTGTGTCCACATTTTGCTCCATTGCTTTTAAATTAAAATTGAAGACAAAAGAACAAGATGTTCATTTTTTGAAACATTTTTTCTTATTCTTAATATATATTATAATTTAAAAACCATTCAATATGAAAGTAACCATGATGCACAATATGAGATTTTCAATGCACGCTAATCAATCCACATATCGATCACCTATATTGTGAGCAACCATACACATTGCAATGTAGTCTATGCATGGTATAATAGCTATAACAATGCTATGAATCTCTCTATGCAATTATTATTATAATGATTATTTATATGTCCACTTTGATTTCCAAACAATAAGACACATCTTATTTCATTTGCTACAAAAAAACAGACGAAAGCAATAAAATACATGATTGGTCATTTCATGCACTAATAATCTATCGTAATACATAATGCACTCTCTGTATAAACCAATTCATTAATCTATCGTAATGCACTCTCTGTATAAACCAATGCATGAACTAACCAAAATAAATCTTTAATATAATCACTCAATTGAGGACTACTTGTACCCAGTGAAGGCTTGTAGCCCACCCATGCAACCAACTCAATATATAAAAGCTATTTTAACCCAATCAAGGATTATAGCTCTTATATTGTGGAGTGACAAGTGTAAATCAACTCAAATGCAAGACTTCAAGGATCTTTATATGTCCGGTACACTAGTATAGGACATCCAACCCTTGACTATCTACTCGTCATTTACATATCCTCATCTTCTAAAACCAATTACATCCTTCATTTGGATCAATGGCTTCTTCGCAATGAGCATGATTGTCCAAGTTTCCGTTGTTTTGGTTTCGTACCTTTATGTCGGTAAACAAATTAAAATTTTTTAGAAGTGGTTACCAAATTAAGAATCACGTTCGGCCCAAAAAAAAAGGACATGTGACTCTGTAACCTTAGGTCTATTCACAAGGAGATGACTATACCCAGCACTCGGATATACTCCCCAAGGATTTGCCTAGCTAAAAGACCGGGGTTAGCACACTATTTTCTATATATAATTACTCCCGTTGGGCTTTTTCATTTTCCCGGCGGCCCCCCCGGGCTACTGCATATACCCGGCGGGCCCGCTGGGAAAATGAAAAAGCCCGGTGGGCCCCACAGGGAAAACTGGAAAACCCGGGGGGCTAACCGGCTCTATAGGTTTTTGCAAGTCAAAATCAAAGTCAGATTAACAATTAACGTGATCACGTGATTTTTTGTGTAAATACTAGAGTTATTGACGTAATCACCCGATCGTGATTACATTAATGAAATCCCTGGGCCACACAGTGCTCCCTCTTAAGAAAACTATATGTACCCCCCAACAGACACCCAACACATACCAAAAAAACTTTATAATGCCAATTATTTCAAGCAAAATCTCATGCGTAGTATGGTTAATTAGTAGCAAACATTATAAATAAAAAACTTGCAAAGATAAGTGGAGTTCTACAGAATTTTTGTTTGATTGGCATGTACGTTTATTTCACCCATTTCCACTCAAGTGCATCATGGGCTCATATGTGCCTTATTTTTTAAACCTTGAGAGGGTATGTAATGTTCGGAATATTGTTGCAAAGTCGTCACAAAGTATTGGGCACTAATCCCATATATTGAAATAGCAAGGTAGTTTGCAAATGAAAAGAGGATACTTGCGCAATTTCAGGCAATTTAGGACCTTCGATCAAAATATTCTCCTTGTGATTTATTTATTAGTGCTCATGTGAGCTCGCAATGGTATTTTAATGACACTCTTACAATAATCTTATATCAAACAAAGAATTTGTAAAATTGTTCTTAGTTAGATCCAGCTTCTTCTTTCTTCATGCCCTAAGAAATAGAAGGCATTCCCTAGGTACCATAAGTAAAAAGTATTTTTTAGAAGATGGGTCTACAGACTTATTTTGAGCTACCTCCTTGTGGACTGGGCTTCAAAAGAGCTCATGAGTTTCTATCCACAATTACTAAAGAAGGAACAACCCAATTATGAGACACAAACTTAGGTGAGATTAAGCCTTAAGGATATCAAAAGATGTTTTCGCAGAAGCCCTAAAGCTACCAATATCTGTCTAAGCAATGAGAACCAAAGGGAAGTCTAGTGTACATACCAAGAACTTTGGATCCAACTAAGAACAATTTTTAGAATTGGTCTTTAGTACCTACTACCCATTGGAAACATTGCCCTTTGGCCTTATGTATTTATGCATTAATATTGTTTGATACATAAAGGCTACTCCTCAATGAGGTGCTTATAAGTTGTGTTAAGGTCTTCTCAAGTACTCTACAAACTTCAATGCACTCAACGGTTTCTATATACACATATCTAGCTTTCATTTTTTCAAACACTGAGATAGTCTATAGATAGGCCCATTCCTCAATGAGGTGCTTATTCTTTATGTCAAGGTCTTCTCAACTCTCATTAGGGAAAATTTGGACTCTCAAAAGGGTCCTATAAGGAGGTTTGAGTTTGCCTCTCTTGTCCAAAGTGGGCAACCCGGTGAAAGTACATAAACCTTTGTCAAAACCCTATCAACCAGCATATCATTGGAAAGATCTTAGAAAGTAGGTTCTAAATCTCCGGATTTTGAGTTGATTTGTAGAAGTTATGGACTCCTAACTAAATATGAAATGTGGGGAAAGATTCCATTTATAAGATGGAGTTGTCACATCAAAAATTGAAATCTTGTAAACTATAAGGAATTTGATGGCATGATATATATCAATGGGATCTTGATGAGTACATTCTAAATCCAAAAGACTTGACAAGTTTTGATTTCATGTGTAAATATCTTACAGTGTGCCCGTTTTGGACAAGAGAGGGTCAGATGGTTGCACCATATTCCTGAAGACTCCCCTGATCGGAGTAGACGACTGAGAAGGTTGCTGGTTGGAAGCTCTCGTACTTTCTCGTGTCGTAGGGGTGCATCGGAGGAGGTAACATGTAATTCAAAAACTGTTGAAAACTTTGCAGCATAAGGAGATTCTGCTGAGGATGCCACGAAAGAATGTCGCGAAGCTCGTCGAGGAGAAACTGCAAGTATTCCGCTGAATCCATGGACGCATGTCTTAGGTTTCTTATGGCTTATGCCCTGTTAGACAAAGCGATAAAGACGAGAGTGCACCCGATGTGTGATGGAGTAAGGGTGGGGGTGGATAACAAGTCCGGGGTCGGGACACGAAGATTCTTTAATAAATTTTCTTGTGTAAACTTTGGAAGCACCAACTTGCTCTATCTGCTCCTGGGTGGGGTGAGACCACCGCAAGAGCAATCTTGATAGTAGGCATACGGTGGCCAACACTTTTTGTGGATGCCAAAGAATATGTTCGAAGATGTGATGCTTGTCAACGAGCAAAAATGCCAACATGTGTAGATAGCATGCCCTTAAGACCAATGATGCAGGCTAGAGCTTTCGCAAAATGGGGTATAGATTTTGTTGGGCCAATACAACCACCTACTTATAGAACCCAAGCTCAATATATTATTGTAGCTATAGATTATTTGACTAAGTGGGCCTAGGGTAAAGCAACTCAAAAGAATGGTTCCAGAACCACTGTCGCATTCTTATATGATTATGCGTTCACAAGATATGGATTGCCAATAGAAATTGTCAGTGATAAGGGAACTCATTTTCCTCAATGAGGTAATCGAGTATTTGCTTAATGAGTTTATGGTCATCCATAACAAATTAGCTCCCTATCATCCACAAGCAAATGAACAAGCTGAGCATACGAATAAGATTCTTAGCTTGATATTGACTAAAGTGGTTAGTTCAAGAAGAACGGACTGGGAATGAATCTCCATGCTGCTCTATGGGCTTATCGAGTTTCATTCAAAACAGTTTTAAATGCTACACCCTTTAACCTTGTTTATGGTGTTAATGCCATACTGCCAATAGAATTTATATTGCCGACACTAAGGGTAGCAAAGGATCTCAAGTGGATTGGACATGAGTTCACAGAAAGACTTGAAGATTTAGAGAAGCTAGATGAGCAAAGGCTAACAGCTGTAGCTCACATCTATGCACAAAAGAGGAAACAAAAACAATTTTTTTGATTTACATCTAAAATTTACAATAATCTTCAAGAAAGGGGACTTGGTTTTAGTCTATTCCCTTAAGCAACACATTCCCAAGTTTAAGAAAAAGGAAAACGGACCATTTATCATTGAAGATGTATCTCCAAGTGGATCAGTTAAGCTATCCACCCTAGATGGTGAACTAATGACTAATTGGATTAGTGGATGTCGTTTAAAGAAGTACAATTTGCCGCGCTAACCAATGAATTTGCTAAAAAGAATGCATACATCCAATCAAAGGAAGATAAAACGTCAGCAGGTTATTGATGAAGCCCAAGAAGAAGCTTGGCTTCGGGTGCTCAAAAGGAAATCTGCTCTCACTGGGATCAACAAATACCTATTCCCATCAACACACTGAAAATAGATGACCGACAATGGGACTTGCCGAAAGATGCAGTGTTAACAGATGATGAATGGCTAGATGGAATGGACCTTCGCATCAAAGTGTATCTCAACAATCATAGTACAAATGCTTTGGTCGATATAGGAGCTAGAGTAAATGCAGTCAGTCATTCCATGTACAAGAAAGCAGCAACTCAATCGTTGACAGCAGGAATAGCGACTATCAAAGGATGCAACAAGAACCCAACACCAACATTGGGAGTAGTCAACTTGAACGTGATGGTACATGGATGTTCATGTGCTCATCAATTTGTATGCTTACCAGATGAACACATGAATGAGATGATGATTCTTGGAATTCCCTAGATGCGGACATACAAGGCAGTACCAGATTGGGATACGAATCAGCTCAAGCTGTCACCTAAAGACGGACAACTCATTGTTCCAATTGCACCAAGCAAGGAGGAATGGAAAAAACAATTATCAGCAAAGCAAACCACAAAGTAATAAATCTTCTCTATCCTCTCGACAAGCAAATGCTACAAGTAGCATGCAAGGAGTCATGCAAATTTGGGTGCCCAAAACATCAGCAACAAAACCAAAGATAGTTCTGAGAGTCAAAACACAGAGACACACTTCTCCAAGACGAGAACCTAACAAGAAATGGATTTGGAAGAAAAAGGAGCACTTACCCTCTCCGCAAACTGATAAACCAATCAAGAAATGGAGAGTTAAGTCTTAGAAACCTCAACCACACCATTCTAACCAAGATAAACCAAGGTATCAATGGCAAGTAAAGGCTCGACACATAGTTATTATTGGTAACAAAATCTCAGAAGATCAGCATGCTAAAGCATCATGATGGTACAATCAAGCAAACAGCACACAAGCTACAAGATTTGCTCTTTGGAAGACAGCAACAGCAAGCCTCGACATCAGAAACCCTTGAGTTAATCACTCAAGACCCACCTCTTGCACATCATAATGGTTTGAACTGCATTGATCTTAAAAGCATGGTAGAGCCAACGACGGCTATGCATAGACACAATTTTTCAACCCATGCACACAGTCGTCTCGGAGTACGCCATCTGGGAGGGGTGGAAGAGTACTAAGTAATCAAGGGCAATGTTTGAAGAGGGAGGAAAAAAGTTTGATATTAACGTGTGATTTTTTGCAAAATTAACTAATAATGCCCTCATATATCATCAATAGGGGAAATTTAACGGATAATATCTCCCTGATGAGTGTAAATAGTGTATATACTATTAAAAAATCATCAAAAATAGTTCTTTTTGGTTATTTTTCTTGATATTGAGACTTAAAAATAAAGAAATTCAACAAAAAACAATAAAGCTGTATTTTTCAATGGATTTTCTTAATTATTGGATTTTCACTTTGCTTTTTTAGCACATTTTGTTATTTTCTTTGTTTTTTTTAATAAACAGGTCAAAAATTAATAATAAATAGCAAAGGAGCTCAGATGGAAAAACTGAAGACACGGTACGGTGTTGATAAAAAAGACAAGGCAGACAAGCACAAAAAATTTCAATGAAATCAAAAGATGGAAGCGGGAAGCCTAAATTAGGCGGCCATACCTACTTTTGCAGAATTCTTGCAGAATGAGCTACAGGAATCTGACTGGGAAAATTTTTGAGTCTAACATAGATTTCACGGCCTAGTAGGACTTATAGGGGAATCCGGGGAAAAATATTTCAGGAAGTCCGAGTATAGATACCCAAGGTAGGCTAAAATCACCTCATTGCCACTTATTGCCTTTGGAGAGAGAGCTTTTTGACCTCTTTCGCGCGTACTTTTCGGAGTCTATAGTTGCCCGTTTTCAGCGCCGTCTCACCCAAGACATGAGGGGTAAGTTCTTTACTCATGAATGATCCATTTTGTATAGCATGTACCTAGTCTAAACCCCTAGAAAAAACCCTAGAATCCGAGCAGTGCACGAAGACCTACGACCAAAAATCGACCATAGCGGCCTGTCAGCTCAACCAAATCGGATGAGATTTGCATTGTAGCATGCCCCAACATATTAGAACACTTCTATAGCTACAATTGACCATTTGCAAAGGTTGAGGGGGTCCCAAGTAGAAAAACTAGGTTTTTGACAGAGGCCAGAATTAAGTTTTGACTCCACAGATAGCTTACCTACGAGGTCTATACACAATGTATATGTTTGGTTTCAAGAAATAAATCAAGAAAAGCCCTCGAAAAGCAGAAAAAGGTTTGAAGGCTACAAAACATCAAATTTGACATCGGGGGGTCAAACTGACTCCAAATGGGCAAAATTGGATGAGTTGCTCAAGACTATGTTGCGAACAAGTCCATAGCCTTAAATGTGACTAACCAACTCAACAGGTAGTATAGTCACAGAAATCAGAGATTTTAGAGTCAACAAAGCACAAAGTGATGCCGAAAAGACCAAACTTTACCAAATTCAATTTAGGACTTGTTTTAGGTGTATAGAATGTGTTTAGGTCAAAATTTTAAGTTTTGCATGAAAAATGTGACTGCTGTAAATAATCGCGATTATTTACTTTTGCACTATTTTTGCTTGAAAGTTGCATCATCACATCATCTATCACTTGTACACACCTAATATATTCCATCCATAATCCTATGGGTACCGGCTCTAAAGATAATTACTCGGATTACATGATTATGAATAATAGGATTTCACTAATGGAATTACCAGAGAGATGAATTAAGCACGACTAATCTCTTTCCTAGCAATTAGAGGGAGTAGAATCACCGCATACATAGGTGTGAGAAAAACCACCTCTTAGAGACTTAATGACATATTAATCTTCCCTTAATTATATCTTAATGCATAAGAGAAATGAATCTAATTCAGCTACAATATTAATGAGTGATAGAATGACTGATTCTCATCAATCTACACAATTACCAGCTTACCGATTAATTACTATGCTACCTAGAGAGAGAAATTCTAATAATCATGCACTAATCATTAATCAAGAGTGATGAATGGCTGATAATTCAGCTATGGGATGATGATTACATAATAGAATATGGTTAAGGAGAAATTAGAGAGTAATTATAAAGAATTACGACTAGGAATAAGCTTAATAGACGAGAAATTTAGATGGTAATGAAAAGGATTTGCAGAAAGCATTAATTAAACCGTGGTTACCGTGATTAAGGGCTGATAATCCTCACAATTCTCTGATTTAATCGAGCTTCTTGAGGCGAGAATTCGACAGCACCTCCCCCCTTGCTTCTCCTTCAAAAGGTGTGTGTACCGGCAGCACCTTCCCAGTGTGTGTAGGTGTGTGTGTGTGTGTGTGTGCACTATGTGTGTGTGAGCATATGTGTGTGTGTGTGTGTGTGTGTGAGTAGGCCTTTAAATAGGCTCCTACAGGCTGAAAATCGATTTGTGCTGCTATAAGCATTTGAGCGAGCACTCAGTCCTTGCATTGGCAAGTCCAGTTCCCCTACCCACCAAGTGTCCAGTTGGTTTAGTTAACTGGTTCTCACACTTAGTTGCAAGCTTGGAAACTTCCCAAAGACTCCCACAAGGCAAGAGGCCGCCCCCTAGCTGCTAAAGCTGGTCTGTAGTGGCCTGGAACCTGCTCCCACACAGCCCCGGGCTCCGGTGCCTCCCTGCTCAATTTTTTGAAAAATTGATTTTTGGCTAAAACGGGCCATACGAGTCGGATTTTGATGCCGCAAATTGCTATACGGAGCTCTAACTAAGACGTACTGGCCCGAGTACCCGCCATATTTAGCAGCCCCCGGGTTTCGAAAAGCATTTTTTCAAATTTGGGGTACGGGTGCAGTTTTTCGAGACGATCAAAACTGGACGGTTCGGGTGACCAAAAACTTACTATTTTTGGAATTTATTTACAAAATTATTTCAATTCACATTTGGAAGCTTTAAAACATTCTGAACATCATGGCACTGACAGAATTTGGAAAACTGCTAAAAATAGTAACTTATTCTATTATGTTCATTTCATGGTACAATGGTGCTCTTTTGATCGGGGTCAGAGACCTTACAACGTCCCCAACGTGAAAAATTTGAGATGTCCTCATCTCAAGAATGTGTCTGGGTAATCCTGTATGAGTGTTGGTTCGTCCTCCCAAGTTGCATCTTCTTCAGGGTAATCCTTCCACTTTACCAGATGCTCCGTGATAATTCTGTTGCGTAACTTCCTTTCCCTTGTTTCAAGTACGTAGTCAGGTTGGAGCTCGAGAACTCCTTGTGCTGGCATGACTATCTGATCAGAGTCCAAGAATTGATCAGGGTTAGGAATATAGGGTTTGAGTAAGCTGACGTGGAACACATCATGAACCTTCAAGTTTGCAGGTATCTTTAGCTTGTAGGCTTGGTCACTCACAACCTTAACGATCTCGAATGGTCCACAATACCTTGGGCTAAGCTTCTTATATCTGCCTAGAGATAAGTTTCTTTTCTTTGGTCGGAATTTCAGAAAAACCTTATCCCCTTCTTTGAAGGTTCTTTCTGAACGGTTCTTATCCGCATAGTGCTTCTGTCTATCCTGAGCAACCTGAATGTCCTGGCGAATAGCTCTAGTCTGTTCTTCCATATCTTCCAACATCTTTCTAGAGGCTTCTACCCTGATGGTTGGATCTGATAAGTTCAGTGGTGCTAAACAGTCCTGTCCATAAAGAGCTTTGAAAGGTGACATTCCAATGCTTCTGTGTTCAAAAGAGTTGTAAGCATATTCCACCAAAGGTAGATATTGTAACCACTTCTTTGGTTCTTGCGAACAATAGGCTCTGGGGATGATACGTTGTACTGAAAGCTAATTGTGACCCAATAGATTGGAAAAGAGAAGTTCAAAATTTTGATGTGAACTTGGCATCTCTATCACTGACGATACGCTTGGGCAGACCATGTAACCTAAAAATCTCCTTGATGAATACCCAACTAATATCTGAAGCAGTAAAGGTTGTCTTTACGGGTATTAGATGAGCCACTTTTGTGAGCATATCAACAACCACGAAAACAGAATCATACCCTCCTGTAGAAGGTAATCCTGTAACAAAATCCATACTAATGCATTCCCATTTCATATGGGGTATGTCAAGAGGTTGAAGTTGCCCTGGTAACTTGATCCTTTCGGCCTTTATCTGCTGACAAGAAAGACACTGCCTCACATAGCGAAGTATGTCTCCTTTCATTCCAGTCCAAAAATAACTCCTCCTTACAGCATGAAGAGTCTTAGCATAGCCTGGATGTCCGGATGTAGGGCTATCGTGTGCTTCATACAAAATGGTCTTCTTTAAGGCTGGATCTCTGGGTACACAGAGTCTATGTCTGTAGTAAAGACATCCTCCCATAAGAGAGTAATCTTTAGCTTCAGGCATCTTATTCTGCTGGACTAGAGATACTATACGCTGGTATTCTGGATCTACTAAAGACGCTTCTTTGATTCTATCCCAGATAGGGTTATTTGGAATAGAGATAGCTCCGAGAAAGGATTTTCGGCTAAGACCATCTGCAACTGCATTTTCCTTCCCTGGTCTATACTTTATGTCAAGGTCATATTCTTGTAATAGATCTATCCATCATCGTTGTCACATATTGAGAATAGGTTGAGTAAAAATCCATTTTAAGCTCTTGTGGTCTGTAACCAGCTGAAACTTGCGTCTGAGAAGATAATGTCTCCATAACTTCAGTGCGTGAATAACTGCTAAAAGCTCCAAATCATGAGTAGGATAATTCTTCTCGTGATCTCTCAGCTTTCGCGAAGTATAAGCCACTGGTCTTCCTTCTTGAGTAAGAACTCCACCTAGAGCAAATTTGTTGGTATCGGTCGCTACTTCAAATTCCTTACTGAAGTCTGGAAGCTTTAAAATAGGAGTTGAGACCAAGAACTCTTTTAGTTTAGCAAAGCTAGACTCATGCTCGGTCTTCCATTCGATCCTCCTTCCTTTCTTCAGGAGTTCCGTCAAAGGTGCAGCAATACGTGCATAGTCCTTGACAAAAATCCTGTACCATCCCGTTATCCCAAGAAATCCTCTGACTTCGCTAACGGTAGATGGTTGAGGCAATCAACGATGTCCTTGACTTTATCTGGGTCCACTGAAATTCCTTCAGCCGATATGACAAATCCAAGATAGTTGACCTTTGGTGAGCAAAAAGTGCACTTGCTCTCTTTAGCGTAAAGCTGATGTTCTCGAAGGAGATCAAGTACCTTGCGAACATGATCTTTGTGATCTGCTTTGTTCTTAGAGTAGACCAAAATGTCATCAAAGAAAACCAAGACAAAGTCATCCAGATAAGGTCTGAAAATATCCTGCATAAGTCGATTGAAGCTTGCAGGGGCATTTGTTAGACCAAAAGACATTACTGTGAATTCGTAGTGTCCATACCTAGTGTTGAAAGCTGTCTTTGGAATATCCGATTCCTTGATTCTAATTTGATAATATCCTGACCTTAGATCAATCTTAGTAAACATTTTGGCGCCGTGGAGCCTGTCCAAGAGTTCGTCAATCCTTGGAATTGGATACTTGTTCTTGACAGTTACCTGATTCAGTCCACGATAGTCTATGCATAGCCTTAAGGTTCCATCTTTCTTCTTCTGAAAAAGAACTGGAGCACCCCAAGGAGAAGTACTGGGTCGAATGAATCCTTGCTCAATGAGTTGTCTAAGTTGTTCCTTGAGTTCGACGGCCTCTGGAAGTGACATCTTATAAGGTCTTTTTGAGATAGGTTCACATCCAGGGATAGTTTCAATCTCATGATCTACCTCTCTATGTGGCGGAATATTCGTAAGGTCTTCTGGGAACACATCATCATACTCCCTCAACCAGTTTGGTCGAAGTGAGGTATCTGATTGGTCCACTTTGTGGAGCTTAACCGCATAAATTTGCTAACCCTTCCTTAGTCCCTTCAAAAGTCTACTGGCCTTAACTAGAGTAGCCCTAGGTCTCCCATTTTCCCCCTAGATTAAGGCTTCATTACCCAAGTTATCTGTAAAGGTAAAATTCTCTTGTGCACAATGTATGTGGGCCCTATTTTGCTTTAGCCAGTCCATCCCTAGTATCCCATCAAAGAATCCTAAGGGTAGGGTTCGAAATTGGGCAGAAGTTGGGTGTCCCCCTAAATCAAAATCGATTTTTCCTGCAGAATGTTGAGATACTACTTCCTTGCCGTTTGCTAACTCTACAACCAGCTTTCTTGTTGGGTACTTATCTAGCTTTAGCTTCCTCATGCATCGTGGTGAAAGAAATGAAAGAGCACTACCACAATCTATAAGGAAGTTAACTTGTTCACCTCTGAGAGATCCTGGCGTATGAATGACTGCGTATTGCTCGCAACCATTCGGATTGTCAATTGCATCATGTAGGGTTGCTCTCTCCACTGCTTTATCACCCACAGTTGGTTGTACCACTGCGGCATTTACTCTGGCGGTATCTCCACGTCCTCGCCCTCTGTTCATCCTTCCTCGTCCTCCTCTTCCATTAGCTTGGCCACACCCACGGGTATTCAAGGGTATGGCATTGGCGTTGGTCGCCTGAAAGTTCCTGGGGAAATTGGATCTGTAATGTCCATGCTCGCCGCAACCATAGCATCGAACATCTGGGAACTCCATGGTTGTGGTGGTAGCCACAATAGGGCGCTGGTCATATGCTTGGTTGGCTGGTCTGTTATTCCAAGCGATTGTCCTTGCCCTCTTTGCCCAATGATTTCTCCTGTTTTGATTAACCTTTTGTACTTCAAGAGCTAGAGGTTTGTCCCTCAACAATGCATCCTGTAGTGTTGTCGGTCTGAGAGCTTCCAACCAAGTATTCAAAGGATCGATTAGTCCTTGGCAGAATCTCGCCACATGTTGTTCCAAGGTCATCTTAGAAGCATATCTCCGAAGAGTGACAAACTTTGCATAATATTCTTCGACAGATGAATTCAGCTGCCGAAGTGAAAAGAATTCATTCATCCTCAAGGTTCTATAGGCAGGTGGTAAATAACGTCCCATTATTGCAGCTTTGATGTCTTCCCAGGACTGGGAAGATCCCTTAATATCCATATCCCTGCAATGTTGCTTCCACCATATCTTGGCATCGCCAGTCAAGCGGAACATTGCAAGCATGGTCTGATTTACGGGTTGGGTTCCTGCAGCTTCAAAGTAGTCGTCCATGGCTTCCATCCACACTTCCGCATCTCTTTCCACATTTGCCCCCTCGCCCTTAAAGATCGGAGGTTGGGCTTGCTTAAGGAGAAGCTTCTTCTCTTGCGCTGCCGAGTACAGAGCAACAGGCGGTGCCTACATGTGTTATACGAAATTCTTGATACCATTACTTGGATTTCAAAATAGACACGAGACTTTAATAAAATTTCAAAATTCCACTTTATCAAGAGATAAGATTCAGAGACAAAAAGCACTTTATTGATAAAAATTTATTACAATCGAAACCCCTCAAGGTTTAGGATAACTGATGATCAGCGTATTACATGGCTTTATGGATTGCGTATGACATACGCCTAGGAGATGGTATTCAAATGATGCACTTCTTCGTTCGTGAAATAGTTCCTGTACTCATTCTTGAGTGGATAATAAACTAAGATATCAAGCCGGAATTCCTCTTTTGGTACTCCAAAGGTTTTGAATCTATTTGCTGGGATCACATTGGTGACCTTCTCCAAGAGCCAGTCGTTGAGGGTTTGATTGGTGTCGTCTGAGACAGTCTGGTCCAATCGTGTAGGCACCAAGTAGAATATCTCTACTACCCTCAACTCTTCTCCCCAACGTATCTTCTTCAAATTGGTAGCCAGGCATCCTAGCTTCCGAGCGTTGATGTAGTAAACCCCTCTTGGAAATGTCCAATCAAGTTCACATCCTCTATCAATGCAAGTGGAGTGTCGCGTATGAGCCTTCATCAGTATCTCCATGACATCTCGCCTGAACTGGTAAACTGGGGATCTTCGAGCTTGCTCATAAATAAGCTCAAACACTTGGAACTTTCGATATTCGAGCACGGGGTCTTCCTGCAACACCAATGCAAGGAATTCGGATCAACTACCTATATACTTTCAGTTCCTTATTTAAATATTCAAACAGTACGACTTTATTTCCCAGCCTAACCTAGGCTCTGATACCAGGTGTGAGGTCCCCACCCCGCCATATCAAACAGCGGATCTGATGGTGAACCTAGTGGCCACTAGATCTATTGCGGAAGCAAACAAAATGGTTCAGGGTTCGACTAGCGGATGATCTCTCATCACAAGGTGAGTCGAGTTCGAGCCTACTAGCAGGGAGATCTAGCTCCACCTCGCAGGGGAAGCGTATTTAAACTATCTAGCGATCCTAAGACCCACCTTCCAAGAGGAGAGAAACCCCGAGCGACTCTTTCCCCATGTTTCAGAGGCACGTACTCTCAAGATTTCACCGCTCTAGGGGCAATGAGTATTACTAATATCGAAGTAAGCACTATGGGGACAGAGAGTTCCCAACCAATCGGGACCACCCATCTCGTAGGCATTGGAAACCTGAGCCAAGCCCCTACTTTCCACCCCCATACTCACACTTCCTTGTGTGACCTAATTACTACCACAAAGGTTGTTCAACATAAACATTCCTTGTTTTAATTCCGAAGCAGATTGTTCGTTAAGACAGCCCTTCACCAATATTGCAAACAACACCAAGACAGCATTCTAGTAAAAATTCTACTCAAACTTATTCATTCAAATTCCAATGTTTTGGAGGTACAACATCCCCCCTCTAGCGAGATTTCACTCCTCTCGTTGTCGCCTAGCTGCCCATACAACTAGGTATGTCCACCGCATAGAAAGCACGTCATGGACACTCCCACTGCATAGACAGCAAGACGTGGGTTCCCACCGCATAAAAAGCAAGTCGTGGGTATCCACCGCATAGAAAGCAAGTCGTGGATTCAAGAGCCCTTAACGAGAAACTCTGCCCCCTGTGATCAGTAGGGGGGGGTCAGGACTGATTCAACATTCGAAATAAAATGAACATGTCGAGCTAAATTTTCCCTAGCAGACATTCTTTTCTCTTGCAAACAACATACCCATCAATCATTTCCTTCCTACTTTAGAACTTAATCGACAATGAATTCAATGCCGAGGTTTCCGTCGTATTTCTCCAACATGTGTGGGGATATATTCATTCCTAATTAACGTGTGCAATGTTAAATTAAACAGCTTGAATGAAATTATGACCTACCTCTTCCATTTCTTCGTCGATGGCCTGTGAGATGGCCGGTATTTGCTCCTCCATGGGACCTTTTCCCTTTCCATTGACATTGCTTGTTCCTGCCTCGCGGTCGTGGGTACCACCGAAGCGAGTTCTCTTAACCGGAGCCATTTTACTCACTACTTTAAATAATTAGCTTGGAGAAAAAGCTAAGGTTCGCAAGCGTCATAAGAACCCAATAGATAGATTAGCAACATCAATTAATCCCTCCTATAGGAGAGGTCTAGATTTTTCATATAGCAATCATTATGGATGACACATAATCCTATGGGTACCGGCTCTAAAGATAATTACTCGGATTACATGATTATGAATAATAGGATTTCACTAATGGAATTACCAGAGAGATGAATTAAGCACGACTAATCTCTTTCCTAGCAATTAGAGGGAGCAGAATCACCGCATACATAGGTGTGAGAAAAACCACCTCTTAGAGACTTAATGACAGATTAATCTTCCCTTAATTATATCTTAATGCATAAGAGAAATGAATCTAATTCAGCTACAATATTAATGAGTGATAGAACGAATGATTCTCATCAATCTACACAATTACCAGATTACCGATTAATTACTATGCTACCTAGAGAGAGAAATTCTAATAATCATGCACTAATCATTAATCAAGAGTGATGAATGGCTGATAATTCAGTTATGGGATGATGATTACATAATAGAATATGGTTAAGGAGAAATTAGAGAGTAATTATAAAGAATTACGACTAGGAATAAGCTTAATAGACGAGAAATTTAGATGGTAATGAAAAGGATTTGCAGAAAGCATTAATTAAACCGTGGTTACCGTGATTAAGGGCTGATAATCCTCTCAATTCTCTGATTTAATCGAGCTTCTTGAGGCGAGAATTCGACAGCACCTCCCCCCTTGCTTCTCCTTCAAAAGGTGTGTGTACCGGCAGCACCTTCCCAGTGTGTGTAGGTGTGTGTGTGTGTGTGTGTGTGTGCACTATGTGTGTGTGAGCATATGTGTGTGTGTGTGTGTGAGTAGGCCTTTAAATAGGCTCCTACAGGCTGAAAATCGATTTGTGCTGCTATAAGCATTTGAGTGAGCACTCAGTCCTTGCATTGGCAAGTCCATTTCCCCTACCCACCAAGTGTCCAGTTGGTTTAGTTAACTGGTTCTCACACTTAGTTGCAAGCTTGGAAACTTCCCAAAGACTCCCACAAGGCAAGAGGCCGCCCCCTAGCTGCTAAAGCTGGTCTGTAGTGGCCTAGAACCTGCTCCCACACAGCCCCGGGCTCCGGTGCCTCCCTGCTCAATTTTTTGAAAAATTGATTTTTGGCTAAAACGGGCCATACGAGTCGGATTTTGATGCCGCAAATTGCTATACGGAGCTCTAACTAAGACGTACTGGCCCGAGTACCCGCCATATTTAGCAGCCCCCGGGTTTCGAAAAGCATTTTTTCAAATTTGGGGTACAGGTGCAGTTTTTCGAGACGATCAAAACTGGACGGGTCGGGTGACCAAAAACTTACTATTTTTGGAATTTTTGTACAAAAATTATTTCAATTCACATTTGGAAGCTTTAAAACATTCTGAAGATCATGGCACTGACAGAATTTAGAAAACTGCTAAAAATAGTAACTTATTCCATTATGTTCATTTCATGGTACAATGGTGCTCTTTTGATCGGGGTCAGAGACCTTATAGACTCAGAGATTTCTATGAACAAGAGCCGTGTGGAGTGGACTTCCAAAAGGCTCATGAGATTTTGTCCAGGATCAAAGAAGATGGAAGCGCTCATATCTCGGACCCACAAGGGAATAAGGTTGAAGTGGTGATTACCAAGGAAATAGTGGCAAAGGCACTCAAACTGCCAACAGAAGGAATGACGATGAGGGCAAGAGATAGAAAGACGGCAACTAATTTCACCAAGGAAACCACTGCTGTGACATTTGCCGACCTCATCCACAAACAGGTGGAAGAGCCCGCAAGGTTGTACCTTCAGCATTTCCACTTTCTTGCCAAAAGACCGCTAAGGTATACAACACCAAATCATGCGGTTGCCATGACTTTTACACAAGTTCTCAAATCAACCACTAGGCAACCAATTGACCACGCACAATATGTCTTGTCCACATTGAAAGGGACAAAGAAAGAAGGGAAAATCACTTATCTAGGTGCACGAGAGGTTTTGACAAGGATTGCTTACCATGCCATCGACATGGCCGACAACTTGCCGCATGTCCTAGATCAGAACACTTGGATAGTGTCAGCACAACCTTCTCCACGAGCTACAAGATTTGCCAATAGATTCTACAAGTCTGATGAGTCTCCTAAGAGCTCGCTAGAACGGCACAGCAGTGAAAGCTCGGATAACGAGGAAAGGAGAGCTCGAATTGAAGAAATGAAGAGAAAATCCGTGGTAGCACACTAGGAGGAACCTATGCAAAAGCAAGCCAGATTTGAAAGAGACAAGCACTCTTACGAATGCAGCCGCCAAGCACAAGGTAAAGGCCCGCCAAAGTGGGTGCCCATTGAGCTTAAAGGAGAACCAAGTATCATACCAGGAAGCAGGCTGATGATCCCATGGAATCTCTAGAAAGATGTGTCAAGAAGCAGAATTCTTGAAGATGAGGGAAGCCAAAGAAGTGGCAAGAAAAGTGAAAGAGGTCGAGGAACAACAAAAGCAAGCAAAGGAAGCAACGAAACAATGAGCAGCACAACACCATCAAGGTGGTGTGTCTCCTCGCCCTTCTTCACCCGTTTCTGAACAGCATGATCACCCCATGCCGAACCCACCACCTTCACCAGCAAAGGAAGCCAAAGAAACTGAACCCACCAAGGAGGCAGAGCCTAAACAAAGTAAGGCAGCCTCTAACAGAAGAGCAACAAAAGGATCAACAAAAGAGCACGATTGTTAGACTTAGACCTTATGAGGATTACTTTTGACAAAGGTGTGAACCGTAGTCTATTTTAAGTGACTTTTGGGATCTTGGAGGTTAAGGGTCGTTTTGCTCTTTCATGTGAGGAAGAACATTCAATTATGTAGCATGATGGTGTTGGGCGGATTTTTTGTGTATGGCGGATTTCTAGTTGTCAGATGCAATATGTCAGATGCAGCAGTTTGTCGAATGCAGAATTCAGATTAGTTGTCGTATTTCGGTTTCATTCTCTCTGTGTATTCCATGTTTTGAGTACAATACAAGGGCAAAAATGTTCAATTCGAAGTGTGTGTGTTGCTGAAATGATGCATGTGCAGTAGGCTGAATTTGTATGGTTGTCAGAGTGAAATGTCACACATGTTAGAATTAGACCTTATGAGGATTACTTTTGACAAAGGTGTGAACCGTAGTCTATTTTAAGTGACTTTTGGGATCTTGGAGATGAAGGGTCGTTTTGCTCTTTCATGTGAGGAAGAACATTCAGTTATGTAGCGTGATGGTGTTGGGTGGATTTTTTGTGTAATGGCGGATTTCTAGTTATCAGATGCAGCAGTTTGTCGAATGCAAAATTCAGATTAGTTGTCATATTTATGTTTCATTCTCTCTATGTATTCCATGTTCTGAGTACAATACAAGTGAAAAAATGTTCAGTTCGAAGTGTGTGTGTTGCTGAAATGATACGTGTGCAGTAGGCTGAATTTGTATGATTGTCAGAGTGAAATGTTAGACAGTTTGTCAAAATCTGTGTGCAAAACTTCTCGGCTGAAACAAACCATTAAACACTGGCAATCACAATGCTTATGAAGCGTCTTCATGGTCGGATTTACTCTCTCTTGTGGGATTGATTGTTGGAATTAGGGTTGCAGAGAAACAAACACAGCTTGGAGAAGACGAAGCAAGCTCAAGGCACACAATAGAGAGTGTGTTACTTAGTGTGCAATGGAAAGATAGATAGCCCTAGAGTGATGGGCAAATATACAATGCACGGGGGAAAAAACCTCCTAAAGAGGGAAAAAATGCCCCGGCAGTCCTAGTGTGTTCACACACATCACTACCACATGTATATGGTAACATTGATGAGTGCCAAGAAGATTACCGAGTAGCAGTTATGATGACAGTTACAAGAAGGCAAACAATTTGCAAAGTAGAACGAAGAAAATGATCAGAATACCAGGAGAAATCTGAATTGCAGAGATGGAATTTGATTTGCAACCAGAAGAAGGTAATATTTTATCACAAGGTTTTTGAGAAGAATCGAAGTAATGGGGGGTAAGAAGAAGAAGAAGAAGTGCAAGATTTGTATGAGTAGGAAGCATGAAGTGGATGACTGTCCATGTGCGGTTGATGAATTCTCGATGAAAGATACATGTAGGAAATGGTGTATGGTTGATTTACGCACAAAGTTTCATAGAATAATCCGTAAAGTGAATAAAGCATTAGATTTAGGGGAAATGAAGAATGCATTACAAAGGCTAACTGATTTTGAGGATGACTTGGAGAATGCATATGAATGGTCGGATACTCATAAAGGGGACAAGCGGAAGTCATGTTCAAGCAGGAAAAGCATTGGACGATTACAAAAAGCATGTGAGAAGTTGAGAGAAACATTCGAGGATTCGTTTAAAGGGGAGTTCAGTGATGATGATGACAATTGGATTGGCATGGAGTTTGAAGTCACCAAGTGGGAGTACCAAAGATGGAGGAGAAGGAAGTGCAGAAGGAGCTTGGCCAAGAGAGCCTCAAAGAGCCCTTAGCTACTCCTAACCTACCACTAAAGTATGCTCACGCAGTGATTGTGGAACTTCTACCAAACATATTCACATAAGAGGATTTGCAGCCGGATGATGTTGTGGAATCGATACATGAACCCCATAAGCAGATTTTGAAATCAGGATCCTAGTGCGTTGAACAAACCATAAAGGAGTTTACATATGCTGATTCTAATGGTTTACAGATTCAAGCAAAAAGTCATTTTATTGTGTCTGAATTTACAGTTTGTCAGGAGAACTCTAAGAAGTCATCTGATAAGTCAGAGAATGCAAATGCAGATCAGAATTTAATTCAAAAGTCAGAGAATGCAGATGCAGATCAAAATTTAATTCAAAAGTCAGAGAATGTAGATGCAGATCAGAATTTAATTCAAAAGACAGAAGTCAATCAAAGGTCAAAAGTGAAGGAGGATTTCAAAAATTTGGACGGGGATATTGCAACAAAAGAAGCAAATAAAAGAGTTGAGCGCTTGTATGACAAGCTGATGGTGAAAGTTTCAAGGGTGAAGAAGGATGCTTTGCAAGAGCTGAATTTGGGCTCTAAAATTGGGTCCAAATGTTGTCAAAATTAGTGTTCATCTTGATGACAGATTTATATTGAATTTGAAGAAGTTATTGCAGGAGTTCATTCATGTATGTGCTTGGGATTATTCAAATCTAAAAGGTATGGATTCAAATGTGTACAAGCATCAGTTTAATGTGAAAGAAGATGCAATTTTAGTAATTCAGCAGAGATATAGAATGGATGCAAAGCTGAGTTGTCATCATGGAAGTCAGATCCTGATGCAAATTAAGCCAGAGAGAAAGGATGCAATGATGCAGGGGAATAGTTTGTTGGTTGAAGCTTTGGATACACAGGTTATAGATGATAGAGAGCATGGAAAGGAATGTGATGGGAAACTAGAAAATCTGATTAGAGATGTGGATGCAAAGCAAAAGTCAGTAGTGGAATGTCAAATTCTTATGTGGGAAGTCACAAAAGTTGTTGAGGGTGAAAACTTCAGTTTTGAAGTATCTAAATCTTTGATGTGGATAAAAAATCTTCAGTTTAACTTTCAGGATGTTTTCATTGTGAAGAAAGTTGGTGATCAAATCGACTATTTGGTAGATTTGGTAGATTTGGGTTCAAATTTATTTGACAAAAGTTGTTATGATAGCATCCAACTTGGAGGAAGTCAAATGCAGATATTTGAAGGATCTGAAGCAGGTTTTACAAGTCCAATTATGTCAAAACAGGTGTGGAGGATCAAATTGGATTCAAGGAGAAAGTATGATGTGAAATATCAGAATAAGCCACAGGTGAAACATCAAAAAAGGAAGCAGGTGGAAGATTAGCAAAAACAAGAGGATATACAGCCAAAGGATATTGTAGAAGTGATATCTCAATCCTATAAACAGAAGTTGGAATCAGCTTATCAATGGGAGGAATTTCAACAATTGAATTTCTTCACAATTATGGAGGAACAAGAGGCCAATCCATTCTAGGTCGTCAAAGCATGTTTGTTGCAGATAATTGCTATGGTTACATTGCAGGTGATACAAGAATACAAAAACAGTTTATGGAAGCTTATCTTGATGCTTGGCAGATTCAAGAGCATATTTTGATGTCAAAGATTGAGTATGTGAAAGGAGAACATTCAGTTGCAAAGAATGTAGCTGAGCCGATTGTTTTATGCCCAGATTTTTATAAGAATGGATCAGATAGAATCCTCACAGATGTGGATGGCGGATTGTCAGAATTCAGATTTTCATGTGTTCCGAATTTTGGAGTTGTTGATTTCTGGAAGAGGAATGTGTTACAAGTTTGTATGGATGCTCAAGAAGTTCAAGAGGAATCGACAAATGGATTCAGTGGAATGTGCTTTACTCAGTAGGATGATCCGATGGAGTTTATGCGGACTTTCTTCATCAAGGTGGAAATTTTGAGTGTTGCAAAAGTGTTGTCTGATTTGACAGTCAAGTTTCTTTCATTCAGTTTGACAAGGGAGTATGGTCCAATTTTCAAAATGTGGAGGAAGAATTTATTTAATGATAAGGTAAGAAGTGAGAGAAGCAAAAAGTCAGCAGTGTGGCATATTCATCAAAAATCAGTGGAGGATTATATTGCGGAAGAAAAGTCAGAGCATTTGCAAAATTTCAAAGAGGAGGATATCAAATGGCTGTTATGTTGATTTTGTTTTATCTTTGCAAGTTTCTTCTTTTATCTAGTTTACCGATCAAGGGATTGTGGGTCTGAGGTCATCCTATGGCTCAAGCCACCAGGCTGTGCCAAGTGTTAGAGTTAGACCTTATGAGGATTACTTTTGACAAAGGTGTGAACCATAGTCTATTTTAAGTGACTTTTGGGATCTTGGAGGTTAAGGGTCGTTTTGCTCTTTCATGTGAGGAAGAACATTCAGTTATGTAGCGTGATGGTGTTGGGCAGATTTTCTGTGTAATAGCGGATTTCTAGTTGTCAGATACAATATGTCAAATGCAGTAGTTTGTCCAATGCAGAATTCAGATTAGTTGTCGTATTTTTGTTTCATTCTCTCTGTGTATTCCATGTTCTGAGTACAATACAAGTGCAAAAATGTTCAGTTCGAAGTGTGTGTGTTGTTGAAATAATGTGTGTGCAGTAGGCTGAATTTGTATGGTTTAGAGTGAAATGTCAGACAGTTTGTCAAAATCTGTGTGCAAAACTGCTCGGTTGAAACAAACCATTAAACAACGATAAAGAGCCAGAAAGGGCAGCCAGTCCTGCACCATCAGAGGACAACAAGAAGTTTGAGCAACCCAGAGAATAGGAGGCCGAGGAAACACCCTCTACCTCAGCACAGCAAGAGAAGGCAAGACATCTACGAAGCCTCAAGATGACAAAACAAAAGAGGATGAGCCACATCCATAAGGGCAATAGCAAACAGCTGCCATGATGCCGCCCAAGGACACACAAGAAGCTGCAAAAACATCAAGTCAGGTGGCACGAAAAGAAGACTGGCAATCAAACAACGAGGTCATCCTGCAAGTTAATGAGTATGCTAAGCAAATGCAGGACATGACTGAACAGCTTCACTCAGCAGCACTAAGTCGTAGCACAAGGGCCAAAGAATTAGAGATGGTGATTGACGCACTCCAAGGGGAGTTAGACGACCAACTCAACATCATCACCGATTTACAAAGGCAAGTGCAGGAGTTGAAAGCGGAAGCTGAACAACATCAACTCGCAAGAGATAAACTACAGAAATAAATGGAGGAGCTTGGAGATTTGCTTACAAAATTGTTAGATGCATGCAAGCTGGCAAAAGATGAACAACTGACAGAAGTCACAAACGAACTTCTAACCACGACCTTGTCAGCTCAAAAGATTCAGGTTCAACTGGATGTAGCCAATGCCTCCCTACAGTACTCGGAACAAAGATAAATGATCAGGCAATTTTCATGCAAGACAAATCAAAGAAAACCTCGCAGTGGCTTCGATGAGATCTACAAGTCTTAAGTTATACAAAATCTACCGAATGCTGCTCACATGCATCAAAGTATTCCATGAGCCAAAGCAAGCAGGCACCCCGTGGATGTCATTCATCGAGGGTAACAAAGGGTTGTGCTATGATCTCAGTGGGCAACCTTTCGAAGAAGTCCATTATGGCTTCTATGCCAGATGTATGTTTTTACCTTTCCACAATATGCTGGCGTTCGAGGAAGCGTTCTACACAGGGTTCTTCACTTGGTGAACGAAAATATTTGGGCCAGTGATGATCAGCAACCTAACATCACGCTTTGTAGGCTACTCAGTAGTGGAGTTGAAGAACAAAGTCACCATGCAGTTCTTGCAAGTGCCAGATAAAGAGAGAAAGATCAGATACCAAAAGGCACTCAATGCGCTTAAAGACCGCCTCGTCAGCCATCAACCCAAAGACTATTCAAGCCATAAAGCTGTGTCAAGGGAAGACATAGGCGAGGAGGGGGGGAATGTTAGCAACGAGCTAGCACGGACACCACGAATACCATTTTTCGGAGCTCTCATTGTAAAACACTTATTTATTTTTTATAAATTGAGAATATTGTAACTCCTATTTTTTGGATAAACCTTGTAACTGATGAGCCAAGGCTACAAGCTTCCAGATTGTATCAACCTGTCATTACCTATCTTTACTTAGAGCTCCCACATTATTAGTTTTGACCACCAAAAACCTTGGCTAAGGTATAAAAGCCAATTTTTGTAAGTTATTTGTAAGTTTTTGATAATGAAATACAGAGCGTGAGCTAACGGAGGTCACTTCTCTCCTTCTCGCGCTTCCTACTCCCTCCCAGGTTTTCACATTGCAATCGTGTTTGTTGCATTGCAACCATAGGTAAGAGCTACACATTGACGTAAACACATCACCGTATTCCGTAGCTTTTGGAGTCGCCGACCCACGGCCTAATTTCATCATAAGTAGGAATTTACACTTCAAAACCAAAAACTAAGCATAGGCGGGGTATTGGGGCATCATTGCTAAGCATTTAGGTGCATTCTGGGTCGAAAATGACTAGGTCAAAAATCCACTGCTATTAATAATCGCAATTTTGGCACTTGACCTAAAAAGTGGGGTTTAAAGCCATAAGCATGTGTGCTTAGGTCTTATAAACTTTTCCTAGAAGTTTCGTTACGTTTGGATGTCATTTGATGTTGTAACAAATGTGATTTGTTTGCCGATGAGCGATTGGCTTTTGGTGATTTCAGTCACTTGAGTGTAGCTTGAGTTAGATGCAAGTTATTAGTTGTTTTCTGAGAGATTGACAACCTTTTGTAGCCTCTATGCACTAGTCGAGTCAGCTTCGTCCCATGGATTGACAATTTAATCGTGGTTCTCGCTAAAACAGCAATAAGATAGGATAGTGAGGCTAAACACGTATCCCACAATAGTCCACACCAAGGGATTTGATTTCAACTTGTTTGTAAGGTAAGAAGGGAAAAACCCGAGAAACTTTAGGTACCATTTCCATAAGCGAGATCGAGAACACATCTCTTTCTGAAAGGCTTTGACGGCATCTAGGGCCAAGGGGTCCCTGCAAAATAAGCTATTGGATACTAATTGTACCGGAATCACTACAAGAGGCTATTCATATTAGCGACGCTCACACAGCGACGCTAAAAAAAAAAAATCCCGGCGTCGCTATGAGCGTCGCAAATTTACAAGTAACTTTGCGACGCTCATAGCGACGCCGGCTGGGCTAAAAAAATAACAGAGAGCGCCCAAAAACTCAGATCTCAGATCTGAGTTTTTCGACGCCCTCAAGCAAGGAGCAGGTAACGCTCTCCCTCTCTCTCTCTCTCTCTCTCTCTCTCTCTTTCTTCTCCACACACACACACACACACACGAGGAGAGGAAGGAGAGCCAGGTATGCTCCTTCCCTCTCCTCACTCTCATGTTCCCTTCCCCTCTTTCTCTCTCCCTCTCTCTCTCTCTCTCTCTCTCTCACACACACACACACACACACACACATAGTGTTTTTGAGAGAGAGAGAGAGAGAGAGAGAGAGAGAGAGAGAGAGAGAGAAAGAGAAAGAGTACAAACATAAACAAAAACGCACACACACATACATAAACAAAGAATGCACACACACATTGAGAGAGGAAAAGAGAGAGAGAGCATGCATAAACTAAAAACGCACACATTGAGAGAGGAAAAGAGAGAGAGAACATGCATAAACAAAAAATGCACACATTGAGAGAGGAAAAGAGAGAAAAAACATTCATAAACAAAAAAACGCACACACATTGAGCGAGAAAGAGAGAGAAACTAATTTAACGTCGTAGAAAACTAATTAAAATTAAAAGACCTAAAGATCTAGCGACGAGGAGTTGAACTCAAGACCTATTATTCAAGAGGGAAATGGCATAACCATTCTATCATACTTGGCATTGGTGATAGAAAGGTTATACCATTTATCTCTTTTTATTGGCACACACATCCACACACGCGCACACACACAAGAAGAAGAGAGTTATAACGTCGTAGAAAACTATCCTAAAAGACGTTAAAGATTAGGTTAGATATAGACTTACGTTAAATTAGATTTAGGTTTATTTAAGTTAAATTAGATTAGATTTAGGTTTATTTTTAATTCGATTTACGTTTATTTACGCTAGATTTAGATTTACGTTATATTAGATTAGATTTAGGTCTCCATAGATTGCGATGCCTGCATGAAGCGGGTGAAGAAAGCCCTCAATGGAATATAGGGTATTGCTGCCTTCACTCATGGTGGGCTCCGTCGATCCAAAAGTACTGGTGAAATGTCTTCAGAAGATAGGGAAGAAGGTGGATCTTCAGGGCGGCAAGAGTCACTACATCCCGACAATGACCATCTAGACAACCTCTAGTCATTCAACAGCAACTTCAAAGTTAGTAACAAGAGCAAGAACGGTCCAAAGGGCCAATTGCTGTTGTCAGATGTGGATGGAGATGAGGCAGCGTCACCGCCGGAAGTTAACTCTCACATCTTTAGTGATGAGAATGCCAACTCTTGCCGAGTTATGTGAAAAATTATGTGTTAAATCAGTTTTAAGGTTCTTATAATCCCTGTTAGTTTAGTTCTTTGTTTTTAATATAACATAATTTACGTTAGATTTAGATTTATGTTATATTAGATTAGACTTAGGTTTACCCACACACACACACACACACACACACACACACACACACACACACACACACACACACACACACACACAAGAAGAAGAGAGTTTTAACGTTGTAGGAAACTATCCCAAAAGACGTTAAAGATTAGGTTAGATATAGACTTACGTTAAATTAGATTTAAGTTTATTTTTAGTTAGATTTACGTTTATTTAGATTTACGCTTATTTACGTTAGATCGAGTCCACGCAAGAATTACTTACGGTTTAGGGTTTAGAGTTAGACGAACAGTGAAAAGATCTACTGTGAAAAGATGTTAAGATGCTGTGAAGTGCTACAGCTAGAGAAGAGGCAAAGGGGTTTTGTCCACTACATGCAGTATCATGTAGACGTGGGTCTGTAGATTTCTTGTACCCACAAATATAGGTATTGACCAATAAAGACGAGATTATAACCCGGTGGTTCTGATCTCCGTGCACCTCTAGACCGAGGTGCGCGGGGATTGGACATGACTAGAGGATGTGAGGTAGAGAGAGAGAGAGAGAGAGAGAGAGAGAGAGAGAGATAAGACGAAGAATGCCAATAGAATATTAAATTTGTTGTCCAGGTTATAAGATTTTTATCCTCATTATGAGTAGTGAAGAGGATGTGGGACCGTCCAACCGAAACACCTATCTCTCAACGAGGGTCTTATGTCCTTGTAATCAATGCAAGCATGCTGTGCGACGGACAAGACGTGTTTCTTTGCAGCACGTTCGCGAATTTGGCGAGTTCGATCCATCTATTATAGATTGAGTTGTTGCCAATTATAACTCGTCGGACTTTGACGCTGGCCAACAAGCAGCAATCTTGCAACCCAATAGACGTGTTCGCAGGCGCTTTGGTCAAGCAGCATATGTGAGGCCACAAGATGTAGCCTCTGACAGCTCGGGGGATGATCATGCAGAGCACATTCCCAACGAGGCAATGTTTAAGCCCGAGATTAATGAAATGATCGAGACGATCATGGATTCAGAAAGGCTTATCTATGATGATATGAAAAGTGAAGCCGATACGCCATTGTATAATGGAGCACGTATGTCTAGATTGAAAGCACTCCTGGTTCTTCTCAACATGCAGGCAAAGTTTGGATGGAGTGACACTAGCGTCACAGCGCTTTTCAGGTGATCTATTACAATTAGTTTACTTTAATAAAACTCTAAATGTATAATGATCCGATATATTTTTACACGACTGTATCGTATTTTTATGTTGTGTAGATTGCTTAAAGAGCACATACTACCAGCTGACAATGTGATGCCAGATTCCCGAGATGAAGCAAGAAAGATTTTGCGAAACTTGGGGATGGATTACAATTCTATCCACGCTTGTCCTAATGACTGCATTCTTTTCAGAGGGGAATACATAGACATGGAGAAGTGTCTGAAATGTTATTCCGAAAGATATCGAGTAGATCTCCACGTGACAAAAATTCCACAAAAGGTTTTGCGACATTTTCCTCTGCTTCCTCGCATCAAGCATTTCTTCGAATGTAAGTCCATGGCCGCCCTAGCATCATGGCATGAGGAGAATAAATCTTCGGATGGTGTGCTACGAATTCCTGCAGATTGCGCAGCCTGGAAACATATAGATGGAACATGGTCGGATTTTGCCAGGGAAGCTCGAAATTTGCGCTTAGGCCTGGCTATGGATGGCGTAAATCCATTTGGTCAAAGATCAACATCTTGCAGTGTATGGCCCGTTGTCATCGTCAACTACAACATTCCCCCGTGGTTGACTACGAAGAAGGGGCACCTATGGCTAAGCTTGATTGTGCCAGGGCGATATAAAGTGGAGAATATGGATGTGTATCTTCGTCCACTATTGGACGAGCTACAACAATTGTGGATTGGCATAGAGGTGGTGGATATGAGCCGACACACAGGACGACGGAATGCTTTGATCAGAGGCATTCTAATGTGGACCATGCATGACTATCCCGGGCTAACAGAATGCTCAGGTGATCTATTGACACTCCTCACTCAGACACTGTAAATCTTGTTTTTTCCCATAGTTGATCTATTATCATGTGTATACATGCAGGGCTTCAAACAAGCGGATACAGAGCATGTGTCACATGTGGACCTAGACTGAATGCACGTAGGGCGCCCTCACTGAAGAAGCAAATCTACGAAGGTCATCAAGCGTATCTTCCAGAGAATCATGTGTTACGCGACGGCTTTTTGGGAAGAGAGCCACCAAGGATGTCTGCACAAGCATGGTTAGAGCAGAAGGAGATGTGCGATGACGGATTGCCTCTAGGGATGAAGAGACTATCTCTATGGTACGAGTTACCATACTGGCCCCGACTCATGATCAATCACTTGCTCGATCCAATGCACATATTCAAGAATGTGGGTAATCTACTATGGGACCATCTGACCGGCAAGAAAGATACTTTGGGAGCCAGAGTTGACCTTATAAAACTCCCTAAAGCACCATGGATTTTCACAGGAGCCCAAGAACGCAAAGTAAAAGAGACCATTCGATCTTTGTGGACCCCCACTGGCGTAATGCACTCGCTCCGAATGTGTTTTACTAAAGAAGGAAAGCTTACCGGTTTGAAGTCACACGATTGGCATAAAATGTGTCAGGTACGTTCATAGTGGACTTTAATATCATTGCTGCACATACTTTACAGTTTATTTTACCGGTTGCCATTGAGGGATGTTTGTCTCTCGACATCCGTAACACAATCTACAAACTTGCAAAGCTGGTGCAATGGATCTCACAAAAGGAGATCAACGTAGACTCCATACCATTCGCCAAACTAAATGCTGCGAAGCTTGTGTGCATGTTTGAGAAACATTTTCCTACTACCATGCTAACCATTCAGGTGCATCTTCTTGTTCACATAGTTGATGAGGTGGAAATAGCTGGCACAGTTCATTCCAGATGCATGTTCTTCTTAGAACGTTTCATGAAAACGCTTAAGGGATATGTGCGTCAAAAGGCACGTCCGGAGGGTAGCATGGCAGAAGGTTGGTTGGTATCAGAGTCCCTAGTGTACATTGAAGAGTGGCTAGACGGATTTGATAAAGCCCGGGACACGCTATGGCGAACCATAGATGATGAGTGCATATCTGGGATTGTCATGTGCAATCTCGGTGTTGAAAAGAAGATGACGGAAGATCTAGAGGCTTAAATCAACCAATTTTGCATGCTTCACAATCCAGTGATGCAAAAGTGGATTTCACAATATGAGGATGCAAAGCAAGAGCGACAAAGGGCACGAATCGAGTGGAGACGGGGAAGACGACCACCGATGTACTATCTGACGGTTCTGGAGATCCTACCAACATTCATGAGCTTAAGATGGTTGCACAACCAATTTGAAAGCGCACAACAATGCGGTGACGAAGTGACTGAGGAAGAGTGGGAGTACTCTCGGGGTTGCGCGACCAAGGTAAGTTTGCAATGTACGACTAGCTAGTGACTTTATTTCAAATGTTTGAACGGCCACTCATAATATTTGTTCGTTGTAGTATAAGTCATACACAGCAGCATGGTGTAAAGGTCGACATTTTAGGGTGGAACGGATCAACAAAAAGCGTTTTACTCAAGATTGTGGAATCATGGCAAAATTTGAACAGTCTAGTCGACGACGTTCCTCTGATGCAGATCCTATGGTGGCGGAACTCACTTACTTCGGCACGCTACAAGAGATTTTGAGGATCGATTACAGAGGATTTTTTGTCGACTTGTTCGACGTGCAATGGTTCAAGATAATCATGGAGGGTCGCAACGCTACTGTGCGTAGAGGAGAGTCTGGTTTTCTTGAGGTGGATTCTACTAAGAAATGGACTGACCTAAGAGACACTTTCGTACTACCCGAGCATTGTGAACAAGTAAGTATGTAAATAGTTAACATCCCCCTTTTACAAGTTATGTGCTTGAAAGCTCTCATGTAAGTTATGTGGCTCTGGCAGGTAATATTTCATCCTACAAAGTCTACATCAAACTGGTGGTACGTCATAGAGGTAGCCCCTCGTAGTGCAAGGACGTATGAAGGCTACCATGTGCCAATCACAACGGCATCAATGGAGGAGATCAGAGAAGATGCTCAATCAGAAGCCGCTGCGGTGGTGCCAGACGAGCATCAAGATGCTACTACTCTATATGGGGTGCATGCAGAGGAGCTACAAAATGAAACAGAGGATATGTGTTTAAACAGAGAGCTCTATATAGATATAGGAAGTTATGCTGAGTTATGCGAGGATGAGAGAGAGATCTCTTAAAGCCACAAATATTGTATTTGAACAATTTTGCTCCGTGTTGTAAAAGCTTTGGCTCTCTAAGTACCTTCCATGGTGTATAACGCTCTTTTCTACTCGCGCTCACATCTTTTGATTGAAAATTCTGAGTTTTCGACTTGCCTCTTCTATCAATCAATTCATTGTGTCATTGTATTTATATGCGTCATTACGTCATTGTATTTAATGGTCTTTGCGTCATTGTCTACTCTATTCATTCAATATTAAGTTTAAATATTCGTGTGTTTAATGCAGGTATGGATGATGAGGAGTTTCTTTCTTCTTTGTCACTGCAGCAGAGACAGTGGTACGTGGAGCGTCATCGCTCTGGCGCATCATCCCGCGTTCCTACTCCATCCGCATCTCCCTCTCTTTCGGAGCATTCGGCGTGCTCCGAAGCTTCGGCGTCGACGAGACGAGCTTCACACTCGTCTAGACACCGGCGCTCTAGTGGTGGCGGTGGCGGTTGTTGTGGGGATTCCGCTGCCGATGCCTCCACACCGCCTCGTGTTCGACGAGGCTCTTTACCCTCCTCTTCTTTGCCCGCCCCCACACCAGCCACAGCATCGCCATCTACGCCAGGTTGTGCACGGCTGACTGTTCCTAGCAGCTACACACCTCTACCTACTCCGCCAGGAGCCACCCAACTCGACACTCCTCGCTTCGGGGCTCAGACGCCGGTGGACACACCTAACGTCCGTACCCCCATCGACACGCCGCTAGAGACCCCTGCCGGGACACCCAGGTTCACGCGTCACTGGCCAGAGAGCTTGCCTTACTCCGTCGACTTCAGCGGAGGCATCATCATGGATGATGACGGCAAGAAGGTGATCTCGCGCATGCGTGGTCTTTGCTCTCAGTTGTTTAGACACTACATACTAAACAAATGGAGTGAAGTACCAAGTGATTTAAAAAATAGAGTCATCAGCATACTTCATGATGAGTTTCCCGTTCCAACACGGGATCAGCGCTTCAATGAAGACCTGATGAAGATTCGAATGCGCGAATACTGCAAACACAAGCGTTCCGAATGCGCGAATACTGCAAACACAAGCGTTCCGAAGTGCAAAAAGCAATCAAGCATGGGTGGAACAGGCCAGATTGGCTGGCCAAAGAAGCTTGGAAGAATGCGAAGAAAGCAGCGCGCGAGAATCCCGACAAGTGGAAGCAACAAAAGGATGCAGCCAGAGCGCGAGTAGAGGCAGGGAGCTCGCACCACTTGGGGAGCAGTGGATGGACATCATTTGAGGCCGATTTTGTAAGTGTTTTTGCATTGCTCTTTATGTTCGATAGTTTAGGGTTTATGAGTTTTTTAATTCTAACATAATGAAATCTTTGTATGTTTTGACAGTGGTCGATGACAGGACGTGATCCCACACCGTACGAGCGCGAGTACGCAGGCAGGAAGGGCTTAAACACCCTAATGGACATTCTCAGTTCTCGCGGCGGCATGGTTAGTATTAGGGTTTACTCTTTTCTATTTTTTGTATTGTTTTATAAATGTCGTTATATGTTTATACTTACTGAAAGCTGTCTTATTTTCTTTTTTTGCAGAATTCGACAGATACGCCGCTTGGACGTGATGAGACGTCTGACTAGACGACGTCAGTTTAGCCGTAGCTAGATAGCATTAGTTTAGGGTTTCTCATAGCTTATGTATCATGAGACGGATTTTATACGTCTTTTTGAACCATGTATATTATTACATTTGTCACCGCAGTTCATTTTGCCAATCAATTCTTTATGCCTATGATGTTGTACAATTGTCATTATTACATTTGCCAATCAATTCATTTTGCCTATGATGTGTACAATTGTCAATTTTACGCTTGTCAATTTTGCAAACAATGCGTCTTGTGGGTGACTATTTTGGGTCTATTATCTACCCTTGCACTTTTTTTAAAAAGTGAATCAATTACAATATGCTAGATGGGTGGCAGGGAATTCAATGTCCTGTCACCAAAAAAAAATTCTCTCGGGCGTCGCTATTTATGGATCTGTAGAGTCGCTATGAGCATCGCTATAGACTTCTGTGTAAACATCGCTATAAGCATCGCTATGACCATCGCTATGAGCGTCGCTATAAGCGTCTCTATATAGCGACGCGTATAGCGATGCCTATAGCGACGCGTATAGCGATGCCTATAGCGACGCGTATAGCGATGCCTATAGCGACGCATATAGCGACGCTATTAGCGACGGTTTTAGCGACGCCGGGGGTTATAAAAACCCAGTGTATTTCCGTCGCTAACAGCGTCACAAGAGCACACAACCTCTTGTAGTGAATAAAAACAACACAGGAGTGAGACCACATAATTTGTGTAAGTAATTGGTCAAGTCAGCACCTTCACAAGAGAATTTGGCTAACTCTCCTTTGTGAGCAAGTGTCAGAGTGGGAATGTTTTCTATGAATTCAGATAGATTTGGCACCCCATCCTTAGAGTTGTTGACAAGTTGGGTGAGGGTATGGACACACTTATCAAACAACATGGTTTGAACCAAGGAGTTGGCTAGATCAGCAAAAGATCCTGCTATTAATTCAGATGCCAAAGTACTTGAACAAGGCTTTGGAAAGAGGCTCAGTAGGAAGCTCTAACCCTTGAGATAGTGCTAAGCTTTGCATTGTCAAAAAAATGTTAACTAGAGAAATATCCAACTAATGGTAATAACTGGTAGCCTCTTCAGCTTCAACCGACCAAGAGAACCTATAAGGGCTGTGTGAAGAGAGCCCCATCCCACAGGGGTCGGTCCCTGGTAAATCTATCTAGGATAGAAGCCAAGGGATAAAAATATGGTAGCTAGGTCTTTGAATAGGATCAATACTACTCTTGGTGTTAGGTGTATGTGTGTGTGTGTGTTCCAGTAACAATATAGCATAAACACCAAATAATCCTTTCAAATTACAAAATACACTAGAAATTATTTAATGAAAAGGTGGTATAATTTCCATTCATAGTATAGAATAGCCTTTATACATAAGTACAAGAGAAACAAGAGCCTGAATACATATAAGTCCACCATCTTCAAGGCAACAAGCAACTTTGAAAACCATAGTTGAGAAGGTAACCCTCACTGCACTCATGGAACACAACTTTTAGTTAGCATTGGCGTTGTATGCAGGTGATGCACGGGTATCCCACATGTTATAGATGTCACCCAACTAAAATGCTTACAAAGATAAATAATAAGAAATATGAAGCTACACATATATTCAAAAATGGTTTCCTTTACAAGGGAAAAGAACATTTGGAGCCCTTTTTGCTTTGCAAGCTCTCATGAGATAAGGCCGAAGACGAGTTTTTTGAGGCAATTTAGCCTCAAAATTTTCCACATATACTTGTTTCTTGACTTTATAGATTTTGAAATTAATTGCCGCTATTTTTTTAGGGTCAGTGACAATGCTCATACATGCCCTCAATCTATACTTTGGAGTCACCTATAACATAAAAAGATGTTAGTAAGTAAGTCCTACACCTCCCTAGACGGAGTCGAAACCATATGTAAGGTAGTAATTATAAGTGAAAATCCCTAAAAACATACAACATATAGAAGGGATATTCCATAGTTTCACATTTGTTCCAAAAGCTAGGAAAGTGAGTCGCCAAGGCCCATAACTTTGATGCAATAAGCAGCCATTTACAGCCTGGTGAGCAACCCATTTACACAATGTATCTACCATAATCCACAACCTTACATAACCATTATCTTAACCATATTCGGCCACAATTAGTCATAACCCTGTTCACAACCAACCAGTAATAACCATATTCGGCCATGTTGAGCAATTTTCAAAGGATTTATATACATAACACTAAATCAGCATAGATCGTATATCTGAGCAAGAATGGTAAGCTCATTGCCAAACCCAGAAGCAAACATCAATAGAATAACCATTGTGGCCACAATCAGACATCGCCCAGTACACAACTGACCATTCTTGGCTAAGTGAGCAAAATTTGCCAAAGCTCTATATCCACAACACTAAAATGGCATAGACCATATCCGAGCGGTAATGGTAAGCTCAATAAAAAACTTAGAGACACATCATCAGTATCATACAACCATGGTGTTGAAAGGACGCCCTTTCAACAACGTTTCCATAAAGATTCCATAAAGATTCTGTAAAGATTCCAAATGAAGATGGTGATGAAGTAATGAAGATGAAGATGGATGCTGCAACATGAAGATATGAGTTCATGGACGTCATCAAATATCCCGTTATTATTATTTTGAGCCATTACGACCACTTTTGTAATGTTTACAGGAACCTCATATTTAAATCAACACTTGTATATTGGCCGCAGATGCTTGTATAATGAGTAAAGCCAACTCAGTTTCTTGTAATTAAGCTCTGTAGAAGCCTAGAGACAATTCATGTCATTTGGCCGGACATTAGGTTTGAAGGCTTGGTATATAAGCTAAAACCTAAGGCTTTGTAAGGGGACACATTACGTTATCTCAAATAAGATACAGTCATGGGTTCTGTAGCACACAGTAGTGAGCTTCACGCACACACACCGTCGCGCACACTAATCACATTGCAGATATGAGAGAAGGAGCGTGTTAGCATCGAGGATCTCTCCATGTCGACGCAAGCAATGCAAGCCGAGGACCACATCGCGAGCCCGCCTGCTACGAGCTATATTTGGTCGTAAGTACCTCAAACAACATCCGTTCTGAATGATCGAGTAGTCGTTAGAATCAGGGCGAGAAGCTCTTCGTGTTGATGTCTTTGTAGATCATTTCCGGACACTTTGGAAATTGTTGTTTTGAGTCTATCGCGATAGCGATTAGAGGTCTTACAGTTATGGTTTTCAGGGTTTAGGTGTTTGGCCACATAGGATATGTCCTTGTGAGTCTTACCCTCCGATTTTGAGTCATTCCGATATGATTTGAGACTGTTTCGAGCTTGTAGTGTTTAGTAGGATGCTTTGTCTGTTTCTTTGCTTTATGGTAGTGTTGTGGTAGGATTAGTGACTGTAGAGTGTTGTTCGTGTTTAGCTCAGGGTTGACAACCCAGAGATTGCCTCCATGCCCTAGTCGGGTCAGCTACGTCCTCGGATTGACAGTTTGTTGGTATGTGTTCTCGCTGTGCTCCATCGTCCGTCGCGGCGTACCCGCTAACATTGGCGCCGTTGCCGGGGATGAAGCGCCTAAACTAGCATAGACCACATCACTCGTGTTTGATAGTATAGCGTTTCTCTAGAGTTTTCTAGAGTGTTGTCACCATTTGCCTTCTTAGTGGGAAGTCAGAGAGCGGATCTCTTGACTGAGGGATAGCCAGGGAGCCTGTGTCTCGCCAAGGTGGTCCACCATGAGGTTGAGGTATGGTTATATTATTTTGTTGTGTGTTTAGATTAGGTTTTATGGTTTGTGTGTTTGGTTGTGACTTATGGTTGTGAAGAACTTGAAAGAGAAAAAAAAAACGCAAAAGGTAAGCCGGAGGTTGTTTGCTTGCCAAAAAGCAAAAACAACCATTCAACCATCCAAAGTAGGACTTTAGGTAGTGTAGGACAGGTGATGTTGATCTAGAGCAATTTTGACATGAAAATGTGCTTGAAAACACAAAAGACGGAATTGTGCTGATTATAGTAAAAGTGCTCTAAAATGGTCGTTTGAAAGTCGATTTGAGTGCTTGTTTTTGCATTGGAGACCTTAAGATAGGAGGAAAACACAGATTTGGTCCAATCCAACAAAAAAAAAAACTCTAAAAAACCCCCAAAAAAAAATCTGAAACCAAATCTGCAATTTTCAACCAAAAAAAAGACCTCAAGACCTTGTTTTGCATATGCTCTAGAGCTTGTATGTGAAATTTCAAAGCATTTGCATCAGTGCTTGTGCATCTAAGTGGGAATTTTCTTTTTCTGAGTGTAAGGAAGTGAAGTGTGAAATACTTGAATCCAAAGGAAAAGAAGTCCAAATTGAATGAAACTTTGGGGATAGGCTTCTAAGGGCATTGGGAACCAAACTGTCAAAAAACAGAGAAAAAAATCACTTCCCAGTGGCTCTCTGCTCAGTCTATCGCGATAGACTGGTGAATTGGAGATAGACTCACAATCAGGCAAAACCCCTCATACCACAGGTAAAACACATCAATACAAGGTTGCTCCCAAAACTTGGACACCTGCTTGACCACTAAACCTCAAGTCTGGTGTTTTGAGTCAGACTTCAGAGACAAATTGGGTAAAGGGACTTGACCAAATTTCCAAACCTTGTGAAACTTGGTATACATGATCTACAGAGGGTAGGGAACACATCTGTGAAGAGAAAATTTGAAAAAAATGTCATTTTGGCACACTTGGTGAGTCTATCGCGATAGACTAAGAACCCAGTGATAGAAACAGAATTTTTCAAAAACCTTTGTGGCATAGCTTGGAAAGGTGCTATCAAGGACACATAAAAATTTTGAAGTCATTTGGACATCAGAAAGTGGGTCTAAGACCATTTGAAAGGATTCAGCTTGTAGAAAACACCAGATCTGGTCTAACTGACAAAGTAAAAGTCCAAAACAAGTGAAAATTGGTAGGAGGACTAAGGAGAGGTTTTGGAACACAGTGGTATAGTCAAAGTTCAAGTTTGACCTATAAAAGGGGTACTTGCTGAGTCTATCGCGATAGACTCAAAGCAACGGCAAAGAAATTGAGATTTTCAAAACCCTCTGGAGCATAGCTTGTTTAGCCTCTCAGGAGGTTACACACAAAATTTGGTGGATTTTGGAGATTGGGAAGTCATCCTAAGTCTATTTTCTAGTGATCAAATAGACTCAGAATTCTAGAGTTGGGGAGTTAGAGACCTAAGAAAAACTCCAAAACAAGTGAAAATTAGTGAGCAAGGTGTACAGAGTATAGGGAACACAGTGGTGAAGAGAAATCTGGAAAATTTTCAAAACTGAAGAATCTGCTGAGTCTATCGCGATAGACTAGGGCTTTTTCACAAAAATTAAATTTTTTGAAAACTGACCTTAGGGCCTTGTTCTACATGTTGTTGTGAGCCTATGGTTAAATTTTGAGTAAATTTGGAGCATTGGAAGTGCATCTAAGTGGATTACTTCACAAGATCAGAAAAGAAATTGTTGTTTGATGCAAGTTACAAAGGAAAAGTATTCCAAATTGGTTGAAACTTGGTGAGTAGTATCTGAAGAGAAGGGGGAACTCAAATCTGTAAAAACAGTTGAACAACCGTATCCCAGTAACACTCTAGTGAGTCTATCGTGATAGACTCAGAAATTCACTGTAAAAAAATCAAAATTCAAATCTGACTTCATATTTAGGTTCAGAAGGCCCATTATACCCTGTACACAAAGTTTGAGTGCATTTGGACATCTGCAAGGGGTACTTGGTGAGTCTATCGCGATAGACAACTGAGAAAAAAATTTTGAGAAAATTTTTGAAACCAAGTATACAACTGGGTTTATCATTTCCTAAGGAGTGCACACACCAATTTTGGGCTCAAACTGACCACTTGGAAAAACATCAGATAGAGCAACTTTCCAAATTACATCTCACTGTTTTGGTCATAACTTTCACATACGGACTCCAATTCCAAAACTTTTTTTATCAAAATGTAGCTTGAGAGCAGCACTACAGATTTTAGAGTAAATTGACCAAAGTGGTTGCCAACGCTGTTTTGAAAAAAACGCTCTTTAAGGCCTCAAAATGCATCCGGAAGTCAGGGGTGTCTAAAACCGACAATTTGAGAGAATTTTGGGAAAATGCTCACGGTTTTGGACATAGTTTTGGATTTTCCCTGACCAAAACACTTGAACACATTGAGAGAGGTATTACTACAGCAAGCTAGATCTATTAAGCCTAGAAGTCATGTCTACATCAGACTCAGACTCAGACTCAACTTATACAAGCACATGGATTGCAGGGATAGATGAGCACCCGCCCAGAATAGATCTTCCAAACCTACAGTACATAACGACCAATTTTGTGGAAAGAGTTTGGACGTATAACCATGAAAGTGAAGGACTATATAGGTATATTAATGGAAATCAATTCAACCTTTACAGTTGCTAAGAGCAATACCCAGATGAGCTGATAGAGTACAAGCTCTTATATGTCTATACATACGAGGTCGACCGACAATGGACATCTTTATTTGTTGACAAGTATGGACGAGAATATAGAGCTATAGAAAGCACAAATCCACGAACCAAATTAGAGATGAGTGGATATTTGGTCAATGAAGGACCTCATATACATCCACCAAACACAGGAACCTCTAAGAGAATTCCAAAGAGGGGACCACCACCTGGATTTCCTCCTAGAGCGATAACGAGAGATGAAAAGATACCAGAGAGGAGTATGGTTCCATACTTTGCACCCCAAAGTATAAGACCATCTCAGCTAAGAAAATGGGTAAATAGAAAGTACAATGGCATAGGAGACCCATACGCCCATGTCTCGGCTTTCAAGCAAGTCCTACGAGTAGAACAAGTAGAGGACTTCCACACGCAGTATGAGGGTTTTGGACTTACATTGGAGGACAATGCACAAGCATGGTCTGAACTATTGAACCGGAGAGAGTTCACAACCATTGAGAAACTGTTGGATGAATTTGTTCAAGAATTCACCAAGAGAGGCATAAAACATAACACCCTTCCTAAGATTTAGGAATTTAAACAAGGCGAAACAAAAACATTGCGACATGCAATACTGCGTTTCAAGCAATATGTTGCTAGATGTCCTACCCAAGAGGTATCCACGCCAGAACGTCAGATCCTATGCTTCATCAGAGGGCTTAGGAATGAGAATCTCCAAAAGGACCTATACGTGAAAAGATATCAAACCTTGGAAGAGGTGACCAAAGCGGCAGTTGACCTAGTTGACAATTGCAAATTCTATGAAGAGGATCAGAAGAAGATGAATGATGCGAGTGAGAAAAAGAAAACCGTTGATCTTGAGGATCAAAGAGGGAATCTAGGACAAAACCAAGTAAATGTTGAGGAGCAAATCATAGAGAATGTGATGCAATGCATCAACCACTCTGACAAAGTACCAGCCTATAGAATTCCTCAAAGACGAAGGTGCATGACATGTGGAGGGGACCATCCGACGCAACATTGTCCTGACTATAGACCTAAGACTCCACCAGGGTTTGAGCATGTTATGTCTCAACCGCCTAGATATCATCCTTTAGCGGAACAAGTGTTCTTAAGTGAAAGACCCATAGATGCTAGAAATGCATATGTGAGTCATGAGCTTCAAATAGAAAGAAATGTGGTAGATCAGAGGCCACTTCAAGGTCGATATCAAGTATGGCCACAACAACCAATACGTCCATGTGACAAATGTGGTAGTAGTGATCACTTGATTAAGGATTTTCCACACCATGATATCATGATAAATGTATATTGTAATGAGTGTGCAATCACACATATGATTTTAGATTGTCCTAAGAATCCAAGAAAGAAAGGGAAAATGCAACCACATGTTACCTTTCCTTCTACGAGCAAATCAGAGAAAGAACGAGCCGCAACAAAAGGAGAGACGACAACAACAATAGAGAAAGAAACAATTACAAAAGAACAGGTGCTTAAACAACAAGAAGATGAAAGTAAGAAAGTTTCTCCAGTAAACGTTGTCACAAGAGCACAAGCAAAAGTGCAAGAGCAGAAGCCTACAGATGGAGAGACTAGTAAGAGTTCCAAAAGCCGTAGAAACTCTAGACGAGCAAGAAGGACTAGAATGAAAGCGAGACTAGAAAGGGAAAAAGGAGAAGAAAAGGCTGCTACAGTTGAGTTGGAAACAACTCAAGAGCAACAGACACAACAAAGGGAAGTTGAAACCCTTAAACCAGTTGAAGCACCCAAGAGTGCTAGTTCAGGAGGATTTGTCCTAGTGGACAAAGTGAATGAGCCTTTAGATGCAATTTTACAGGCTTATGAGGCTAGATTGGCAAATAGACAGACCTTAGAACAAAGATGGATGACTTATCCTTATCCTGAACTAGAGAAGCAGAGGCTAGAAATGTGTAAGCAGCTCATTATAACTGCTCAAGCATTGCTAGAACCACCTCCACCAGAAGTGAAGGATAGGATAGTCACCCCAGTGCACAAAGACGAGAGCATTAAAGTAGATGAATTGCCTAGAGAAGAGGTGGATCATAGATAAAAACCACTGCCAAGGTCGCAAGACTCGAGGGTAGTCCAAAATACAACAGATGAATCAATGAGGGATTTCCCACCCTATGTTCCTATACTTGAGGAGCAGTGGCCAGAGGAGTTATGGAAGGCTATCCGAGATGCCCAAAAAAGAGAAGAGGATGCTGGACCAGCACCATTTCCTGAAATCACATTAGATAGACCACAAATGAGTGTTGATGTGAGGTCATATTATGGTGACGTAGGATCGGTAGCCTCCGAAGACAGTAGACCTGCATCGTTAAGAACTTTGCCACAGTACATGGGAGATTTTGAGGCAAAGTCTGAGATTGTGAGAGTTCCATCACAGAGGCTAGGAGGGACAAAAGAATTGGACACAAAAATTTTGATTGACTTGCTATCCACGCCAGTGAAGTGCACAATTACGTTGGCAGAACTTTTGAAAATCAGGCCAAGTATGTGGACGGATATAGGAAAATGCTTGGAAAAAATTGGGATCAAAAGCCCGTTAAGGTTCCTGGAAAAAGAGCTAGATGAGATCGAGAAGCCTAGATCAAATGTAAGACCAGTACCTCTGAACAAAGTAGGAGAGTACTGTGAAGGAGAAGATGGTAATGCCACTTTGCCTGTCGACTACAATGGGATTGAAACAAAAGCTATACTTGACAGCGGAGCAGGAATTGCTATAGCAACAAAACAAATATGGGAGAAATGGGGTAAGCCCGCCTATAGAACAACCAGAATAAAATTACAGTTAGCGGATGGGCATGTGGAAAGACCCATGGGATTGCTAGAAGCGATAGTGGTGTCTTCTTGTGGTATAGAGTATGCACATACTTTTGCCATAGTTGACTTTGGCAAGAAAAATAACTATGAAATCATCCTTGGAAGACCATTCATGAGACAACTCAAGATGGTACAAGATTGGGGTTATGATTATCTATACTTGAGACATGTTGAAACCACATGCTGACTCAAGATGGTACAAGATTGGGGTTATGATTTTGTCTCTCCAAAAGACATATCAGAGGAAATGGTGGTCAAGCAGGAGCTAGAACACACAGATGAACTCACAAGTGTGAACAATGAAGAAGAAGACGACAAGGAGTCCAGGCCAAAGATTGCTCAAGTCACTCAAGAGAACACAGGCAATCTAGTACCAAAGAAGATCAACTTTTTGCTAAGTGCACAAGACGGAGTCAAGATGAATTTTATGGTAGAAATTGATACAAATTCCATGACTAATGTCATGTCATATGGCATGGTTACTTCTAGGTAAGCCAAAGCTTTATGATATTCAGATAAAGGTAAATCTCTCACCTGAAGTGGATGCTATAAGTATGGGGATTGCAGAAGCTATTGTCCAACTACACTCGCAAAATGTCAAAGAAAAATTATTGGTGGTAGATTCTCGACAAATGGGAACACACTTGATTTTGTCCAAGCCATGGGCACAAGTCTTTGAAAATGAGCCTGAATCTTCAACAATGGTCATCACGACAAGCTATCAAGTGGCAACAGAGGTCAAGCCTACAACAATTCAAAGATTCTTGGCTATTGAAAAAGGCAAAGCTAAAGTAAGCCCACAGTCTCTAGCCCAGCCAATGCAAGTGCAAGACAAAGCCTCTACATCAAAAGCCAAACCATCAACAAAACAATGGAAACCCAAGCAAAAAGTCTATCAACCGAAGTTTCCATCGCCCGCAAAGGAAGTCAAAACAGGTCAACCAAGTGCTAGTATCCAAGGCACAGATTAAAGTTAATGATCCAATTTGGATACAATCACAGGAACAACCTCAACAAGCAAAGGTAACAGGATGGATCACATCAAACGAGTCAATTATTGCACAAGGCTACAAGAAAGGAAATTCAGATGTTTGGGTCAACAAGCCCAAGATTGTTGAGATGTCGAGCTCTACATCATGAGCTGGCATCCACTACGGGTCTTGGCCGCTTACGACATTTACTCACTGGCGCGTTAGGTGACCAACACGGAGGATCTCTGCCAGTGATTCTATAGCTGGACTACACTTATAGTGCCAGCCTAGTACACTTCTAGCGAGTTCACACTTAGTGACCACATGTACATATGTGCTACTTTTTAGTTTTAGCACTTAGTCATTTTGTACTCTCTTTTCTGTGAAGAAGAAGAAGAAGCTTTCCATCTCTGTGTGCTTTTTGCTTGTCTTGTGTAGCTCTCTTGCATCCTCATTCTTTACATGGTATCAGAGCCTGGTGCAGGCAAGAGAGGCTAAGAGAGCAAGAGCATCACAATCCCTTCGTTTTTCGCACAAGTTTCTGAACAGGTCTCCAAAGTGCAGTATACAGAGATTTACTGTACAAGTACAGTGGTTGTATGTACGCTTGATTGTGGACACTCGTTGAGTGTAGAAAGCGTTACAGGTACCACGATAGCAGGTTCAGCATATTTGCAGGTTTTTGCAGATTGCAGCTATTTTGTCTTAGTGCTTCAAGATGTCTGACGGTTTCAGTCAGATTGTTACTGAGAAGCTTGAGAAAAATAACTACCCTGCATGGAAGTTCAGAATAA
Organism: Adiantum capillus-veneris; assembly: GCF_014529385.1. Classification (NCBI taxonomy): domain Eukaryota; kingdom Viridiplantae; phylum Streptophyta; class Polypodiopsida; order Polypodiales; family Pteridaceae; genus Adiantum; species Adiantum capillus-veneris. The sequence continues at coordinate 19,557,578 of NC_140948.1, read as the reverse complement.
CAAATTTCCTAAAAGGAACCAGAGATTCCCGAGGCAAATGCTACAGCAAAACAAAGGAAAGCTTTGAGGGACTGGCAACAAGGCCAGAGCAAAGTGATGTATTGGCTTTCTATGAGCATCATAGATGGCATGATGGGCTATCTACAGGATGTTGAAACCCCCGCCATTGCATGGAAAAACTTAGGCAGAGTGTTCGAGGTGAACACCAAGGCCAGGAAGCTTCAACTAAAGTCAGAGCTAAATCAGGTTAAGAGGAACAACCTCTCAATCAATGATTATGCCTTGAAGATCAAGAGTATCATTGAGGCTCTTGGATCTATTAAAGTCTCAGTGGAAGACGCTGACATTGTCCGTGCATGCTTGGATGGTCTATGAGATGAGTATGTACATTTCAGGTCTTCCATGAATACAAGAGACGACATCCCCGTGTTCCAAGATTTGATTTCTATGCTTATTCTTGAGGAGAAGAACCTTGACACATCTTCTTCTCATGGCAGAAATAATTCTGAACAGGCCTTCTATTCTAACTCCAACAGAGTTAGAGGTAGAGGTCGTGGTCAAGGCCCAAGAGGTTGCAGGGGCCAATTTCAAGAAGTTCAATCAAATCAAAACAATACAGGTGGCAGGGGAAACCAGTCTCAAGGCAGGGGGAGTCAAAGAGGTCGTGGTGCAAGATCAAGCAGGCAGCAACATACTCGAGATAGCAAAGAATGTTAGACTTGTGGTGAAAGAGGTCACATGTCACGTGAGTGTCCAAAGGGAAAAGCAAGTGGAAAGAGAGAACATGGCAACTATGCATCTACTAGCAGAGATGCAGATGACAGCAAAAACGAGCGCATGTTTGTTATGCAGCATGTAATGAATACAATGACTGCAAAGAATTCCACCCAAGATGATGTTTGGTATGTGGATTCAGGTGCCTCTAATCACATGACGTCTCGTGGAGAGTGGTTTAGAGATATGCGCAAACCAGATGTGTCAGGCTATGTGCAGACAGGAGATGACACAGCTCACCCCATTTCTCATGTAGGGGACATACCTCTAAATACGAAGAGTGGGAAATCAAAGTACTTAGCAGATGTACTTCATGTCCCAAACATTACAAAGAATCTTGTTTCTGTTGGACAAATGGTTGAGTAGGGTTTGCAGGTTCTCTTCAATCCAAATGGCTGTTATGTAGAAGATTTCCAGAATGGCTGTAAGCTAATCACAGAGGGCAAATGTGTGGGCAGAATGTTTACGCTGAATGTAGACATGCCTGAGGTAAAAGCTGCATTATTTGCACAGGGCACAGGTGTTGTGGCTGATGTTGACATTTGGCACAAACGCATTTGCCATGTCAATGAGCAGAGATTGAGCAGCATGCAATCAAAACAGATTGTAAAAGGTTTGCCCAAATTCAAGGTGGATGGTATGCATAAAGTGTGTGCAGCATGCCAGTTTGGAAAACAATCAAAGGGCTCATTTCCACATGAGCGCAATGTATGTAAAAAGCCACTTGAGGTGGTGCACACAGATGTTTGGGGTCCAACCGACACTGCAAGTATACATGGTTGCAGGTACTATGTCTCTTTCATTGATGACCATACAAGGAAAGTATGGGTCTACTTCATGCGTAATAAAAGTGAAGTGTTTGGTCACTTTCAAGACTTCAAAGTCATGATTGAGAAGGAGACAGATATGCAAATCAAGACATTGAGGTCAGATGGAGGGAGAGAGTACTTCTCCAATGATTTTTCAGATTTTCTGCGAATGCATGGTATACGCAGGCAATTTACATGTAGATATACTCCACAGCAGAATGGGGTCGCAGAAAGGAAAAACAGGCACATTGCAGAGGTTGCACGTGCATTGATGAATGAGAAGAACATGCCTCATCATTTCTAGGTTGAAGCTGTAAATACAACTGTGTACATTATGAACAGGACACCTACAGCTGCGGTGCATGATGTAACGCCTGAGGAAAAGTTTACAGGTACAAAGCCTGATTTGGCACACTTAAAAGTGTTTGGCTGCATAGCTTACGTGCATGTACCAGATGAGTTGCATAGGAAATTGGATCCTAAAGCAGAGAAATGTATTCTTGTGGGATATTCCCTTGAACAAAAGGGGTACAGGTGCTACAATCCTACTACACGAGAATTACGAGTGAGCAGAGATGTAGTCTTTGATGAGAGGAGCAGCTGGTACAGTAATGCACATGGCACTATTGGGGCTTATGTAAAAGATGATGTGGTTGTACAAAATGTGAGGCCACAATCACAGGTTTTGAGTGGACCACAAGAGTCCTCTTCTCGTGGCTCTGTTGAGAAGCCATGGAATGGTAGACTACGTACGCAGGTTACTCCACCACTAGGTACAGGGAATGTATCACGAAAAGGAAAGGAAAAGGTTGATGAACCTCCCCTTATGGCTGATGCATCATCAGGTTTTTCACATGTAGACATGGATTCAGATGATTCTGAACAAAGTCTTGATGAGGAATTTGGAATTCCGGCTGTTATGACACCTGGTGTAAGGAAAGTACAAGAAGATGCTAAAGGGCAAAGGAGTGACCCAGGACCGCGCAGATCTAACAGAGTCAGAAATCCAGTTCAGAAATTGACTTATGATGGGTATCTAGCACATCACCAAGCCTACATGGCTAAGGTGATACAGGATGTGGAGCCCACATGTTTTGAGGATGCAGTTGGAAATGTGCATTGGGATGATGCAATGAATGAAGAGATGGCTGCATTGGAAGCAAACGACACATGGGAGTTGGTGCCATTTCCAAGTGGCAAGAAAGCTATTGGCTGTAAATGGGTGTATAAAACCAAGCATAAGGCTGATGGTAACATTGAGCGTCACAAGGCAAGGCTGGTCGCAAAGGGTTATGCACAGACGTATGGCATAGACTATGAGGAGACCTTTGCTCCAGTGGCAAAGATGACGACTGTGAGAGCTGTCGTAGTAGTGGCTGCATCTAGAGGATGGATTATGCATCAAATGGATGTAAAGAATGCCTTCTTGAATGGTGAGTTGCAAGAGGAAGTGTATATGGATCAGCCACTTGGTTATGTCGATCCAGGTTACCCAGATTATGTATGCAGGCTTCTCAAAGCTTTGTATGGTTTGAAGCAGGGCTCTAGAGCATGGTATGACAGGATTGCCAAGTATCTTGTCAGTATTGGGTTTAGGAGAGCTCATGCAGATCATTCACTCTATGTACATGAGAGTGATGTGGGGATTGTGGTCATTACCATATATGTAGATGACCTTATTATTGTGGGTGACAATGCTATGGAGATTGACCATGTGAAGGGTCTTCTCAAACAGGAGTTTGAAATGAAAGATTTAGGCGAGTTGCGCTACTTTCTTGGCATTGAGGTGATCAGGACTCCAGAGGGTGTATGGCTATCACAGAGACAGTATGCTTTGGACATGTTGTCAAAGTATGGTATGGCTGATTGTAAGCCAATTTCTATTCCCTTGGATGTGAATGCAAAGCTGAGTGCAGAGAAGGGTGATGTTGTTGAGGATGTCAAGATGTACAGGAAGATTGTGGGTAGTCTAATCTACTTGACTATCACGAGGCCAGACTTAAGCTACACAGTAGGCTTGGAGAGTCAATTCATGCAGCTTCCGAGGAAGCCACATTTGGATGGAGTACGACGCACACTTAGGTATGTGCAAGGGACTCTTGACTACGCATTGTTCTATGCAGCAGATGTGCCATTAGCATTGTATGGGTATACAGATGCAGATTGGGCAGGTAGCATTGTTGATAGGAGATCTACGAGTGGCTTCATGTTCTCTTTTGGGAGTGCTGTTGTTACTTGGAGCAGCAAAAAGCAGCCTACGGTTGCTTTATCGAGCACAGAGGCCGAGTACAGAGGTGCAGCAGTTGCGGCGTGCGAGGTAGCTAGGCTACGCACATTACTTGAGGACTTGGGAGTGCAGGTGGACCAGCAGATTGTCATCCATTGTGACAACCTCAGCAGCATGCAGTTGGCTAGAAACCCAGTGGTCCATGCCAGGACCAAACACATAGAGGTCCATTACCACTACGTTCGAGAGCGAGTGTTGGCGGGCGACATCGACTTGGTCTACGTCAGCACAGAGGAGCAGATAGCGGATATCTTTACCAAGGCCCTCGGAGCTAAGAAGCTTCGACGTTTCCGGACTATGTGGACTCTTCGACATGCAAAGCTTGAGGGGGAGTGTTGAGATGTCGAGCTCTACATCATGAGCTGGCATCCACTACGGGTCTTGGCCGCTTACGACATTTACTCACTGGCGCGTTAGGTGACCGACACGGAGGATCTCTGCCAGTGATTCTACAGCTGGACTACACTTATAGTGCCAGCCTAGTACGCTTCTAGCGAGTTCACACTTAGTGACCGCATGTACATATGTGCTACTTTTCAGTTTTAGCACTTAGTCATTTTGTACTCTCTTTTCTGTGAAGAAGAAGAAGAAGCTTTCCATCTCTGTGTGCTTTGTGCTTGTCTTGTGTAGCTCTCTTGCATCCTCATTCTTTACAAAGATAATAGCCTGGCGATATCCATCCCATGACAACCACTCAGTCAGGAATCAACAAAGCCGTCAACGTCAATCACATAACTCAACCAAGAGAAAGGACATGTACAAAAAGCAAAAGAGAAGGTCTTCCACTAGACAAACCATACGACAAGTCTGGGTAATGAAATCAGAATTCTACCAGACTACCCAACAAAGTCAAGTCAAGATCACCTCCATGCAACTCCAAAGATTCATTCCAATCGAGTTACTCGAAGCACAAGGATTCTATGAGGGTAACTTTCAAATCTGGTTACCTAAGGTAGTAGCTTATCAAGGAATCACCAAGGAAAAGCAAGAAACATCAAGAAATGAAGAGCAGCCACCCGCTACACCCAAGAGTACTACAACCTATAGATGGATCCCTCGTCAATTACTACAAGAGCAAGGCTTTTACAAAAGTAACAGCCATATTTGGAAATTAAAGAAAAGGTACCATCAAGTCAAAGAAGAAACAAGGCAAGTGGCAAAGGACATCACACCAGGCCCAAGAACAATGTGGGTTCCAAAATCCGCGATTGAGGCTCAACAACAAGAAAGATACACACTCCTTTACAGCCTCTTAACAACAAAAAGAAAGCAACGGTAAATGCGGAGGTCACAGTTTTGAAGAACACTATCTGGAAGAAGAAGACTTCATCAACCATTGCTTCAACATCAATACCTGTCTCATCAAGCGACCACAATTTGCTACCAAGGAATGAAGAGCGGATATATGCCAATGTATTGGACAACATGGCATCTCAAACAGAAACTAACGAGAAAGGCCTAAACATCAAAAGCATATGGAATTGGATTTCAGGCCACGATCAGGTAAGTCCAAGTCGCCATTAAACTTACATGGCATAAGAGTTTAGAGTCGGGCAGCTAAGCCACTAAAATGAGCGAAGTGTCAGACCCAAGCTGCAAGTTAATATTTTTCTGTGATCTATGAGTCTAGCTAATAGGTATAAACTCAAGCTGGAGAGTTGAGCATACATAAAGTCATGTCGCTCATGCTGGAAGAGGTGAGCATAAGAGTCAAAGTCCATATAATATATAAGGTGGAGAAGGCGGAGTAGTCCAACAAAAAAAAAAACACACTTACGCACTTGACACAGTGAGGAAGAGTGGAGAAACCTCGACAGCAAAAACCCTTCTTGTGAGTAGTGAAACCTTTTGAAGCACTCATGCTATATGTTTTGCTCGTTACACTAACTCCATGAAGAACCCATCAATACTCTTCTCTCGCACCGCATCTTGTTTAACATGCATAACTCTGTGCATGCATATAGATGTCCCATCATTGTACATATGCATTAGGCACTCTTTTTTATTCCACCCATGCACTTACACAAACAAATGATGATGACCAAGCAGAAACAGGTTTTATAAGCCTTTGCTCAACAACAATGACTCTGACTTCAAGCTACTAACACTTATCCATGTATATCAAGCCCATACTAGTAGCCATATGGCCATATGTACTTTAACTCAGCATAACTCTATAACATCAGAACCTAAGTACATATAGCCTCGCATTTAATTATGGCTAAAGACATTTTTTCCCACTGGGTTTTTCCCTTTAGTCTTATTCAGGTATCTAAGACCTTTATTTTGTACATACGCTACATTTTACTTTTACTCTTTTATTTTTTATAACAACAAAAAAAAGAAGAACCACGATATCCCCACACTAGTAATTGAAAATCTACTGACAAGTCAAAAGGGAGAGGCCAAAAAATAGCTTGACAAAGCTTCAAGTCAACTTACAGGTACGACTTCCAAATAACAACCACAGGAAAAGAAAACTAGAGCTACAATGACAACGACTTGTTGCACCAACAAGTCGATACAACCTCATGCAATTCAAGATACAAAAACCAATCGGAGGGGGAGAGTTCCATGCTTCAGATACACTACAGGTACAACTTCAAGGCAGCTTTAACATCACGCAAAGCAACCAACTACAGAAGAGGCTCCCACAACAACTTCAATCAACACCAAGACATCAAGAACTCGTCAAGGCCAGCAAAGACATAGGGTCTTGTCAGGGACGACAAGAATTCGGAGGGGGAGAGTGTTGAAAGGACGCCCTTTCAACAACATTTCCATTAAGATTCTGTAAAGATTCCAAATGAAGATGGTGATGAAGTAATGAAGATGAAGATAGATGCTGCAACATGAAGATACGAGTTCATGGACATCATCGAATATCCCGTTATTATTATTTTGAGCCATTACGGCCACTTTTGTAATGTTTACGGGAACCTCATATTTTAAATCAGCACTTGTATTTTGGCCGTAGATGCTTGTATAATGAGTAAAGCCAACTCAGTTTCTTGTAATTAAGCTCTGTAGAAGCCTAGAGACAATTCAGGTCATTTGGTCGGACATTAGGTTTGAAGGCTTGGTATATAAGCTAAAACCTAAGGCTTTGTAAGGAGACACATTACGTTATCTCAAATAAGATACAGTTGTGGGTTCTGCAACATACAGTAGTGAGCTTCACGCACACACACCGTCGCGCACACTAATCACATTGCAGATATGAGAGAAGGAGCGTGTTAGCATCGAGGAGCTCTCCGTGTCGACGCAAGCAATGCAAGTCAAGGACCACATCGCGAGCCCGCCTGCTACGAGCTATATTTGGTCGTAAGTACCTCAAACGACATCCGTTCTGAATGATCGAGTAGTCGTTAGAATCAGGGCGAGAAGCTCTTCGTGTTGATGTCTTTGTAGATCAGTTCCGAACACTTTGGAAATTGCTGTTTTGAGTCTATCGCGACAGCGATTAGAGGTCTTACAGTTATGGTTTTGAGGGTTTAGGTGCTTGGCCACATAGGATATGTCCTTGTGAGTCTTACCCTCTGATTTCGAGTCATTCCGATATGATTTGAGATTGTTTCGAGCTTGTAGTGTTTCGTAGGATGCATTGTCTGTTTCTTTGCTTTATGGTAGTGCTGTGGTAGGATTAGTGACTATAGAGTGTTGTTCGTGTCTAGCTCAGGGTTGACAACCCAGAGATTTCCTCCATGCCCTAGTCGGGTCAGCTACGTCCTCGGATTGACAGTTTGTTGGTCTGTGTTCTCGCTGTGCTGCATCGTCCGTCGCGGCGTACCCGCTAACACGTGGAGCGACCGCGACAACCTTAACAGAGTATACTAGTCCGTATGTTTACCCCCCACAAATAGGTCAACCCTATCATATAGGGTCATTCACCCTAGAAATTTTTCCCAAGATCCATATACACAACAACATGTACCATATTTGAAGAAGAGTGGTAAGCATGGTACCCAACCCAAAGGTACATCAACCATAGTATAACCACCACATAAGCATTATAAACAAATATAGGTCGCTTGCCTTACACCCCACAAGTAGGGCATCCTCACTATGTATGGTTATTCGCTAGAAATTTAAAAAGAACTTCTATCATTACCCCCCTTTAAAAAAATGACTTTTAAGGTCAGAAAAAGAAGATACAACCTTTCAATGTTTCTTTTCATGCCTATGACAAACCGTATATATGCATTGACAAATGTCCCTAAACTCGAAAGGGAATTATAAACCAAAGCCACAAAAAGCAAAAGGGTGCTCGTAAACATGCTTAAGATAGAAGAAATTCCTAACATGCAAGGTGAGTAAAAAAATACCATAGTCGTAAGTGCAATATGGTTTAGCAGAAGTTTCCCTTTATCTACCTCTATCGGTTTATGCATTACCATACCAACAAGTGAATCACAACCCATCAAACAGTTTGGACAGCAGTCCATTTCAAAGCCATAAATCGACTAAGATTGAGTGAGAGTAGCCAGCTCCACAATAGCCTGCTTATCCTTGCCCTTTGCCATAGATCCGACACTTAACACTACCCCTTTGCATGTAAAACTATCACAATCCTAATGTACAGACAAGTACACACAAACACCACCAATGCTAAGTGATCATGTAAAGCTCACCTTTTTATAGGGTTTGGAGCAAGTGGCCCTTTGCATGTAAAACTCTCACAGTCCTAATGTACAGACAACTACTCACGAGTACACACAAACACCACCAATGCTAAGTGAGCATGTAAAGCGCACCTTTTTATAGGGTTTGGAGCAAGTGGCCACCTTCATTCATAGGTATATGATGGGCCCGTCTTCAAGAGGGGGATGGTGCAACAACACCACCTTGTACACACACACACACACACACACACACACACACACACACACACACAGCACTTAGAGCACTGAATTGCAGACCCACCAGGAGGGAGCCACCTCTTTATTAAGTAGTAGAAGACAACATATACAGAGCCAGATATCCTGCCCATAACCCTTTTAACAAAATATGGTTAGGTACCATTAAGGAACCACCTAATTTTTTTTTACCCAGTGAATTCAAGCCGGTTATTCATCAAAGGTACCTTAGGCCAACAGTCCGAGCAAAATGTACCAGGGAAATAGCAACATGCTATAAAAAGCCATGTGTGTGTGTGTGCACGCACGCGCACACGCATAAGATTCAATGCCCATCTCCGTCTCTGTACAAGCTCCATCTCCATATCTCTTCGTGTGTGTAGAGTATCTCTCTCTCTCTCTCTCTCTCTCTCTCTCTCTCTCTCTCTCTCTCTCTCTCTCTCTCTCTCTCTCTCTCTCTCTCTCTCTCTCACACACACACACACACACACACATTGAGAACATGGATGATGGAGACTCCTCGAGGATTGCTATGGTTCTACCTCACACCTCATCAAAAGCAGCAATGGAGCCTCTTGAACACAATGCGGAACACATGATGGAGGAACGAGTTCATGATGAGATGAGGCACATGAAATAGGTATGGCTCATACACACATGTAATCCAAAAGAAAGACTTTTCTAAATGAGGATGAAATTATTGTAGTGAAGAGGTATGAAGAGCAGACAATGAGCATAGGAAGCGATGCCATGCAAGAAAGCAAGTGCAACCCAACATCAACATTGGAGTAGAAGAATGCCATAGAGAGGATGTGGATAACATTTGTGCTATATAACATCATTATGTGTAATAATATCCCTATGTCCCTGTCTATGCTATTATGTGTGCCATGTAGAAACTATAGTATGAGAGCATCATGTGTGCTATTTCCTTGTTTATGCTCTACTATGTACTATGTACAAGGAACTATGTGTGCTATATATAACAGGTGTGTGTAATAATATCCCAATGTCCTTGTCTCTGCAATTATATGTGTTATGTAAAAAGAACTATATTATAGTATAAGAGAACTATGTGTGATATATAGAAAAGGTGTGTGTAATAACAGGCCAATGTCCCTGTCTATGCAATTATGTGTGCCATGTAGAAGGAATTTTGTTATAGTATGAGAGAATCATGCCTACTACTATAGAGCAGGCATGTGTGTAATAATAGCACAATATCCCTGTCAATGCTATTTTGTGTGCTATGTAAAAGAAATATACTATAGTATGAGAGGACTATGTGTGCTATATAGCATAAATGTGTGTAATAATAGTGGAATGTCCCTGTCTCTGCTATTACGAGTGCCATGTAGAAGGACTCTATTATATAGTATGAGAGCATCATATGTGCTATATAGTAGATGTTTGTGTAACAATAGCACAATATCCATTTCTATTCTCTTGTGTGCGCTATGTACAAGGAACTATGTTATAGTATGAGAGAACTATGTGTGCTATATAGTAGATGTATGCGTAATATTAGCAAAAAATCCCTATCTATGCTATGTAGCATAACTATATGTAAGTATACAAATGCATCTCCAGATATGCTATTATGTGTGATATAGCAAAATGTAATTCTAATGCATACTCTTATTTTTCAAGCAGACATATTATTTCTTGAAGTTTAAAAATAGCCACCCACATGTGAAAGTTGGGCAAAGGTCTTTTGAGAAGCTAAAGCCTTGGTTCATGTGAAAGTTGAAAAATCAAAATACTTTTCGTTGTGTTACCATATACAGCTGATGTATTCAAAGAGGAATTTAATTATGCGCTCAAGTGCTTTTGGTTTTCATGGGAAGTCATGTACATGTGAATGAAATATTTGCAAATCAGATGGTGTTAATGCAGAATGTCTTATTGTTAAGCACTCATTTTTATGGATCACAAAGCTGTGGGAATCATGTGGATGTACGAAGGCTAAGGGGGATATGTCTCATAGGCACACTTTCTTGATGGGCCAGTGCAAAAACTATGGCGTGAAAAAGCTCTAACTTTGTCCATAAGAACTTGAGGAGATGACAAAGACAATCCCACTGCAAGTCTTTGAGGACATTGAAGTTCAAACAAAGCATGGTCTAAGTAAGATAAGGTGGTGTCACTCAAGTAGGTGCCTTTAAGAGAGCTAATAGAGAGGATACAACGACACATTAAAATCTTCATCAAGCACAATTTCACTTAAAAATGGCAGGCACATTAGTACAAATAATGTTTGAAGGTATTTTCTTTAGATACCATTTTATATGTATTAGACTTTGATGAGAATTACTCATTCAAATAGAAAAATGAAATACAGTCCATGCATTAGCATACTGATTAGTGCACCATATTGGTTCACATAAACTACATGCGTAGCAACAAGGATGCTAGTATAACCAAGCATATGCATTTCTACATCTTTGACAATAATAAACATGATGTGCTATTTTTGTAGCACTGATTTCTTCTTTGTGATCAATGGATCAAAGATCAGAGGCTGAATTCAAGAAGCACTGGGTGTGGTTAGATGGTATAGCTTCACAATTCAAGGCTGCAAGGCCATTTTACTTTGTTGCTAGATATTAACATCTAATTGATACAAAGATGACATAGAATTTTTTTGGTTCCAACCATGGCAAGGGGGAGCATGATGGCACTGCCGTGCTATGATAAAGAGAGCTCTTACACATGAACAACTTAAGAGTGATGGAGTTGTTCTTAGGCAAGCTATAGATGTTGGAGAGGGGGAATGGGGAAACACACCCATCACACAAATAACTGCCTCTCTATAGCCCAGGGCATACACAACATCCCAATCCACTAAATTCTCAACACACGCTAGCAAGCCACCGCCTCTACTCACACCAACATGTAAACATGCACACATTCAGCTAGCCATGCATTTCACTACGCGTTTCAAGCCACACACCACTGTTGCACACAAAATCGCTCTCTCACTTCCATTTTGTAGACAAAAAAGGCTCGAGGGACACACACATCTGCACCCACACCCCACACACAAGTAGAAGAAGAACAGAAGGGGTAAGGGGGAACAACGTGAGAAACACCATGGAATCTTTCCCACTACTCGGAACACCATGTGCAACTCACTTAGAACAAACAATGATGGTCGTGCAAGAAAACACACACTTTGGGCTTGGCAGGCACATACCTTTGCACAAAAAACCCACCCAAGAACTCACACACTAGGCTCTCTGTAGGCTCACTAACTCAAGGCCCTGGAAAAAAGCATTGAAAATGATACAAAAATGGCTTATATAGGGGTTCCTCTTTCAATTTAGGCATCTAGCCTCTGATTGGTCCACCTCCCATCTCAATTTGGCAACTTTGAAGGGGGGAGCCACCTTGTTTCCATCTGCTCTTTGCTCTAGATTTGAAAGGGGTTGCACTAGCAACATTGCTTGTGCCCCTAGCCTTTTTTAAGTTTTGGTTTTACATTTTTTATTTTCTCCCCCACCTTATCTTCACCTTAGAACTATATTTTGGACCACTTGGGCTTTGTTTTCCCCACTTGAGCTCGGAACTGATCCTTGTCCATTCTTGGAATTTTCCACTTTGGATGACCCTTGGAGTGCTCCCTCTCTCTAGCCTTGTCTCGGACTACCTCCTTGATCACCCCCCTGAAACCGACTCTCTCTCTCTCTCTCTCTCTCTCTCTCTCTCTCTCTCTCTCTCTCTCTCTCTCTCTCTCTCTCTCTCTCTCTCTCTCTCTCTCTCTCTCTCTCTCTCTCTCTCTCTCTCTCTCTCTCTCTCTCTCTCTCTCTCTCTCTCTCTCTCTCTCTCTCTCTCTCTCTCTCTCTCTCTCTCTCTTGGTTCACCTCCTTGAATTTGGAAACCTTGGAGTCGACCCACTTGTTTTTCCCCACATGACTCCTCTCTCACACTCACAATCCTCCCTTTACCTCATCACTCACTGCCCGACCATTTGGACCTCCTTTTGAATTGGCCCTTTCCCTGTCCAGTTATTTTCTTTGTCCATTTATTTTCTCTATCCAGGCTCTCTCCTCTGACTCCGTTGCAACCTGCAAAACTAGCTCTCTCTCTCTCTCTCTCTCTCTCTCTCTCTCTCTCTCTCTCTCTCTCTCTCTCTCTCTCTCTCTCTCTCTCTCTCTCTCTCTCTCTCTCTCTCTCTCTCTCTCTCTCTCTCTCTCTCTCTCTCTCTCTCTCTCTCTCTCTCTCTCTCTCTCTCTCTCTCTCTCTCTCTCTCTCTCTCTCTCACACACACACACACACACACACACACACACACACACACACATGAACTCCCTCCCTCCTACCACTAGCGATATCGCGGGGGGGGGGGGGGGGGGGGGGGGAGGGGACTTCTTCAAAATTTTGGGTGCCCTATCAGGCATGTGTGAATCGCCCCTAGACGGGAAAAACTACCACGTCATCATTGTAGTGGAAGGTCGTTTGACCACCATGCAGTGTCGTCCACCATTGGCCGCCTCCCATGGTATCCAAAACCGCCGCATGCACGGCAACGTTGCAGCACGTAGGGTCCAACTCACCAACGGGGCAACCCCCACCATAGTTAATCTCTAGAGAGATCTCTTGTCTCTCCTATTATACTCATAATAGGCCATGATTTGGCCTATATAGGCCTTTCCTCAAGTCTTGACACTCACATGTGGGGTTTTCCAACCTGCCAAGGCAACAGGTGGTGCACCAGCCCTACAAAGCCTTCATAAATATCATCAAAACCATTAAAAAACTTTTCTCTCTTGCCTTGCTCTCGAGCTATCAAGCATCACCAATTAACTTGGTCCTTTGCTAAAATCCGTACAAGCCCCAACAAAATTTGATCTCCCCGAGCCACAAATTGAGGCCGTCAAAAACAAAAATAATAATCTAACCACAAACCGCTGGCATCTGTCGCCAAACCCCATCTGTTGTATCTTGGCGACCATGACTCCAATGAGCAAGCCATCAATTTGTACCAACTCCACATGGTGCATACTACATGCTAGAACTCTAGGAAGGCTAGGAAAACATTGAATGGCATGTCATCCTATGCGGTCAACTTGACACAACCCGGCCCTTGACAAATCTTCAACTAGCCATAACTTGAAATCCAAAGCTTTGATCCACAATCCAAAATGACCAGAATGGTTCACAACACGAGCATTTCAATCCTATCCACTCATATCTGCTCTAGCCATCTTTCCGTAGCTGCCATGTCTATCAGGATTTTGCAAATCCTTCTAGCTTTAAACTGCCATAACTTTCACACTAGGGCTCTGTTTGACGAGCCATTTGGATGGGCTTCTAGAGCATCTCAAAGCCTACATTCTAGGGCACCAACCTAGCACTTTGGGCACCTTTACATATCATCCCAATTGGACCATTTTGGAGCCTTTTTTGCCAAAAAAATCGGCATTATGCATACACTTCCACTAACACTTGCATGCCCAGGTTTTTTGCATTGACGCCTCCACTGTCCTACACCTGCTAGCACCCTTTGCTTGTCATAAAACACTTAGTATGTGGTGTTGTTGGTACTGGTGGGATCTTTGGTACCCATTGATACATAACTACCTGTGGCTTTGCCTTGAGTTTTCTTTTTGCAATCAGTCTTTGGTTTGGTCCTAGCTTCCGTTTCCTTCTTTGGTTTTCATACCCATTATGTGAGCTTGGTTTCTGTGGTTGTAGTTGATATGGAGGTGTAATTGAAGAATTTTTCTTAGTGTTCAATAGTTGTTTAGGCACCCAAATCTGCTTAGGATTGTTGGTGAGTTGGGATTTCAGTACCCAAAATTGCATGGTTCCTTGCATGCTAGTATTATGAGGATGAATTTGGTGTTGAATAGTGGGCATCAGTTTTGAGTTGTTCATGTTTTTTGGTAGCTTTGGAGTTTTGAGAGTTGCTTTGTAATCTTCATGACTACGAGAAAATAATACTCTTAACTATCCACCTTTGAGTGTTAGTGCCAAAACCTTCTCATCCCAATCTTAGATAGCTTTATAGGTTCGCATCCATGGGACTCCTAACACCATATCTTTATTCATATGCTCATTAAGAATGCAAAGTAAGGTTTGTGATCATAGAAATTCATGCACAAAGATATTGAGATTAATCAATCCCAATGTTCGTGTGAAATCTTTATGACATCCCTTGACTTTAGCTTTGTAATATTCCAAAGGTTGGGTTGTTACTCTTTTGTATGTTGAATAGATGACATCGTTGAGTCATACTCCTATGTTAGCTAGTGCTTTGACTCTGAGTCCATCTTTCAAGATCACCATTATTCTCATGTCTAATCCATCTAGGCATTCATCAACTGTCTTCACCTCATTGTCGGCTAACGTTTGAGTAAAGTAGCGATGGTAAATTTGAAGGGTATTGAGTGGCAAAATTTTAGGGATTGGTCACCTTGCACCTTTCACTTCAAAATCCAAATGTGTGCCTCTTCTTGTGCTTCTTCAATCACCTATTGTCATTTGAGCTTGCGTTCTTTTGCTACATGCATTCTTTGCAAAAGGTCATAAGTTAATGGCCCACGACATCCACTAAGAAATATGTAAGATAGCACATGAAAACAAAATAAGGGATTTATAATTAGGTACATTTACAGAAAAATATACTTACATACAGGGTTTTTGAATTGAGAAGGTGAAAACTTTCATATATAAGGGCTAGTGTTTTTACAAAAAATGCATACATAAGGGGTACATATAATACTTGAAAATATACGGGTAAGGGATTATTTAAATACCTCTTGTTTGCACATGCTATATGCAATTTTTACTCCCTGGGGTTAATTGTAGATGGTATTTCCAAAGTCAAAATTCACTAATTTATTTTTCCATAACCTCTCCATCTAAAGTATCTAGTTTAATAGCCCCACTGATCGGTGAAACATTCTCAATGATGAAAGGACCATGTACCTTCTTTTGGAATTTAGGGATGTGTTGTTTTAGGGAGCAAACAAGTGCTAGATCCCCCGGTTTGAAGACCTTTGTTAACAAATGTGAGTCAAAGAATTGTTTTTGTTTCCATTTTTGTGCATATATATGTGTTATGGCTGTTAGCCACTACTCATCTAATCTCTAAGTCCTCTAATCATTTTGACAACTCATGACCTTCCATTCCAATTCGTGTTTAACTCAAAGAGTGGGTAACAAGAATTCCATGGGTAGAAATATTACATCTAGTTCATAAATCAAGTTGAAGGGGGTTGCGTTCAATGCTATTTTGAATGACACTCTATCAGCCCATAAGGTTAAATGAAGATACATTTCCCAATCAATTCTTCCCGTACTAACAATCTTTGGTAAGCATTGATCTCAAGACCTTGTTTGTATGTTCAGCAGCTTGACCATTTGCTTGAGGATGATAGGGTGCAGATTTGTTATGGATCACCATAAAGTTGTTCAAAAATTGTTATATCACTTTGCTAAGAAAATGTGCTGCTTAGATAACTTATAAGCTCAATAGGAAGTCCGTACCTCATGAATATGCACTTGTACACGAATACTGTAGTGGTTCAAGCATCATTCTTCCTAGTGGCTCTTGCCTCAGCCCATTTGGTCAAATAATCCGTTGCCATAATAATATATAATGTCTGTGTATTATATGTTGGTGGTTGTATTGGACCGACAAAGTCTATACCCCACTTGGTAAATGCATGTGCTCCCATCATAGGCCACAATGGCATACTGTTGATTCTTGTTGGCATATTTCCTTGTTGACATGAGTCACATCGTCAAACAAATTCTTTGGCATCAACAAACAAAGTTGGCCACCAGATTCCAGTCATCAATACATCTCTAGCTATAGTTTCATGAGAGAAATGACCTCTTGCAAGACCAACGTGCACTTGTTCTAAGATAGAAAGGTATTCATCTTCATTGGCACATAGTTTGGGTTGTTAGTCCTTTCCTCGTTGATAGAGTTGACGTCTAATTATCACATAGTTGGTTGCTTCTGTCTTGATTGCTATCTGTCTTAGTTTACTCATATCTTTAGGGAACGTCCTATTGGTCAAAATACTCTACCAAATATCTACTCCATTGTGGAGTCATAGAGATCTAGAATAATGTGACATGAGGTACGACGGCCTTTTAATTACACTAAAAATAATTTTTCACATAAACATGAATGTAATTCCTCAAAGTAGGCCAATAGACCCCTAAATAGGTTAATCATCATAGGTTTATCCTTCTACAAAGTGGAGTCCTAAGACCATCATATGATCTTGACTCAAATAGTTTGCATGTTCCTTAGGGACAATGCCCAAAAGCAGAATCCCATCCTTGTTTTTTTTATATAGTCTTCAGTGAGTTATTGATATAAGGAAAATTTATTTAACAATCATGGTGTGATGGGAAGTCGTATCTGCAAATCTACTTGAGTTATGGTCATTAGAGATGCAAGCTCCTCCGACCATCTAGGAACCATTTCCATGGAGAACAGATAAGCGTATGTCAAATCATCATCTACCCCTTTTGGTGATTCCCTCAAAGTGATCCTTGACAGGTAATCTTCTCTTTGGGGTGTGGTGCCCTTCTTGACTACCACGTTGGATTCAAACTTGAGTAGGATGATAAACCATCTTAATATTCTTCCAGTATTGCATGGCTTATTCACTAGATAGAGTAAGGCTTGATGGTTCACAAAAAATACAAACTTGTTAGCTAACAAGGAGTGTCAAAATTTCTTAACCGCATACAGCATTCCAAGGCCTTCCCTTTCAGTGGTGGTGCAGTTCTTTTCCACTAATTTTAGCTATCTACTAGCATAGGAGATAAGAAAATCCATTGTCCCTCTCCTAGCTAAGCTAATATGCAACCAATAGAAATGTTGAGGCATTGACATACACATGTAAAACTATGCTCCAATCTAGAGTCTTCAATATTGGTGTCAATGTAAAGGCTTGTTTAGGCTTCTGAAATGACTCCTCACATTCATTCGTCCATTCAAAATGAGTGATAAGGCCATAAATGGATTTTGTAATGATTACATACATGTAGATGAATCTACAATAGTATCCATACTGCCCCATGAATTTTTGAACTTTCTTTGTGGCGATACCATTTTTTGATACAATGTGTCTGAGAATTCTTCCATGTCTAACCATAAATATGCATTTCTTTGGATTTAAACAAATCCTATATATACAAAATTTCTCAAGACACACTGTAAGGCACACCAAGAAGCATCAACTCAGCTTGTTTCTCATTGAATCTAGACATATCCAACAATAGCTTGATTTTTATGTTTTGACAAACAACATTTTTCATTGTTCGGTTTCCTTTGCTTCTGCTTTAAAGTTAATAGCCTCCTCTATCTCATCCACTTCATTGTAGCCCTTCTCCTCATTTTTGTTCATCTCGTGGTAGATCTTCTCCCTCCATGATTTCCTCAGGGTTATTCATAAGACTAGCAAATAGTAAATTTAGATATATAAGAAAGTAAGAGGACTCCTGGATTATCTTGCACTAATTTTTGTGCATAGGGAACCACAAGGGTCTGTATGACAGTGTAAAGTAGTGGTATTTTTTGTACAAACATCCTTTGGTATCACAATCTTTCAAGTGAACCACCACAATGTCATCAAGGATGACCCTACCCTTTTGCACCTCCAACTCAAACGTCTCTCTTTCAGGCTGTAAGAATTTGATGTGTTGAGCTAGATGATCATCAAGACTAAAGGTCGAATTAAAGATGCCACGCACCTTGTGAAATTTATTAGCAACTCTTGAAGATACTACAAAGTCAAAAAGCTTTTCGTTGATGACTGCAAAGATGCCACATACCTTATGAAATTTATCAGCAACTCCTGAAGATACTACAAAGTCAAAAAGCCTTTCATTGATGACTACAAAGTCTCCCTGCAAAGTCTCCTACAATAATTGTCTCTTTTTTCCTCTTCTCTTTTGTGCTACGCTTTGTAGGTGGCCCATAGGCAGTGATTGAAAAAACCACCTTCCTCTTAGTGAGTTGAGCACATGAGTGTCCTCTTTAATTGTAGAAGGTTCTGACTCTGTCTCTATAGCCTCCACACAAAAGCTCATGGAAATCTTCTCTATTGCCATACCAAGAATCTCCAAAGGCTCACTAAAGTCAACATTTTTCTTCATTGAACCTTTTAGCAACTATGAGAAAGAGGTAGTTGCATGCTGGTGCCCAAATGAACACTTAGGATCTATTTTGCGTCTCTTGCTCATGTGAGCTCTTATGCTTGGTTGACAATCAGAACAAAGACAGTTTTGAGAAATGTAAAGCAGATATGTATTTCCATTCAACCTGTGTGTAAATGAAAAATGATGAAAACACAAAGGTATATGGATGTAACATTTATAATATATATTAGTATGTATCCTCTCATGTTTTTTTTAAAACACACACACACACACTTATATTGTCAACTAATCATGTGCACATCTATGGCTTCACCTTACATTGAGAGTTCCATGACGTATATCCACCTAATATACATTATTAATTGCACATCGCACGCTTTCCATTTATAACATAAAACATATCTTCATTCACTCTACCTACGATGCATGCAGAAGCATCCCTCAAAAGATTGTGCATCCACACGTGCCAGTCAACCAATCCATGCGAGTACCTCAAGACTCATCCCGGACCCTTTCAATGATACTAACACAATACTCAAACCTAAAAAATGATGTATGCTGGCATGTTATTTTACGTTTGACTTTTGCAAATTTTCCCACAATGTGCATAGGTGGGTTCAAAACACTCCTCAATGCATTGCTGGGAGAAAAACCAAGAATTTTTTTAAAAAGGGAATAAGAAATAATTTTTCATGGGAGTGCCGTCATTGTGAAATTCCCTTGTGGGATCTGGTGGACTATCTGGTGGGTGAAAGCTTGAATAGGTGGAAAGATATGCATGTGATATACTTAATAGCATAGCGAAAGAAAATGTTGTGCCATATTGCACATTTTGATTATACATTTAAACTAAAAGAATTAACATAATCATCTTGTCTTCTCATCCCTACTCTTTTTTATTAGTAGGAGCAGTTTAAAGTTTGACCCCACCATCACCACTCTCTCTCTCTCTCTCTCTCTCTCTCTCTCTCTCTCTCTCTCTCTCTCTCTCTCTCTCTCTCTCTCTCTCTCTCTCTCTCTCTCTCTCTCTCTCTCTCTCTCTCTCTCTCTCTCTCTCTCTCTCTCTCTCTCTCTCTCTCTCTCTCTCTCTCTCTCTCTCACACACACACACACACACACACACACACACACACCTCTACCCAACTTGTCAGTTGCGCTACTGTGAAGGAAACCACTTATTGAGCTACTTGTGCTCTTCTATTCAAGGTATGACTCCCCTTGTACATTGTTCCATGTGTATCCTCTGTTGCAATGTTATTGCATGCACATTGAGCTATTGTGTAGCATGTTGATGGATATTTTTTGATTCCTTGGACATGGAGCAGACCCAGAAAAGAAAACCCAAGCAAGGATAATACTCAACCCTCCAACTTAAGTCCACCAATAAAGAACTATGGCTAGAAGGTGTGCTACTAAAATCTGCTACCAAGGAATGGGCAATGCAGTCTCAGTGTCAGGTCGTATCACTGATTATCCACAAACGAAGTGATTACTTTACCATTGATCAAAAGAGAGAGAAAAGAATTTAACGTTGTCTTTATTCCAAGAGAGAGAGAGAGAGAGAGAAAGACGAGAAGAACACGAGATACTATGAGATTATTGTGCAATTGAAATATTGAAAATATAGTTTTTACAGCAAGCTTAACAAAACGTATCTTTATCTTTGAGAGAACTTGTCGAGGCAGCTTCGTAGGCTCCAAGATTCAAATGATAGCGACTCAAGGCTTACACCCTATTGGGCAGTGGGTATATTCTTTTGGCTTACACACTATAGGGCAGCGCAATCTATTCTTGTTTAGTAGCTCCAAATACTTGCTCTCTCTCTCTCACTACAAAGTCTCCTCTCTCTCTTCTTTCTCTCTCTTCCTTAGTTTGCTACAGTGAGTTCGTTAGCAAAGCTCTTCCCCTCTCTCTTGATATGGTCGGGGATGCCTCTTGGCAGCAAGAGCTTCTCTCGCTCTCTCTCATTCTCTCTATTCTAGGTTCCAATGAGAGAATCTCTCTCTCTCTCTCTCTCTCTCTCTCTCTCTCTCTCTCTCTCTCTCTCTCTCTCTCTCTCTCTCTCTCTCTCTCTCTCTCTCTCTCTCTCTCTCTCTCTCTCTCTCTCTCTCTCTCTCTCAACAAAGGGCATCCCTCCTCTTGTTCTCTTCTTCTTGCTCTTGACAGCCCACTCACGAGGACAGCCCCCTTTCTCCACCTGCACCATAGAGATTCTCTCTCTCACTAATGGGCCTCCTTATATTTTCTCCCCATCTCCTCGCAGGGCCTGTGGTGGCTCATCCCTAGCAACTGATCTTCTCTCTCTGCTCTACATGGCCATGGCCACCAAAATGGTCCCCCTTCACTTGGGGAAAAACCCCAAGTGCGCATTCACACCCCCCCCCCCCCCCCCCCCCCCCCCCAAGTCTTGAGCAAACTCTGGGTGTTCCCTTCTTCGTCGACTATTCTCCTCTGCTTGCACCTCCATCACTCAAAGTATCTTTAAAGAGAGATTTTAATGTCGTGGATTAGTTCCTCAAGATCTCAAAAGTCTGATGTGGCACTAGTTTCAAGCTTCATGATCAACTCATCTCTCTCTTAGTTTCTCCTTTGGCAACTATGTCCACACACATACACCCACACATTCTCTCTTGTGCACATCTTCTCCCTCTTTATTGCATCATATCGAATGCCTTCTCATATCTCATCCCCCCTCTCTTTCCCACATTGACCACTCCTCATGCTGATGACGGCACTTCATGTCGATCCTCACAAGATAGTACTTCCCAAATTTCCACAAGCAACACGCTTGCATCCTCGTTCACTTGTTGCAAATGATTAATCTTCATTTCCCTTATGATTTTGAATTGCATCAAGTCAATTGCTAGCTTGGTATCTGGTAATTGGTCTTTTTCTTTTTTTCTTGTTGAGTCTACAAAACATCTCCCATTAGCTGATCAAGTGCAAGTATTGCTAACAAATAGGAGATAAAGGAACTTTTTTTAAGTGAAATGCTCATGCGGTCATGCTCTTGCTCAGTCCCAAAATAACTCCAACACATGTAGAGTTGTATTGCCATATTCCACTACATTGCCATATTCCACTACATCTAGAGTTGCATTGCCATAGTCCACTACATTTCTATAGCATTCCATAGATTTTTTTGCACGAACACGTCCACACCATTTTTTGTTGCTTGTAGGAATTGCACGTAGAGCTGTCATAAGTCAATACACAGCGTGTCACATGTAGATCAAGAACACCATCATGGAACCTTCCTCAACGACCATATCTCATGCTAATAGCAGTAGCCTCATTAGGAACATCAAGCCATCTATGCACTCAAAGTTTTATCGCCTTGGTGAGGAGTTTCATAGAGATCATGAACTACCATTGGAGGGGTTAACCAGGCTCATTCCTTGAAAGGGACCAATGGCATTTTTTATGAGGTTTAGGAAGATGTATTCATATTCCCAAATCCTATTCATGGTAGCCAAAAGAAATTGAAGGCATACCATGCTCAATTGAAGTTGTTACAGAAGACTGTCTAGGGACAATCAGATGTGTACCAAGAGGGTCCCTTCATGTATGAAGTAGGGACATGGTTTACAAAGGCCTTTGCATTTAAAAACTGCATGGAAGGTACCTCAAGTCCTAGGAAACATCAAATTTCTTGGGCTGTTTTCACAGTTACAATACAGTTAGGAGAGAGCAAGTCGCTCACTTCACCATCGCATGTTGCACAAGGCTTACAGATCATGAGATAAAGTGAATGCACAGGGGTGAAAGCATGTTTAGGTGGTACCACTTTTTGCACCTTTTGGTGGTACCACCAATAGCACCTAGGTGGAGGGAAATTCAACGTTTTTCAAATTTGGGAAAAGAGGGAGAGGGAAATTCTAAATTTGCATGCAATATATTATATGTGCCTATAATCTAGATGCATGCAAGCCATTATGGGTTGGAGTGGGTCCCCTATTTTTGAACTTATAGTCATCATGGCCTAGACACTCCTTGTCATATTTCTCCTTTCCTCTCACACAACTAGCTTGTCACTCGGACGCCCGCCTGTACTTGTGTGCTCGCTTTGCTCCCATAGCTCATGCTCCCCCCATTGCATGTTGTAGTCATTGTGCTCTGTCCCCCATTGCACTCATCGTGCTCTGCCATAGCTCTGGTGGAGCTCTACCCCCCATTGCCCTCGACACGGAAGCATAAAGACTGCAGCAGCACCCTTTGCAGAGATGACTCCCAAGAAGAACACTCCCTCCAGGAAGCGCAAAACCTGACTCAGAGCACGGAGGTGGTACAGCAGGCGGCCCCTGCAACAAGCACCTAAGCACACCAGACCCCCACAATAGCCACCACACAGCAAACCCTTGCAGCACATGCAACACAACAAACACCTTCAACAACCACGACACAATAGTCCCTTGAAACCAACACGACGCTGCAGATCCCAGCAACAAACACGACCATCAAAACTTCCCTCTCCAAATGCATGCTGTCAGAGCTGAAAAATATGCTCGAAAAGGTGAGTTCTACATTGCGTTTTGGTTGGTCTATGCATCTCATGGCAATGTATGGCAAAAAATCCTGTTTTTTAGCATTGGTTGCAAATCATTTTTCTCCATGACTTTGTTTACAGCATCGGTGGAGTATCCGGTACTTTCCAAGTTTTGCTATTCTGCATAGCAGTTGCATGAGGAATATGCACTGAGCATGGAGGGCAAGCTCTCCAAGGATTTGATAGACAAGGACCTGCCACCTGAACAATGGTCAACAGTGTTCAAGGTGCCAAAGAAGAATAAGACTAAGATCTTCCTCCACCAGGTGCATGACCACCTTTATGATGCATGTAGGCTTCTACATCAGAAGGTCTACCAGGCTACCCCCTCCGACGACGAGCTCATGATGAGGTTTGCGAGGGGGTTTGCATATGAATACTGCTATGCTGCCAAAGTAGACCCCAACAACCATAAGATTGCATGGGCTTTGGTCGGGGATCGAGTATTAGAGCATGTCAAGAGCCAGAAAGGGGGGCTCAATCAAAAAATACAGAAGTTCATGTCTGCTTACGTCGTGAACGAAGCCCCCACATTTGAAGGACTGATAGAGAATGTTGTGGATGGCTCTGCAGCTTCTAACCTCCCTCTACAACACATGTGGATAGCCTCTCATCACCTCTACACACCATGGGTTGATAACCTTGCCGATCACCTTGAGCAATAGGCAGTGAAAGAAAAAGAGAAGGTGAAGTCTACAAAGACAGTCCTGGCTGCAAAGCGGGACTTATGGTTGTGCAACGAAGGTACCTCCTCATCTTGTGCACCCATCACTACATAGTGGAGGGCCTCAAAGAGGAGGTGGATAAACTAAAAGCCTCTCCAATAGAAAACGCAGCTGCGATTGCCAAAAAGGAGGCTGAAATCGAAGCCCTTACAAGGATACTCTCCAAGTCCTTTGTATTCAATGATGCTGCAAGGATGAAGGGGGAGGTGTTAGCCATGCAAGTACTCCAGTCTTCTCTGACTTTAAAGTGTACAAAGTGCTAGAAAGTGCTAAAAGTGGTTGAGAGTGCTCACCTTTTAAGCACTTTTAGCCACATACAGGCTCTTTTAAGCACATGCAAACATGTGGAAATACCTACACGTGCTTGGAAGTGCTTGCAGATGGTTAAAAGTGCTTGCAAGTGCTAAAAAATGCTTGACTATTTAGCACTGGCAAACACTTTTAACCACCTGCAAGTACCTCCAAGCACTTTTAAACACCTACAAATGCCTACAAGTGTTAAAAAGTGCCTAGTTTGAAACACCTGCAGGCACATTAAAGCACATTAAAGCACTTTGAAGCACTTTCAACCACTCTCAAACTCTTGCAAGTGCTTGAAGGTGCTTCAAAGTGGTTAAGATTTCTTCAAAATGCGTTCAAAGTGCTTAAAAGTGATTTCTACAATCACTTTAGAGCACTTTTAACAGCTTTTAAGAACCCTGCAAAGCACTTGCAGGAGTCTGTATGTGGTTGAAACTTCTAAAAAGAGCTTCCAAGTTCAAGCAAGTGCCTTTCAAAGTGCTACAAGTGGATAGATAGAGCACCTGCAAACAAGCACTTCCAAGCACTTTTAAACACCTACCAATGCTTGCAAGTGCTAAAAAGTGCCTAACTTTTATGCACTAGCAAGCACTTTGAACCACCTGCAGGCACATAAAAGCACTTTCAACCACTTGCAAAGTCCTGCAAGTGCTTAAAGGCACTTCAAAGTGGTTAAAATCTCTTCAAAATGCTTTCAAAGTGCTGAAAAGTTTATTTTGCAATCACTTTAGAGCACTTTTAAGCACTTTTAAGACCCTGCAAGCATTTGCAGGAGTTTGCAGGTGGTTGAAAGTTCTTCAAAGTGCTAAAAAGAGCTTCCAAGTGCTAGCAAGTGTCTTTCAAAGTATTGCAAGTGGACAGATAGTGCACTTGCAGGCACTTGCAACTGTCTACAAGTACTTGAATGCTCCAGCACAAGTGCTCCAAGGTGCTTGCAAGTGCCTGCTGCTAGGGCCTGCATGTCCCCCATTATGGTTGGTTGTCCAATAATCTTCCTTTGTTTTTCATTTTGTGTAGAAAATAGTTCAAGAAATGGACAGGGAGCTTGGTGAGCTCAGAAGGCAGGCCTCCTTCATGAAGGGGTCCAGCAAGTTCATGAAAAGAGAGGGCAGGGCCCTTCTAGTGCCCACTCCACCTTCCAAGTCTAAATTTAGTGTGGATATTGTTTTATTGTGTGGAAATTGTGTGGCCTATGGTCAAAAATTGTCGGTCAAATATACGGCCGGTGTCTTTCAGCTGCCGTGTGCCCACAGATACTATTCATTCTACTTTTCAGTGGTCATAGCGCAACTGATCCCAAGTGTGTTGTACCAAACTGTAAATGGGAGATACCCCATATAGCAAGATGTTGGGCACTTGGGAATTCTTATGAGGAGCTTAAAGGTAGGTTAGTCATTTTATACAACAGAACTTATGCTAATCTGTTGTGGAGACTACTTATGTGCGTTGGTTCAGTTGAGCCAGGCTGAGAAAGAAGCGTCCACATCATCCATGCACGATGTGGACGAGGTCTTTGACCTTGACACCATGCTGCTGAAGTACAAGAACTTTGAGGGTGGGAAAAATGTTGAGGGTGGTGACGGAGACATTATGAAGGAGAACTCCATCCACAAGCAACCAAGGTAATGTCAGTTTTGTATATATGTCTCCTCCCATGTCCGAATCATGGTCACCGTGTTCATTTGGTCACAATATGCTACCAGGTAATAATGCATGTAAGGAGGACAATGTAGCTGAGGCAGAGGATCCTGAAATGGAATCAACCAAGCAATTTGTAGTGTTGGAGATGCGGAAGAAGAGAAAGAAGCAGGTGGAGGACAAGCTATCCCAGGTTCCCAAAAAGAGTACTGGCATACTCCCCCCAAAATCCAGAGTATGCAAGAATAGCTTCTTGCAGCTTTGTATCTTTCTTTTCATGCTATCTTTTTTACATTGCAGCTTTGTATCTTTTTTCCCGGTAATATAAATTTAAGTATTCTCTCTTAGTTTCTGTCCATTTGTGCTCTGTAGTTAAAATTCGTGTGGTTGTCTCAAAACCTCCACAATCCATTGATGAGGTAGAGCACATTGATTTCCATCTTCCTTGCTATGAACCAATGTCTCGCTTTCCAGTAAATAGAGATTTGGCAGTAATTGTAGACTTCAACAATGTGCTTGCTTGTGCTAGCAGTTGGGAATATGGAAAACCCCCAAAGCAAATGTTTTTCAAAAAAATAGAAAACTTTTTGTACCTCTTTCCTAAGTTCAATAAGTCTAACACTTTACTGCTGGATGATTCCCTCTATAAGATGTACTTCAATGATCCTAGTAACATTGTCATTCTGCTTGGATAGAAAAAAAAAATGAGAGGTAGTGGGAAAATTTCCTCAAGGAGGATGTTGCCTCAATAATAATACAGTGTACTGGACTCGTGACAGAGCCAAGACTGTTAGGGAATGTCCATTTGATGCCAAAAAGAATGAACTTGCATTATTGGACTGGGATCTGGCACATGGAAAAGTACAGGCACAACAGAAATTTCTTGCAGGGAGACTGCCACCTCTAGCAAGCAATTATAAGTAGCCACGTCGGTAAGAATGGCCAGATAAATCTTCTAACTAACTAGCTTTACTCCTTGAAACATCTAACTCCATGTAAAGCTAAATGTCCTTGTATATAAGCCTCAACATACTATGAAGAATTTTGCAAGTCAATTGTTTCTGCCTACTGTCAACTGGATTGGGTGTTAAGTGTTGGTTAAGTGGTCAAGTGGTTCAAAGTGCTATCCAAGTGGTACAAAGTGCTTAAAAGTGCTAGTCAGGTGGTTCAAAGGGCTGGTCAAGTGAATCATGTGGTTGTTAAGTGGTGGTCAAGTAGTACAAAGTGTTGTCCAAGTGGTGCAGGGGGTTGGTCAAGTGGTTTAAAGTACTGGTCAAGTGGTTCAGAGTGCTTGTCAAGTGGTATAAAGTGTTGGCCAAGTGGTTCAAGGGAGTGTTCAAGTGGTTCAAGGGGCTTGCCAAGTGGTTTAAGTGCTTAAAAGTGTTGGTCAGGTGGTCCTAAGTGGTCCAAAGAGCTAGTCAAGTGGTTCAAGGGGCTGGTAAATGGTGGTCAAGTGGAACAAAGTGTTGTCCAAGTGGTTAAAAGTGATGGTCTGGTGGTTAAAAGTGTTTCTCAAGTTATAAAATGCTGGCCAAGTGGTTTAGGGGGTGGTCAAGTGGTTCATAGTGCTTGTCAAGTAGTATAAAGTGCTTAAAAGTGCTAGTTAGGTGGTCCAAAGTGTTGGTCAAGTGGTCCTAAGTGGTCCACAGAGCTGGTCAAGTGGTACAGGGGGCTGGTAAAGTGCTCATAAGAAGCCAAAGTGCAATGGCACTTCCAGATTGTAAATACAAAGCCATTTGACCCATTGAACTCTATTTTTGGTTTAACCTATGGTAGCCTTAGTGTATAAGGTACCTAGGTCATTTTGTAAGGAGAATTGATCTTAATCAAAGTTTTGAGATGTCGTTGATTGTGTGTGCTTTGTGTGTGAGAGAGAAAAAGAGAGAGTGTGAGCTTCATCCTAATGCAACTCCCTACTCGCTCATCGCATTGAAGGTCCGACTACACCATTGTGATAGGCTTGGAGAGAGCTATACAATAACTCCAAGCATTCCACGTGAAATGGAGCTCGTGCGCAAACACATCTATGATCTATTTGTGGTCTTGTAAGTGTATCAAATGATGTCTATTTTTTGCACTCAAGTAGTCGTTAGAATTTTGGTGACATAAGCTGAGTGGATGTAGTAGTTGAGAGCAGTGAGATTCTTGATTTAGCTTTAGTTGGCCTTCTAAAGTGTTTTATGTGTGGGATGGTCTCAGTTTGACAATCTATAGAGATTACCTTTGTGCACCTATCATGTCATTTGTGTCCTTGATTGACATTATGTTGATCAAAATACTCTTGCATGCAATTTATAGGTGGTGTGATTCGCTCGTGCAACACACCTCATCTAGCATACATGTCAACCAAGGGAGTGCCATGCACGAAGTTCTCTTCAAACAACCCTTGACTACCAATATCATCGTGAATTATTTTTCCCATATCAACATCTTGTGTAATGCCACATTCCTTCAAGATGGAAGTTTATGTGATTGCATTTGGAGAGATTCCCTCTCTCTGTATCTCCTAAAAATATCCCAGAGCATCCTGACGTGGACCTGTGCCTTCAGGATGCAAGCATTGTGATTGCATCTTGAGAGACATCATTGCTTTGCATCCGCCAAAAACAACCTAGAGCTTCAAGGTGCAAGCGTATGCGATTGCAGCAGCAGCTGGAGAGACACCCTCACTTGGAATCCAAAGAAAAGATCCCAGAGCTTCTTGACCAAGTTGGGAATATCCCACACTCAATACATTCCATGAGATGACATCCCAGACAAGATGCTCCTCAAGCACTTTTTGTGCTTTATGAAATGCACCACATTTGGCATACATGTCAACCAAGGTAGCACCAAGCACGACGTTTTCTTTCAACAACCCTTGTCTAACAATATCTTTGTGAATTGTTTTCCATTTGGAGAGATTCCCTCTCTTGGCATCTCAAAAAACAGCCCAAAGATTTCAAACCCACACTCTTGTCGCAAGCGTATGTGATTGCATCTTGAGAGACACCCTCACTTTGCATATGTCAAAAATAGCTCAAAGCTTCAAGATGCAAGCGCATGTGATTGCATCTCGAGGGACACCCTTGCTTTGCATCCATCAAAAAAATCCCAAAATTTCTTGGCTCTGCCAAATTTAAGCATTCCCACTATCAATTCATTCCAAGAGACGACAACCCGGACACGAAGCTCCTCAAGCACTTTTTGTGCTCTAGGAAGTGCACCACATCTGGCATACATGTCAACCAAGGTAGTGCCAAGGACCACATTTTCTTTCAACAACATGACTAAAAATATCATCGTGAAATATTCTACTCATATCAGTATATTGTGTAATGCCACATCCCTTCAAGTTGCAAGCATACGTAATTTCTTTTGAAGAGATGACCTCATTATGCATCTGCTGATGAAAACAGCTTAGAGCTTCTTGGCCCTAACCATTTCAATATGCAAGAGTATCTAATTACATCTGGAGGGACACCCTTGCCAAAACATCCAAAAGCTAGGCTTGGTTTTGACCAAGTTGGGCATATCCCACAATCAATTCATTCCAAGAAACCACATCCTAGACAAGATTCTCCTCAAGCACTTTTTGTGCTTTATGAACTACATCACATGGTGCATACATGTTGACCAAGGTAATGCTAGGCACAACGTTTTTATTCACCAACGCTTGACTAGCAATATCATTTTAAATTATTTTTGCCCATATTAGCATCTTGTGTAATGCCACATGCCTTCAAGGTGCAAGCATACACAATTTAATTTGGAGAGATGCCCTCTGTCTGCATCTTCCAAAAACAACCCAGAGCTTCAAGATGCAAGCATGTGTGATTACATCTTGAGAGACATCCTCACTTCCCATCCGCCAAAAATAGCCTAGAAATTTTAGTTCCTATCTAAGTTGGGAACATCCCACGATCAGTGCATATTCCATGAAACGGCATCCTAGACAGAAATCTTCTCAAGCACAATTTTTGCTAAATGAAGTGCATCGCATCTGGCATACATGTCAACCAAGGCAGTGCAAAGCACAATGTTTTCTATCTACAATCCCTGACTAACAATATCATCATGAATTCTTTTGCCTATATAAGCATCTTGTGTAATGTCACATGCCTACAAGATGCAGGTGTACAAGTTTGCATTTGAGAGATGCACTCTCTCTAAGTTTATTGAAAACAGCCCAAGGCTCCTTGACCCATACCCTTTCCTTCAAGATGCAAGCATATGTGATTGCATCTGGAGAGACACCCACATTAGTATCCACCAAAAACATTAGAGAGCTTCTTGGCTAAGCGTATGGAGAGACAACCTTGCTTTTCCTCCACCAAAACCAAACCAGAGCTTCAATGCAAGCATATTTGATTGCATCTATATAGACACCCTCCCTTTGCATCCATCAAAAAATAGCCTAGAGCTTCTTGGCCCTGCCCAATTTGAGCACATCTTGCAATCAATGCATTCCAAGAAACGACATCCCAGACATGCACCTTCTCATGCACTTTTTGTGCTTTACAATGTGCACCACATCTTGCATACATGTTGATCAAAAAAGTTCCAAGAACGACGTTTTCTTTCAACAACCCCTCACTAACAATATCATCATTAATTCTCTTGCCCATATTAGTATCTTGTGTAGTGTCACATGCCTTCATGAGGTGTACGTGATTACATTTGGAGAGATTCTCTCTCTTTGCATCTATTGAAAATATCCTAGTGTTTCATCACCTGAACAAGAAGCTTATCAAGCATTTTTTGTGCTTTATGAAGTCCACCACATCTAGCATACATGTTGATGAAGGCAGTGCCAAGCATGAGGTTTCCTTCCAACAACCCCTTACCAACAATATAATCCCGAATTCTTTCGCCTATATCAGCATCAGCATCTTGTGTAATTTCACATGCCTTCAAGATGAAATTGCACATGATTGCATTTGGAGAGATGCACTCTCTTTTCATCTATTGAAAATAGCCCACAGGTTTTTAATCCGGACCCTTTCCTTCAAGATACAAGAATAAGTAATTCCATTTGGAGAGACACCCTCGCTTTACATCCACCCAAAACAACCCAAAGCTTTTTGGCCAAGCGTGTGGAGAGACCCTTGCTTTGCATCTGCGCAAAACAGTCCAGACCTTCAAGATGCAAGCATATGTGATTGCATCTGGAGAGACACTCTCGCTTCACATCTGCCAAAAATAGCCTACAGCTTCTTGGTCGTTCCCAAGTTGGGCATATCCTACAATCAGTGCATTCCAAGAAACGACATCCCGAACAAGAAGATTCTCAAGTTTTTTTTTTTTTAATGAAGTGCACCATATCTGGCATACCAATAGGAGATTTTGGAGGTCTTTTAGAGGGCCATATTGAAGAGAGAGAGAAAAGAAAGCATGTCCAATGAGCAGCAAAATAACATAACATAGAAAATAAATGAAATAAATCAATAAATAGGATAAAACATTCCAAAATGTGAAGGATCTAAAATACTTGGTAAGGTAACATCTTGTTTTTACGGGGTTGGCGGTATTAATACGTGGACTTTCTAGTAAGGGGCTCTAATAGCCATCAAGGTACTGAAAGATATTGAACTAAAGCTATCATACTCCCACCACTATAAACTATCCCTATGTTAATAAATCTTTCAAAACTCATCCTCCCTCCATTACAAACAAGATGTCTTTCTTCTTACACTCAAAACATGGCTTCTTCTTCTTCTTCTTCCCACTCTAAAATCTATGGATTTCTCTGCTCTCTCCCCAACTAACCTCCCCATGAGTCTACCAAGGAGGCCAAGAAGGAGAAAAAGTTACTATACAATAAATCTTTTTTGTTCCGCATGGAAAGCATAAAAGAGGTTTTAGTTCAACATGTCTTCACTCACTTTGATTTGATTGCTCATGGTGGTAATGCCTCAATGGCATATCACCCATGATGCAATTGTAAGTGGTTTCTTATCCTTCTTTTTATTTTCTTCTCATGCAGCCAAGAAGCAGAAAAAGTTACTATACAATAAATATTTTTTGTTCCGCATGGAAAGCATCAATGTTGTAAAAGAGGTTTTATTTCAACATGTCTTCACTCACTTTGATTTGATTGCTCATGGTGGTAATGCCTCAATGGTATATCACCCATGATGCAATTGTAAGTGGTTTCTTATCTTTCTTTTTATTTTCTTCCATTTAGACCTTTCATTCTCTTACATTTGGGTACTACACTTACAAATGTTTATCATTCTTCATACGAGGAATGGGAGCCAATGGAGTGCACTATAGGCCTCACATCTTCAACCCATGCTCACATTGGTATTTTACAATGTGCTGGA
The DNA here is from genome assembly GCF_014529385.1 of Adiantum capillus-veneris. Lineage (NCBI taxonomy): Eukaryota > Viridiplantae > Streptophyta > Polypodiopsida > Polypodiales > Pteridaceae > Adiantum > Adiantum capillus-veneris. Next base: position 19,525,207 of record NC_140948.1, on the reverse strand, counting down.
AGAACAAGCAAGAGCCTTGTCAATGATGAAATTTTATTCTACAAACATTTCTACCCGTTCAACCAAAGGAATAAAAAGGGGACATTGGTTAAGGTGCCTCTACCAACCACCTGGAACTACGTCAATTGGCCAATATCGGATACAATAGTGAGTGAGTCTCTATGAAATAAGTTGTATAGGGATGTGCAAAGGTCTCTCTAAAACTTTGTACCCACCATATTGGTGAAGCCTCCAAATTTTTGTCCTATTAGTATATTTGTTGAGCTTTTTCACACATGCCATGTATATGTCACTAAGTCTAGTATCTAAATCTCTTTATTCTTCCTTCTGTGACAAGCTTCTTGATTGAGGATGGTACATGAAAGAGGTGGTTGGCATATGTTGCAAGATTGCACTTGACACTTTAGTTGTTGTTAAATATATGATTGGCACTCAGTCGCTTATCGTCTTGTTTTGGGAAATATGCTCTTAATTTGTTGCAAACTACTATGTGCCTACTAATTAAGAGAGCAGGTTTGGAGAACAACATTGTCTTAGATGTGGAAGTGGTGGAGAAAGAGTTCAACCTTGTGACAGTTATAGCAATAAGGGAGCAATGCAGCCTTCTCCAACTCTGGCATGACATAGTGGAGGAGACTGCAGATAATGAGCCCTCACAATTATATTTCTTGTTGAGTGGACAGAAAGTATTGCGACAAAGGGAAAAGCAAATTGTCTATAGAGATCTTTGTGGCCGAGTTCAAATTATGCCAATCTAATTTGGATGAATTACATTGGATTGTAACTTTTCTTTCAATCTAAATTTTTATTTCAACAAGGAGATGAATCTGACCATTAGGCTATACCTTTATTTCAAAAGTAAGATGAATTTGTCTCTCTTTCCTTTTGTGAAAGTACGTGTCATTTCTTTACATTTTGAACAATATATGCAAAATCTTCTATCTTAAGTCGTTCTTCTGTGTGAGGGCATCTTTGATCATTCTTCCATTCCTCTACATGTTCTCTCTCTCTCTCTCTCTCTCTCTCTCTCTCTCTCTCTCTCTCTCTCTCTCTCTCTCTCTCTCTCTCTCTCTCTCTCTCTCTCTCTCTCTCTCTCTCACACACACACACACACACACATCATTTCCACCACCTTGACAGGTAAAAAGAATTATTTTAATGTATGTAGTTAGCATTTTGAAGATTATTTGCAAGTAAAAATTTAAAAACAGTCAATGGGTTGTAATACAATTCTTGTTGTAGATATGGGATCAAAATTTCCTCTAGGTAGAAGTCTTGTTTATGCCCTTGAAATGAGAGTGGGGACAGAGTTGTGCCTGGTGGATTAAGCAAACCCTTATGTGGTGTCTCATCTATCAACAAAGTATTGTTAGCATGAAAGCACACATGGATTCGTGAAAAAGGTCTGTTATAAAGTAACTATGGCCATGAGGGGCCAAGATTATGTTGTTTCACAGAAGACCATATGCAACCCAAAACCTTGAAAGAAGAAACTTCAAAATTCCTTGGTGCCTAGCCAAACAATGACCTTGTTATTGCCTATCCAAAAAGTGCACAGGTCGATGTAGATTGCATGTGCATCATATGGCTCTTGAAACAAAAGCAATCCATTGATATCCAAAATAATGAGTCTTTGCAAAACGTTTGTGAAACATATAATTAGTTAAAAAGTAGGATGAATTTATTATTCTTTTACATTGGCTATTACCGGAACAACCATGTCAGGTTCTAGCAAGGGTCCATACTGGGTTTGACTATCGTAGAGGTTGTCGTCCAGTGTTGATGTCCCTAAGCTTCTCCTTCTCTGTCCCTTGTGCTTCTACAGTTTGAGACTCTTGTGTTTCCATTGTAGAGGTGTCCATAGTAGATGAATTGGCTTCTACATTGGTATGGCCTGCTTGAGAATCAAGAATTGTTGAATGAGGAGGATGTTCAGGCTCTTCTATTTGAATGGTGGAGGACTCTGCTTGAGAGTTTGGAGTTTCAACATGCAATTCTTCCTCATCCCCTCCCTTTGCATGATCTTCCTTCTCAACCCTTCCATTAGCATGGTACATCTTTGGGTCCTTAGCCTCTGCATTGCCTTCCTCCTTAGCACCTCTCTCTGCATCATGCATCTCTTCCCTCTCAACCCCTTCCTCTGCATAATCACTCTTCTCCTCAGCCCTTTGTTCCTTCTTATCAGATCTGGAAAAATTTTAGGACTCGGGGAGGTCTGTTGGCTTGTGTCCCTTACGTGTCATTGTCATGTCTATTTCATGGTCATCCAATAGGTTGCCTTCTACATCTAAACTTATAGGATTTGAAATAGAGAGTAAATGATTGATAAGTGTCCCAAGTTATCAATGCAAATACGTTATGGTGTATTTCTCCAATGCACTCTGCAAAAAAATAAAATTAAATCAATCCTTATTGATATACAACCACCAAGTTATTGTCATGCTTTGCAAAATGGCTACCTTTGACATGAATGGCTCTAGTTAAAGAATCTCTACAATATGTATGCAGCATGTAGGAGGACATCTCCATCCACATGAGTTTGCATCCATTTGATCTGGCACTGTGACTTCTTTTATGGTCACCTTGTACACTTTGTTAATACTACATAGCTTGTCATATGCATGCAATAATCTTTTTATGCAATGCAAACAGACAAATTTGTTATTCAACCACAACAATCACTCCACGCCAACCTAATCCCGCATAAAACTAATTTCAAAATATAAATACTCACAATCTTAATTTTGAATGGGTTCCTTGAATTGAATTGAGAATCCATACCACTGGCTTGTCAAGCTCAGTGCATATGAGAGGCTCCAATGGTTGTTGTTCTCATATGGAAAAATTATCGTTGTGACTTGGAGCATAGGTCTGTGAGCAAACCATCTCTCTAATGAGCCCTGAGGGGTGTTCTTCATTTTGAGAAGGACAAACATTTGTGGATCCAAGGTATATATTTTGAAATGGCTTTGTTGAGGAAGTTGGATCTTGATCAAACTACAAAAAGTAAATGGAAGTTATTCTCCATTCCAAAGCAAGAAGCTAAGTATGTTAAAGCTAGAGAATGGGGCTTACTTTAGGCATATATACACAATAGAACCTATCATCTGTGCATCTGGATCTTGCAATATATTAATATTGATAGAATCGATTACTGGTCTCCTTGAAATTTTTTCTAGTGGTATGTCTAGTAGCAATCCATCTTTCATTGATGATAAGATCATTTTTTTGCACATCTATCTCACATGTTAATGTGTTAGCTTTTCTTCTCTGCTTCCGCAGCAACCGTGAACTTTTCATTCGCTCTTAGTTTCTTGAACCCTCTGCTTGCCGATTTTTTTACTCAGTTTTGGCTCTAGTGTTCACATCATGGGTGACCTCTACAATTTTAACCTCTGACTATGGCCTTGCTGGAGGTATGAGCAAAATCTCCCTCATTTTCTTGTCTATGAATTCATTGGGCACATTCTTGTCTATGAATTCATTGGGCACAAGAAATTTATCATACCTCCATCTTATTATCTTTAGTGTTTCACTATCCATTTCCATAGCGGTCAACTTGTATGCATGTGTTGGAACAATAATAATGTCATTAAAATACTCAAGCAGAAAGTCCTATGCTGCCTCTCGAAGTGCCAAAAGTGCAACGACCTTCCACCTCATTGTGCTAGTGCATGCCTCTTCATAGATGATCTAACCAACCTTTGAAATGAAAGCTTTGGTACACATAGCTCAATGCATTTTCTAGCTTTCTTGATCTCCCTAAACAAATTTAGGCTTCTTTGTATCTTCCTCATCCTTGGGACCTTCATAATTCTCAAAAATTCCATTTCTATATTTTTTATAGAAGAAGCAAAACTAGAGACTCATTGTGCCAATAGTCGAGAAGTCCCAATTGTACATGTCTCTGAAAGTTATGGGAAAAAGGCATTTGGGGTTTCTATCTTTTGGAAGGTGAGAATTAGGAACGTCAAATTATTGTGTTAGTTCATGCTTTCCCTGCGAGACTGGGCTAGGACCCCTTTTCAATGGCTCAGACTCAAGTTACTTGGTGACAAGAGTCTGTCCATTAGAAATCTTGTCTATCTGATTATGTTTTTCTCAATCGATTAGGGCCTAGCGACCTGTCAGGTACCCTCATTTTTCCAAATGGATATGGTAACGGGTTGGGGACCTCACATTAGCTTGCCTAGAAACAAACACACATAAGGATTACTACCAAAACGCATAAGACAAAGTTAAGGCCACAGCAACAAAAACACATCGATACCTTGAGCATGCTGAAATCTCAACATAGATGGCATAGCTTCTGCATGCAAAGACAAATATATATCATACACGAAGAAACAAATGCTCGAGATTCTCTTTCCACTACAATTTGCACACTATAGATATATTTGGAAATAGTCTATTTAGTAGCCCAAAAGAGAGATGGGTAAATGAATTTAAAAATGTCTTTTTTCCATCCCTCTCCTCTCTCTCTAACATATAAAACACTCTCTCTCACTTAGATCTCATTACAAGAAGCACTTTTCAACTCCCCCTACCAAAAAAAGTAAAATTCCACATTCTCTCACTACATTCTCTCTCTCTAAAATGGCGACAATTTGTCAAGACCATCTATTTCTTTACAGCCGTTAGATATAGCTATGTGAAATCCCTCAAAAAAGTTATCCGTGGTATTCAACACTATCCTTGGTTCTGATGCGGGATCCTTGAGCTTTGGTCCGTGCTTGTAACTGAAATCTAGCTCTTTTTGTTCTTCGTTTGGTGGGATTACTGGTGTAGGTGGGACAAGGATCACACCCTCAGGTTTTGCATAGGGATTTTGTTGGCCGGAATGCCCCCTACTTTAGTAGCTAAACCTAGCCCTTTGCCAACCCCTTTCTAGAAATTTCCTTGGTTCTTGCCATTTTCTAGAAACATCAATCTCTCTCTCTCTCTCTCTCTCTCTCTCTCTCTCTCTCTCTCTCTCTCTCTCTCTCTCTCTCTCTCTCTCTCTCGGAGTAGTATTAGGCACGCGGGGAGATTCTAGAATGATGGAAATATATAACCCACGTGTTGTATACCAATACGTTTATGTGCTCTCTCTCTCTCTCTCTCTCTCTCTCTCTCTCTCTCTCTCTCTCTCTCTCTCTCTCTCTCTCTCTCTCTCTCTCTCTCTCTCTCTCTCTCTCGGGGAGTAGTATTATGCCAGTGCATGGGGTAGCTTTTAGAATGAGTGGAACATTACCCATGCACCGATCTACAGAAATTTCCATTCATGCTCTCTCTCTCTCTCTCTCTCTCTCTCTCTCTCTCTCTCTCTCTCTCTCTCTCTCTCTCTCTCTCTCTCTCTCTCTCTCTCTCTCTCTCTCTCTCTCTCTCTCTCTCTCTCTCTCCACTGAAACTATATATATAGTTTTACAACAACATGTGAGGACACTTTCACAATGAAATATGTATCACTTGCATGTTGTTAGGGGATAAAACGGTTAGTGTGTGTAATATGTACTCAATGCCAACAATATAGGAGACTTGCATGTGTTCAACGTAAGAAACTACTCCAACGGAGGAAATGTGAAAAAAGAAACATTGCATGTGGACAATACATTACTTGATGTCTAGCCTTGGTTGAAAACAAAGACAAATGCAAGGTCTTGTGTAGACACTAACTTTGCTGCTTTGAGACTATGATGGTAGTCTCTCTTTCTTTTCCCCTTTGTCTCCTTTACTCTCTCTCACTCTCTTTGTGGGTTTTGGATGGAAAACAATATCCATAGTGATGTGCTAGAGAAATTAACTCTCGCACTTGTTGCTATGATAGATCAATAGCTTTATCTGATTGTGGCTACCGCAATCTCTCTCTCTCTCTCTCTCTCTCTCTCTCTCTCATCCAAATGACAAAAGTTAATTGGAATTATACCATGCATTTAATAATTGCAACATATTATTAGAAAGTGGACACATGTGAAGCATTAATTTGGCATCCTACCGGGCATGGTGCCAATGGTCCAATCATTTATTGTGGTTAAGAGGGGGGGGAGGGAGAGAGAGAGAGAGAGATAGAGAGTCATTGGATCTAAAAATTGCCTATTCCTCTAAGAGAGGGGGGGAGACATTGGTCATACTAAAAAGCGGGTTTAGGTCTTGCCACACACACACACACACACACACACACACACACACACACACACACAGAGAAGACCTTGTTCTTGTGATTGTCTAGGCAGTCCCCCAGGTCTCTCAGAAAGCTAAAAAATTCCTTGGATCTCTTAGAGAGATCGACGGTCAGCCAAATTTCACAGTAGAAGTATACAGCGATGGGGCAGGCCCAAGAAAAGATATTTGTTAATTTTTGTTTAAAAAATTTGCTAGTTTTTCTCCCAATGGGCACGTGGAGGCTTCTACACGTGCCGTCAAAGAAAGAAACCAAAAGGAATTTTGATGCAATATATTACTTTTCCTTATGGCACACATACATGCACTTGTTCTTGATTAATGCATCTACGTGCGCCATGGGAGAATGCTAGGATGTCAAACATAAAATTGCATTCTAGCATAGATCTATTTATAGGTCTGAGTATCGTGTTAGTATCATTGTAAGGGTCACGATGATTCTTGAAGGACTTACTTGGATTGCTTGAATGGCACGAATGGATGCACAATCTTTTGAGGGAAGCTTTTGCATGCGCCGTAGGTAGAGAGAATGTCGATAGGTTTCATGTTATAAGGCGAAGTGTTAGATGTGCACATGAGAATGAATGTTAGGAAGATATACACTCATGGTACTCAATATAAGGGGAAGCCTTAGATGTGATCATCATAAGTTGTCATTATAAGTGTGTTTGTGTGTGTGTGTGTGTGTGTGTGCCTGCGCGCGTGTGTGTAGCTGTTTTAACATAAATAATAAGACATAATTGAACTTTTACATTCGAAAGACAGTTGGCTCCAGAGAAAGGGAAATAATAAGTACAAAAACAACTCAGTCTTAGAATTATATTTGTACAATGCTTATAAGAATGAAGCATCATTCCAGTATACGGATATCAAAAGTACTTCCCCAATAGTAGGTTAAGTGTAATCATGTGTAGACAATTTCTTTAAGCCAAAAAAGCTTCCAAGATAAGATAGAGTCATTTCCTGCATCCATCCACACAAGACAACAGATACGTTAGCCTTGGATGTGTTTTACAGGTATTGATGGACTATATAAATTGTTATTCATGTCCATCTTACAACTTTTTTTAAACTGACAAGCTTAGTCCAAAGTATTTATGTGTTCCATATATACTAAAAAAAATTTTATTATCCCAAAGTTTATTTTATCATAAATACCATTCTGATTAGAAGGCCATAACCACTTCTAATCCAAGTGTTTCATCCCACCATCAACATCTTTATCAATCTTTTGAGTTTTTCTTTGCCAGATCAGTGAAGCTCCAATTCCTCTTGTTTTTTTCCAAAGTCAAGAAGCCTAAGAAAAAATTCCATCAATAGTTCAAGAATATCAAACTTGTTTTTGTTTATTTAGGACAAAATATGGTTTTTGCCCTTTTAGGGTTCATGGAAACCAACCTTCCCAAGTTTGTATGTCATTTATATGTCTTTTAGCAAACCAAGTGGCATAGAATCCTGAAAGTAGATGCGGTACCTAGCCAGACTGAATGTCACACCAAAAAAGGAATAGATGCCTTTATGGGATTTTTTCAAACTATACCCAACAATGTGAATGCAAAAGAAATGTATTATATCACCTCATTAAAATAACCAATAACAAACAAGTCCAGCATCAGTATGCAGCCGGGGTATACCCCCAAAAATACCCCAAACAACTAATACCAAAATCCAACATCAGTATGCAGCCTTGCCAAACCCCCAATTCCCAATTTAGCCAGTATTTTGCATGACTTGTGTCAATTTTAGAAAAAACAAATAGTACCAGTAACAAGTCCAAAACCAGTAAACACCCCAGGGTATACCTCCCCATCAAGAGATTTTTTTGAATAGTATGCATCAGCAGTACGTCATGTGACCATGCATAGAATCAACAGAGTATTGCAATGTCAAGCCAAGCGGTAGCAACCACTATAACGTCCCCCAATAACTTTAATCAAACAAATAAATAGTTTACGTAGAGAAACAGAAAACCAATTGCAGGTTCATAGCTTTTCCCAAGAGTGTTAAACCATTCAACCATTACCACATAATGTCAAGCATAGCGAACACACATAGTGGTCCTTACCAGATTAAGCGATGGGGATCAAGGTTCCACAATAGTGCCTCTTACTGTCAAGCAAAGCCAACCACATAGTGGTCCTTACCAGGCTAAGTGACAGGGTATGCCAACCAACAAGCCAGGTTGTTTTCAATATCCTAAGACAAGTAAAAAAAGAGGAAAACCATAATTTCAAGCTCAGTGAACAGTAGCCAACCTGTGTTGGTTGAGTAGCAAGCTCCATGATTGGTATATCAGCGAGTAAACACACACATTCCTAACTTTTTATGCAAGTAAAAACATACACAAGGCTAAGTGGGGAGATAATGCACTCTCACCTCTTTAAATATGAGAGATCACGATCACTCATGGTGAGTTGTGCGCAGAATCATTATCACCCCACGCACTAAGTAGGCCAAGTGCTACTCCTTCTGGGGAAGCCAAATATTGTAGCCGCCTCTAATGTGGTCCGTCACAGCAAAGCAACCATTGCGCTCAAAGCAGGGTAGGTGAGGCCCAGTTAAAAAGTAAGACAAAATTTTTACTACGTTAATAGCATCCATCTAAGGACTTCTAGCCATCATAACCCTATAAGGGTTCCTTCCCATGGTGGATATCAATATAGTGTATCTTAGGAAAGCCATTTTCTTATAGCCAGGATGACAAAAGTCTGGGGTAGTTTAGTTTTTTTTAACCATAAACATAAAGACAAGTACCAGTGTGTGTGTGTGTGTGTGTGTGTGTGTGTGTGTGTGTGTGTGTGTGTGTGTGTGTGTGTGTGTGTGTGTGTGTGTGTGTGTGTGTGTGTGTGTGTGTGTGTGTGTGTGTGTGTGTGTGTCCGTCCTATCCCAGGCACCCGACACAATGGGTTGATAGTAGGCCCATTGTGAGTGGGCCTACTACCTTATTAGAGAAATGAGGATATCATGGTTAAAATGTAACCCAGGCCAGTCATGCTGAGATAGTGATAGTATGATTTTATCAATTATATCACATCCTTTGAAGCTATTAAGGCAATATTTGTGTATAAGTATCTTAATATCTTCCCAAGCAAGGAGGTAGTTGGAGGAGGAGTATATAATTAAGTAAAGCAAGCTAATAAAAGTGCTAAGATCCGCTTTGTGAGGTCTATTACTATTTCTTTTTATGAACTCGACAGGTGGAAGGTTTAGGAGATCTCTTTTCCATGAAAACCTTTGGTCACCCTCCTACACAAGGTATATGACGTGAAATGGAAAAGTTAAGGAATTGTATTGAAGTGCAGAAAAAACCATTGGATGTATCAATCCCCTGCTCAAAAGCTGGTTCTATTTTTAAGCAGTCAAGAAATATATGTTTGATCTCTTCTCTAAAATACCTGTTGGTTGATGCTTAGTATGTCATCCATATACTTGTAGGTATGTCTGAATAAAGAAAGGTTATCATAATTATCTCCCATGGCTCTGAGAAACCATTTGTATTTGAAGAAGGTTAGGTAAATATTACACATAAGAGGGGAGCAAGAAAAGCCCATGGGGATGCCAAGGCATTGGTTAAAACATTGTCTACCAAAGAGAATGGTGCAGTTATCCCCAGTAACCAAGATATATTTAAACATAGTTTCTCTTCATTGAAGTGCAAGGGGTGGGATGAATGTGTTTTTTTTATCCATCTAGGTTTCTTGGAAAGAGAAACGTAGAAGAAACCCATCGTCCTAGCATTTATAAACGCAAGTCTGTGACAGTGCATCCTTAAGACCAAGATCTTCTTCTAAGGGAATATTCTCATAGCATTGAGTAATATCTGCTGAAAAAAGATGAAAAATCTATTTAGGGAGATTAAGAGTAACCTATGTTGAGTTTTTTGTTATCTAGAAGGGGTTGTATTGTATCTGCAAAAATTTATAGCATATTTTTTTTGTTTGGCAGCACATACAAATTCAAACTCTTCTAGTGTAAGGTCAAGACAAAGAGTGATATCTTTGGTAACATCCGTAAAGATGTCATTTGAGGCATCAAATATCCATATGAATTTATGTTTATGAATCTTATAGGTGGGAAAAAGTACCGGTAGTTTAGTAATCTTGAAGAGAATCATCCAGATTATCTAAGTGTCTCAAGATGTTATTGGTAACCTCTTGTAGGGATGTGTTAAGTTTTGTGAATTCCTTCTCAGATACTCGAGAATGTGCTGCTCTTGAGGCTAAGTTTTTGCAAATAAGAGTGAGACAATTAGGGCTTTTATCCATACCTACTATGAACCAATTTTTTGATAGTCTTTGAAAATCAAGAGCTAGTTGTGGTGTAATCCAAGAGCTATCTGTAGACAACAATTTTCTAGGTACGTGTGAGATTTTTTGAAAAAAACATTCTTCCACCAAATTAGCCAAGTCTAGTAGGACTATCTTCTCCAATCGAAGAGAACTAACAAGGTTAATTAAGCAGTTAAGTGAAGCTGATAAAGTGAGATATGGGTTTTTGGGAAAGTTAGGTATGTAATTAAGCCCATTAGCCAAGAATTTTCAGACTGTAATATTTTCTATGAAGCTAAGACCACAAGTACAAACATGCATACCATATGTATCAAAGTCTTTGCAAAATGTGATAAATTGGTTACAAACACAATCAGGATTGGAGTTGTGTCATAGAAAATCATAACTAAAGACCAAATTTTTAATAGGTTGTTGATACTTCCAGCCAATAAGTACATTGTCAAGTAATTTGTGGTTACCAAAAAGTAAGTCAAAACACTCACAAAAAAACTGCCTTAGGGTGGATCCAATCCAAAAGCTCATTCTAAAAGAGACAGTGAACGTAGATATAATCTTTGCATGGAGTTTTTTTGTTGATAAACTGCCTTCCACATGGGATCAAAGCAACTTGCATGTTCATCAATGATTATAAATCAAGAAGGTGCCTGATTGGGGTGTTTTTGCCTCTTCCTCTAGTGTAGCTATGAGATTTTCCTCGATTAGAGCTAGGTGTCTAAAAAGAAGTAAAAGAGCTGGGAGTAGCAAGAGAATTAGGTATTTTTAGTGAAGGGGAGTCATCTTTATCAATACAAGGCTTGAGTAGGCTAGTGATAGTCTTCACCCCTTTGTAATTAGCATAAGTGGTTAGATAAATCCCAGGTTCATCAGACTTTAGCTCCTTCGAGATATCCAACATTAGCCCACGAAAGATGTTGAAAGCAATTTGAGCCATTACTATCTGTTTAGCTTGGCCACCCAACCAAGAACAAATAAGGGAGAGATGAAAGTCCACCGATTTTTTGGGGAAGAGTGGGTCACGATGGTTGGAATAAACCAAATGGCATGATCAAACCACATGATGTTTGATTCGCATGAGGCTTTAGGGTCAAGAAACTTGCAGGCACATTTAATATAGGGTCAAAAAACATTCCAGATGGATCCTGTATAGAAATCTGGGTTACATTTGGCAAACTCCATGTTCCCCGTTGTACGAATATAGAGGCCTGTATTGGAGGGGCATTTGGAACGGTCGATGAGAGTCCTTATAGGGCCCCTTTGAGAGTCCAGATTTTCCCTCATGAAAAAATTCAATGCACTCAACAGTTGCTATATACACACATCTAGCTTCTATTTTGTCAAACACTACGATACTCTATAGATAGGCAATATTATCAAGAAATCATTGATACTAGTATAGCTATTGATTTACCCACAATGGAACAATGTACACAATATAATTATTCCAATCACTAACATTACTATCACAATGGGCCACTAGAAGAGGATTGGATAGCTACCTTGAGCACTTAGTGTGAAAGAAAGAAAGAAAAGTTGATGGTATAAACCACAAAACTTAATCTTATACATGATGTCACACATGACATAAGAGAGATGCCATTACATATGATGCAAAGTGATAATTCTACAAGCTCACAGAGCTCTAAAAAGTCCACCATTGACTACAAGATTCATTGCATCTGGAAACGCTCTCTATGTTTTGGTAAATGCCTAAAAAAAATAAGAATGATCAAATGTATATTTCCTCCAAGTATTTTGTATACTCTCTCAAGTTCCACATGGGGTGGAATCACGTTAACATAGTACGTAGTTTATGTTAGTTAACTTATTCAAACGTGGTGTTGTTGATAACATCAATTAGCATACACATATATGCTAGTTAGAAGTGACTTGTATGCTAACTAGCATATACTAACACTGACGTGTATGTTAGTGATTAGTACTCACATAGACACTTGTACAATAGTTACACAAGAAGAGGAAAATTCTAGAACCGTCGGTATTACCGTGGTTTAACAAAACAAAATGGAGAGAGATTTTTTTGTGTTTGCGATAATAGAAGCAGAAACTACCGTGGCAATGGGTTTATGGTAATAGGTGCGGGAATAACTACGGTAATATATCTACGACTATTATTGCATCTATTAACGTGCTTATTATTGCGCTTATTCCCGCCATATATGGCTTTGAAAAAAAAAAGATGCTCATTTGGACCACCCAAAATTGGGTGACCCAAATGAGCATCTTAATTTTTGACATGCATAAAAAATATAAAATAAAAGTTTTTTAAAAAAATTATAAAAAGATATTCAAATTACAATTCATACTTTACCTTTATAAATTGATGTGGAACAAAAAAATACTTTGGAAAAATTACAAACAAATCCAAGTTGATAAACAAGTTTTATATACTAAATATGAGGGGTTTTTTTTGCCACATCTGCACTTGTAAAAGAGGATTCAAATAACAAATTTCTATCTATCCTAATTATCCTCATAACTTTCAACATAATATTCAGATTATACGCTTAACGCTTGCAGTGTTTTGATTGCTCAGTCAAATTGCTCACAAGAGGTATGATGGTTTTCCAGTGACCATCACCAAGTATCAAACTCTATGTGTCTCTCTCAATACTTGACCATCTCTCTAGTAGGACAACTCAAGTTGATAGTTTCCTAAGTTAACATTAACCAAAAAGGTTTAACAAGTTAAAAGACTTTGTTATCCAAACTTGCATAATTAAAAATAACTTACATATTTATCTTTCCAGGCCGCTTTGCCTCCCAAACCATAGTGCGTGTGAGAGTTTATCTAACCCAAGCTTCACGTTGTGACTATGGGATAAGCCCGTTGCAGCTTGTGTAGTCTTTTTTTGCATTGCCCACTCCCACTCTGCATTTGCCATGTTCCCATTATGATAGTTATTGTCTGGATTTGTGACTTGGTTGGCTAGCTGGGTTGCATTTATATGGCCATATAATAAAAAAATTATGTATTATTCGGATTATACAACGATTTTTTGAATAATATACTTTAAAATGTATAATTGAAGGAAATCTCCTATCGAAGAACCCTACAGTATATACTCATCTTCGATTGAAGGAGCGCATTACAATTTTTTCAGCTTGTTAGAGACAGAGTGACAGAGCAAGCAGGTATAATTGCTTTTTTAGTTTTATTTCTAACTTTTTTTTCTATTGATTCGTGTTGTGCTAGAGGTTCACCTCCAATGGTTGATTATGTTCCTTGGAGGTTTCCGGTTTGTGATGTTCCTATGTCGATGGCGGACCTCCTTGGTGAGCTAAGTGGACTATTCAACATGCCACCACAATTGCACCATCCAGCAATAAGAACTCTATAGGTAGGGTGAACACAGTAGCAATGGCCTTGGTAGAGAATACATTCCATCGGGTGATCTACCGATGCCAATGCTAAGTTTGCAATGTTTTGGTAGGTTTGCCCACACAAGTTGCACCCTTCCAAGTCATTGATCACGATCCATTTTTCCGGTGTGAGAGAGGGACCCCAGCAAACAATTGATTACTCGGAGGCTCCTACAGTGCAGAAGAGCATGTGTAAGAAGCTATGATTGAGTGCACAACAACTTCCAAATAGAAATTAGATACCAAAACATCATAAACTCACTCGACATAAGTGTCTTTCATAGATCGTCTATATTAACAGGTACACAAAGATGTACGAGAACCACTCCAACGCTCACAATTTCTATCGAGGTTTTGCGTATGAGTGAGCTAAAACTACCTTACATAAAAAGTGTGATCAATTCTTGGAAATCATCTTAATTTAAACACCATGCACTGGCTTATAGTTGCATTTTTTACCAAGTGGAAAGAAAGAAAGTGGTTTGGAAGGCCTTGCTGAAAGTGGGTGGCTACCCTCACTTTGCCCAATAGTGATGATGGATATGGTACGCATCAAGCCCCTAGATCTTGAACCACGAGATGGACTCGACCTTCTTGATTTCGAGTGTCGCTCTCTATGAAGACTCCGAGTGAAAGAAGAATGCAAAGACAAAATAAGGCACTTGGAAACTTTGTGCAAAGATTAGCTTATTATAATTATGTGGCTTGCACGTATGTCAAAGATTACACAGGACATAGAACCCACTTCTTTTGAAAATTCTATCGAAGTTGAGAAATGGAGGGCAAGCTATGGATGAGAAGAAGGCTACCCTTGATGCAAATGGAAAATGGGAGTTGGTGCCATTACCAGAGGGAAAGAACACAATTGAACATAAGTAGGCTTACAAGATAACACACAATTTTGACAACAGTGTGACTAGGTACAAGGCAAGGCTTGTGGCCAAGGGTTATACATAAATATATGGGATTGATTACGAGGAGACATTTAGCCTTGTAGCCAAGATGGCTATCGTTCGTGTGTTTATTATAGTGGCTGCAACTTTAGGATGGATGTTGAAACAAATGGATGTAAAGAATTATTTCTTGAATGGAGACTTGGAGGAAGTTGTGTATATAAGGTCACAGGGTTATGTGAATATGATGATATCTGACCTTGTACGCAGGTTAAAGAAAACACTATATGGGCTAAATGAATCACCTAGAGCTTGGTTTGAGGATTGTGGCATTCTTTTTTTCTTTGGGTTTTGAGATGTCTAATGTTGATCATTCATTCATTGTATGTGTAAAAGAACGAAGTAGAAATTGTGGTGATATGCATCTATGTGGATAAAGAATGAAGCAGGAATTTAGTGATATGCATTTATGTGGATGACTTGATTGTTAAAGGTGATAATGTTGATGAAGTAGAGGGTTATACAGTCTCTACTTATGTAGGAGTTTAATACAAAAGACTTGGGAGACTTTCTGTATTGCTTGGGCATTGAAATTGTTCACACAGAAGAGGGTGTATGGCTATCACAAATTTGAAGGTGGAAAATGATGTAGGTCAAGTGCTTGAGAACACTACCATGTGCACGAAGATGGTTGATAGCTAGATCTACTTTACTATCTCATGTCTATACTTGGGCTACATAGTTGGATTGGTGAGTCACTTTATGCAATGAGGCATACATTGTGCTATGTGAGTGCTATTTGGATTATGTACTCTTATATAGGGATAATGTTGAGTTGTTTCTCTCTAGTCAGACAAATGCAGATTGTTTCTCTCTAGTCAGACAAATGCAGATTGGGCACATGATTAAAGGTCTATTAGCGGATTCATATTTTCACTTGGAAGTGCCGCTATCACATGGAGCAGCAATAAGCAATTCACAATTTCTCTATTGAGTACGAAGTACAAGGATGCTACAGTGATAGCATGTGAGGTAGCATGGTTGGAATTTATACTTTAGGACTTTACACTCATACAAAGGCCAAATGTCATCTACTATGACAACCTCAACAACATAAACTTGGCTCAAAACCCAGTGTTTCATGTGAGGATAAAGCACATTGAGGTGCATTACCACTTAATCAAAAAGAGGGTCTTGGTAGGCAACATCGACCTTGAGTACGTACCGATGGATAAGCAGGTTGCAAATATATTCACAAAGGCCCTTAGAGCAAAGAAGCTGTAGCAATTTTGGGTGATACCTGGCATACAAAATATGGCATTGATCTTGAGGAGGGAGTATTGAGATGTCAAGCTCAACATGTACTACTTTTGGATGACAATCACCGGGTGTCATCATCCTTGGCATGCCTTGGTGGATACACATGTCTTCACTAGTGATACTACATCTGGCCAACACCGACTTGGACTACCTATTGGAGTGATATCACACTTATTCATCCAGCTCACTCACTAGGAGTTCACACTAGACCATTGTAATAGTTTCCCTTTATGTTGTATTCTCCTTTGATTCTTTGTAGACTTTTTATCTTGAGTAAGTGAAGAAGAAGAAGCAAAAGGTTTGCCTCCTCCATCTACGTGTGCATGCGCTTGCAAGAGCTCAAGCTCTCTCTCTCTCTCTCTCTCTCTCTCTCTCTCTCTCTCTCTCTCTCTCTCTCTCTCTCTCTCTCTCTCTCTCTCTGTCTCTCTCTCTCTCTCTCTCTCTCTAACACTTCACATGGGTGAGCAAATGATAGTTAGAGACTATTGGGAAAATGTGTCCTTGAAAATTCGCTTTTTGATGTAAATGCCAACTTTGGTGCCCCATAAAGTTTTTAACGATATTTCTATGTAAAATGTAGTCTCTTGGCACATATTTATTACATCACATGTCCAACCTTGTGCTCAACATGGCTATAGCAAGGACTACTACAAGAGAGAAATTCACATGACCATGGCAAGGACTTGAATATCAAATTATCAAAGAGAAATTCAAGTTCGTTATCTTGTGTTTGAATACCATGACTATGCAATAGGAAATGGACTACATGATAGCGCACAACCTCCATTTTTTATAACTTCTAGAGAGACACTGTGCCGACTCTTCACCATACTTCCAGATGGCACTCACGCAGACCATTGTTAGTGAATTGACCAAACGGGTTCCCACCTAGCCGGACACCACATTTGTACTCTATTATGTTTCTGAGTTAGTGTAGTGATACTCTGTGTAAATCCTGATTCCAGAGTAGCAGGTCATTTCCCTGAGATGTAATCATGTCATGATAATTGTAAAGGTCCATGTGAGCCGACCACTGGACATTTAGAAAGCCCTAGGTATAAATGTCAATAACCTTAATGTGAAAGGAGGCTTATCTTTAGGAGAAGAAAGAGCTCTATTAACAAGCTACGAAGTTTCTCAAACTTGTAATCAACTTTTCTAACAACTGGGTAATCCATTTTCAATTCCAAAACTTGCATTGTATTTCTTTCTCTTTCCTCTTTTATTCAAGTGTAAGCGTTGTCAGTTTTTTTGTGGTTCGCGAGTACGCATCTGTGAGACTTAATTGCCAATTTGAGTGCTTAAATCACTATTTTTAGTATTTTTGACCTAAGGAGAATGTTCCTAGACCATAGGGCAACCTTTTTGGACTGATTTGTTACAATTTTCACGACATTTTTCATGATGGATCGTGATTTTTGTACCTTGTCGGATTGTGACTAGACTTGGTAGGATTGTTTCCCTAGATGTCTTAAACCTCCTCCTAAAGTTTCGTTGCATTTTGAGTCCGTTCGAGTGCCGAAATGGCGTGATGACCTAGAGAGGTGAGAAAGTACATAGGCAAATTTCTCTGATCATTGAGTCATTGATTTTCTTGTTGAGTTGTTGTGTTAGTTTGTTAGGTTCACTTCTTAATATTGACAACCTCAAAGAGTCTTTGTGCCCCATCCGAGTTGTTGAGTTGTTGTGTTAGTTTGTTTGGTTCACTTCTTAATATTGACAACCTCAAAGAATCTTTGTGCCCCATCCGAGTCACTTCCCTGAGTATTGACATTATATTAGTGCCTGATAGCTATGCTACAAACGTCTATCGCGGTGACCCACTAGCATTCGTGTTGTTGTCGGGGAGAGGTATAGAGGGTTGTGAGTGAGATAGCCAAAAGACTTTCATTCTTTGATTTCCTCTATGCTTTTAGAGTGTTGTTCTGCTTTCTGTTTTGACCTTATTTGTATCGTTCTATTTGTTTTTGTTTTATGTTTCAATTCATCAATTAGGAGCAGGGTAAGTAGAAACTACCACCATCAAAAATTTGGGCTAAAAGATCAAGGCAAAAATTGTTGAAAACCATATTTTGGCAAAACGACCATAACTCTGAAATTACAAAATTTGATGGTATAGACCTGAAAAGTGATCCAAATTCAAAAAGTTGTGGATCAAGGGCATTATCAGACTCTTTAGAAGCAATCTGGAAAGGCTGGCCAGATTTTGTGGAGGAAGATGGATTGCGATCCATGACCCCCAGAGACCATTTTTGCAAAAAAGTGATCAGTAATAGTGTATATCATTGGGACATTGGGACATCAGAATTGGCTGATAGGGCAAAAGCAGCAAAATAAGCATTTCAGACACAAAATTTGGGGGAACTAAACTTTGAATGTTCCAAATTCAAAAAGGGGGTGAGATTTGGCTTCTACAGGGAACAGAGAACCAACAGAACAAAATTCTTGACAAAATTCCTCCAAACATGGATCACGATCCATGTATCTTTTTTACATTTGGGACTGCTATTTGACAAGTACATCCCTGATAGCTAGTGGAACAACTTTGCCAAAAGGCACCATAGCAAAAATTCACAAAAAGTTGATCAAAACATCAAAATTTTGCCAGATAGCCAAAAACCGCAAAGAAGACACAAAATTTTGCTTTTGGTTGGACAAAAGTGATTCAAATTCAAAAAGGTTTGGGGAAGAGTGTCCCCATAACATGGACTATAAGTTGACCAAGTTTCATGTCAAAATGAGGACAAACATGGATCGCGATCCATGTACCTCATCATGATCTTTGGCTAGAAATTGACAAGTGGGTAACTGAAACAAGTTGAAACACTTTTCCCAAAAGAACCATTGGTAGAAAAGTTTACAAAAGAGGTGAAAAAGACCAAAAATAGTAAATAGTCAAAAACCACCATAACAAACTTGAGAATTCACTTTTGGTTGACAAAAACTAGTCAAAATCCATAAATTTTGATACCATAGCATCTAGTAAACATGTTGATCCTAGTACCAAGAAAAGTCAATTTGGCTTCGAACGCAATCCATGTACATTTCTGAAATTTTGCATAAGAACTAGACTAGTAGATAGCTGATACCATTTGGAACAACTTTCCCAAAAGAACCATATGCAAAAAAGTTATAGAAAGTGGTCAAACGAGCCAAGAACAGTTCATTGTCAAAATTGTCACAGCAGACTGTAGAATTCACTTTTGGTTAGACAAACTAATCCAAATTCAAAAATTTGTGGATGAGCGGTCTACAAAGATCATAAGCTATCAGCACACCAAAGATCAAATCCAAAAATGGTGTAACATAGATCGCAATCCATGACCCCCTGAGGAATTTTGGACAGAAACTTTACCAACCTATAGCAAAGGCCATTATGAACAAAACTCCCCAAAGAAGCGTTGTCAAAAAAGTCCAAAAAGTGTATGAAAAGTGGCATAAACAATTCAAGATGAAAACCCGGTGAAAATCCTAAAACAGATCTAGGGATTGACTTTGCCTTGACCTAAAATAATCCAAATCACACAAAAACCATATAGCATGGATCAGGAGACCAAGGGCAAGCTGTGCGGCAAGTTTCAGTGCAATCTGACAAAAGGGTACATGGATTGTGATCCATGTTTCTCTGTCACAGACTAATACCAAACTTGCATCATAGCTAGAGGACAGGGAGTCTATGGTCTTTCAAAACTGAATTTGGATATTAAAAACCAATTCAAAAGCTAGAAGTCTCAAGCATACTGACAAAGTGCAAGAACTGACCTAATTTTCAATCTAGAGGTCCATTTTCAAAAATTTATGATATCATAGGACTTACTTACTAGTCATGTTGATTTTGATGGTACCAAGAAAAGTCAGTTTGGGCTCCAAACATGGATCACAATCCATGACCCCATAGTGATAGCTTGACCTAAAAATTTCCAGATCAGTAGTGCACACATAAGGAAACATATGCCTAAGTCTATTTTTGAAAAAAAAACCAACAAATTTGGGTCAAAAGGGAGCAAAACAGGTCACAGGCCAAAAACCGTAGTGCAGACATACTGTTGGACATTTGACTTGTCAAAAAAATTTCAAATCCAAAAAGATTTGAGATTTAGCTTGTGGACATAGAGTGCAACAAGCTGCCAAGAGATCAAGTGCAGATGTGGTTGAACATCGATCGCGTTCTATGTACCAACCTTAGAATTTGATGAAAATTGGTACAGAGCCTGCATATGAACTTGTCTACATACCATCAAAATTTCAAGTAAAATTTTGACAAAGGGTCATGGATCGTAATCCCTCTACATAGTGGGGGTATCTGAGTTGATGAACTTGTAGACATACTTGAGAACATCTCAAATCTAAGTTTGGGCTAAAAATACCTTCTGGAGACCAAGATACAAGCCAAAGTTCCTATGTTCTGGTCTTGAGACTGTTTTGAAAGTTGTTTCAAGTGAAGTTCACCAAAATTGCTCTTAACTTTTGATAGACAAGTCCAAATTGAGTCAGGTAAAGCTAGGAAGATAGCTTGCGGGCAATAGTTGTGGTTTTGAAGCTGAATTTTTCAAGTTTCCTAATTCCAAACTTTTAGGGTACCCCAAGACCAGTTTCCAAAGACCAAAGAGTCACAATTTTTTTACTTTTGAGAGACCTAACTAGGGGCAAAAAGGGATAAGTTGCACTAAGCCAAAGTGCGCTTGTCAAGGACTACCATGAGAGTCTTTAGTGAGCCTTTTATTATGACAAATCATCCACCACCAGGGTTTTCTACTCCACTCAGAGACATAAAAAACACAATAAACACTGCAATGCCTTCAACATACAATTGGAAGAATACCAAAAGGAGAGGCATCCTCTGATCAACAAACCGAATGTGAGATTCATCAAAACCAACGAACCCATGAGAGTTCTAACGGACTATGCTCATGAGGGCTTGTATAGGCTCGCAACAGGGATTCATATATCTTCTACAAGTGTGTATAACCCAATGCAAGAGAGTTGACTACCCATAGGAACCTCCATGCATTCACGTATACAAATGTCCACAGAGTGCAAGTTTTGATGGTAGATAAGTATGGATGTTAGTACAAACTTTTTGATCCAATTGACATAGAGAGATATACGTACAAGGGTAATCCAATCTCTACTTAGTTTCAGCCAAAAACAATGCCAAACCACGATTCAGAGAGGATTCCACCGAGATTTTCTCCAAGAAGAGAGGAGAGCATGATAGACGTCTTTCCAAGAGACCACAAATTGGTTAGATTGGTGACTGAACCACAATAATTAAGACCATATCAAGTGGCTCAATGTGTCAAAACAAAGAACAATGGGTCAGGAGACCCATATGCTCATGTCTCACTCTTCAAACAAGTTTTGAGAGCTGAACAGATTATGAATTTCCATACTCAGTGTGAGGGATTTGGGTTGACATTGGAAGTAATAACCCTAACTTGGTTCCAACGACTAAATAGAGATGATTTTTCCAACATAGCACAACTCTTGTAAGAATTCATAGAGGAGTTCTCAAAAGGGGGAATCAAGCACAACACAGTGTTCCAGATGTACGCTTTCAAACAAAAAAAAGGACAAAAAAGTGAAGGAAACTCTACTTCGCTTCAAACAGTACATAGACAGATGTCCTATGAGAGAGCTACCACAACATGAGAGATTATCAGTTCTCTTCATAGAGGGCTTTAGGAATGAAACTCTCAAAAAGGGTCTGAATTTGAAAGGATGCACGACATTCGAGCAAGTTCCTAGAGAAGCCCTTTATTTAGTTGTTGATAATTGTAAGGCCTACAGAGAGGTGACTGAAGATATATACAACACAAGTAGTGTCTCATCTCTGAAGAGAAAACCCACAACAAAGCAAGATGTTCAAACTCCTACAATGCAAAGCTTAACCAAGTGGTCAAAGAGGTGATTGGAAGGGTAAACTTGAATGTACGACAATCTCATTTGAGGAGATGTAATACTTGTGGAGGGGATCACCCCACTCCATGGTGTAGCACTCAACTGAGCCGCAACAAATTCTAGGCCAACAACCACCTCTTCTGAATGATGGTAGACTAGTGGTCAACTATACTCAGCCAATGCATGTGCCACAACCCGCGAAAAACTAGTACTCCATGGATGCAAATATACTCATGTTCATAGCCAATCAAGAATATGGTTTGAAGAACATTCTTACCAGGCAAGAACAACCATTGGCTGGATCATCAGCTATGAAACAAGAAGGTCCATGCTATGAATGTGGAGGTGGCCATTGGGCACAAGGTTGCCCAAACAAGGATCTACAAATAGAAATATTTGTATTCTATGACAATTGTAGGAGAGACCATCTACCAACACTGTGCTAAGAATATAGACTACAAAAGGGAAAGCAACAATGAATGTTGTAGACATGACGCCTTCTTCAAGCAGATCTAAGGTAGAACCCAGGATTCCTTTAAAAGTAATGACTCGTACTCAAGCTCATGAAGTTGCCAAAAACAAACCAGTCGAGGAAGCCACATTGCCTGTTTAAACAAGAATTTGAGAACATACCGGTGAGAACCGGAAGAAATCATAAAAAGCCTAAAGGGACAAAATGAAAGCGAAGAGGTCGAAGGAGAAAATAGCTTTAGAAATAGAATTGTATCAAACAAAATAACAGCTTAAACATGGGCAACAAAGCAAGAAAAATGCAAAGAGACCTAAAGAGCCAAAGACTGACTCAGGTGGTTCAGTCTTGGTGAACAAAGTCTTTGAATCTTTAGATGCAAGTTTGAAGTCCTACGAAGCCAGGCTAAAACCCGATCAAACCCAATAACATAGATGGTTGACCTATCCTTTCTCAGGGTATGAAAAAGAGAGGTTGCAAATGTGCAAGGAGCTCATCCAAGCGGCCCAATCTCTTATGGAAGCACATGTTCCAGATGCTCCAGAAACGGAGGTGCTAATCCTCAAATGAATCCAAGAAATGGAGAACCAAGGTGTTGTAAATAGAGACCAGGAAGAGCCGGAAGTTGAGGCACCTTTAGATACAAGGGAAGTAGCCAATATCACAAATGGGGTGGACTCACAAGTAGTGATACCAATTCTAGAGGTAGAAGAACCGTGGCCACAATCCTTATGGGAATCAATCAGAAACCAAAAAGATGGTAGTGCTACTTTACAGTCAGCACTTATCCCTGAGATAAACATAGATCACAAATTTATCCCAAGAGATATATGATCTCTATATGGGAATGGCGGGTCTGTTGCATCCAAAGAGAGAAAACCACACTCTCTATATACTTTGCCATCTTTCATAGGAGAACTCAAAATAAAACTTGAGGCTATAGTGGTACTTTCTCAGTGGAAATCTACATCAAAAATAATGGATACTAAGAGCTTGCACGAATTGATGTATTCTTCTATACAATGCACACTTTCTCTCTGAGAGTTGCTGAAAATTAGACCACATCTATGGGGTCAAATGGGCAAACACCTAGAAAAAATGGGGTTGAAAATCCCTTCACATGACAAACTTGCAGATGAAAACATGGATGAAACTTTGCCTAAGAAACCACAAGCAAAACCGATGGGTGAAGGAGAAGAAGATTGCAAATTAGATACTAGATTGCAAATTACAGTTTGCAATATTAGATACCAGTTTGCAAACCCCAACCACAAACATGGGTGACTATTGAAAACGAGAAGAAGGAAACACCACCTTACCAGTAGAGTACAAAGAAGTAAATATGGTTGCAATATTAGATAGTGGGGCAGGAAATTCCATTGCAACCAAGGGGATGTGGGAAAAATGGGGAAAGCCTGATCTTAGGAAAACTCGAATGAAACTGTAATTAGCAGATGGATACATGGAGAGACCAATAGGAATGTTAGAACAAATCATTGTATCCTCGTGTGGCATTGAGTATAAGCACACCTTCGCCATAATGAATTTTGACAAGAGCAACAACTTTGACATCATATTGGGTAGACCATTCATGCATCAACTCAAAATGGTACAAGACTAGGGCTATGAGTATATCTACTTGAGACACAAAGAGGTCACTATAAAAATCAGTGTCAAGGATCATAGTTATAGAGACGTAGACTGAACCCTAGGGAAGAATTGAACTCCACAACTGAAAAGGAAAAGGAGGTACCTGCTTGGTTACAAACCAAAGTGCACATTTGGATGTGCAAAGCATCCATTAGGGGAATTTTGAGGTCATTTTTGTGCCTTTTAGCATGTAGAGAGAGAGTGGTCTCAACCAATAGTTGAAGAGCTTCCGTTACGGAACCTCTATTTTTGAAAACTCACAGAAAAAGCAAATATTCTATCTTTACCGCAACTTTGAGCTGGTAAATAGCAATGTAAACAAGTAAAAGTGCAAAGGCATTCAATAGTTGTTGCTTTTAGAAAGACGTACTTCTCATATTAAATTGTTTTCATTTTGCACGTCGCCATCATAAAACAACGTTTGGATTCTATCTCATGATCTTTTCCAGTTTTGAACCGTTTTTTGCACATTCTGCTTATTCTACTCTTGAACTCAGACTAGACTTCTCTGCTCATTTCTTTCTTCACCATGGAATCTTCATCACGATCAAAACGACCAAGAACTTCCATCGAAGCCATTGTCACTTACAACACGACTGATCAAAATGGACAATGGATTCCAATAACTATACACAAAGGAACGTGGATATTGATGCAACAGAACAAGAGAATAAAGTCTTCCACCAAAAACTCTTTCTTGGCGGGATGGAAGGGTATTGTTAAAGATTTCAGCTTTGGCGACAACAAAAAATCAATCAAAGAGGTGCTGGTGCAGCATGTGTACATGCATAAAGATCTTCATATTGACTCAGAGAGTTCTGCTTTGCCATTACATAGACCAAACTGTAAGTCTCTTAACTTAAATCCTTATTTGTAATGCATGTTGTATAAGGTTATTTGTTGTACAGATTTGTATCCTTCAAATATTATGGAATGGCAGCCAGTAGAATGTGTTATAAATATTCTGGATGTGTGTCATGGATCAATTGGTGAAGAAATATACAAGGGAAGGACTAAGGGTTCACTGGCAGAGAATGGAATATTCTTCTTTGACCATTATTATGTTCCACCTAGAAGGACTGGAGAACTTGGAGCCACAACCAAGCTAGACTTGCCTGATTTCAAAAGTGGAGAATGGTCACTCCCTAGCTCAAATACAAGTGAGGGCTACAGGTGCAAACTGTTTTGTGAGATTCAAAAGTGTTTGAAAGCAAACATAGCAAGCAAATAGAGTAGAATTTCTATATTCATGCCCATTACAGTTTTTGTAGACTTCTTCTCTAATGCTGAAGTCAGAAAATCTAGAACAATGTTTCAGCCTTCTAGAGGATTCGTTTGAACCCTTTGGATGGGATCAAATACTAGCGACTCTTGATATCTGCGTAAACAAGGTAACCATTACCAAATTTTGCGATGAAGATGGCTATGACATAACTCCCTTATTTACAATAAAGGTGTTGAAGGAAGCTAATTAAGTTTGTGAGTATGAAAGCAGAAAAAGTGAGATGGATGGCAATGTCTTGGAACATGATGCCAAAGTGCAAATGAAGGAAGCAGAGCAACAATGAGAATAATTCATGATTGGACATACCCAAAGAATTAACAAAAGTTGTTTTAAAGAAGCCGACTTGAGAAAAAACACAAATAAAAGCAGATGAAGGAGAAAAGTTTCCAAATTCAACATCAAATGTTCAACAAGCGCAATAGCAAGAGAAAAACAGGGATAACGAAGAAGATGGTCTATCTTCTACAATGATCAAATTCAACATATGCGGAGAAACAGGACTTAAAATCACATGTTCAGCTATGATATATCCAAAAGTGACAAAGAATCTAATGTCTTATGAAATGTGGATCATTATGGAGAATCCTCCAATCAAAGAGCTATAAGAAACAGTGTACACAAGTTTAAAATTTCGGATTCCTAGCTTTGGCATGGCAGAAGCCGTACTCAAGTAGAATACTGGGGAGTACAAGGATACTTTCCATATAATTGACTCCCATCATATCAAGGAGAGTGTAGTCTTGGCAAAAAATTGGAGGAACATCTTCTTTTGACAACAACCAACAGATGACAACAGTAAGAGTCCAGGAAGATTCTCAAGTCCATGCAAAAAAAGTACAACCAAACATTGCACGAAAAGGTAAAGCTAAAGTAAATACTAAAACAATTCTACCTTACAAGACAACTTTACCTTCAATGAGCGTCCATCAAACTTCCCACGTAGCCTCTACCTCAAGAGCCACATCATTGACAATGCAATAGAGACCAAAGAAAAAAGGCCTTTCAACCAAAGTTTCCATCACAAAAAATCATCCAGGAGAAGCTAAAGAGAATCAATCAAGTGCTAGTATCCAAAGAGCACATCAAAGTCAAAGACCCAGTTTATACATGAAGCACAAGTTCAACCTCAAGAACAAAAGGTGACAGGGTGGGTAGTATCAAATGAGTCAACCAGTACTCAAAGCTACTTCCAAGGAAACACCAATGTTTGGGCCAAAAAGCCTAAAGTAACAGCCTGGACCTATTCACCTCAACCAAAGAGTTCTACAAGGAGCAAGTCGAGCTATCAACGGAAGACAAACAACTCAAACATGAGAAAAAGAAACCACAAAAGGAAGAAGAAAAGACCTTCTAAGCAAGCAACTCAACAAGTATGTGTGTCAAAGTCAGACTTCAACCAAGCTACCCAACAAAGACAAGTGAAGAAATAAGTTATTCCATTCAAGCTACTCAAAGCACAAGGCTTTTAAATAGGTAACACACAAGGCAAGTGTTTCTAGTTGACCCTGGAGAACCACACTCTAAAACAACGTGTGTCCTACAATGAGCACCTCTCTTGCCCCAAAAGTAGTTTTTTGTACTAAAAGAGCTGGGTTCACTTCCTCAAATCTAGATAAGATGGAATCATTGTCAACATTATGGTTTGCAACAAGATTTCTCCACCCCCTTTAATCTAATGACTCCTCTTTTTCACCCTCTTCACATCCCTTTATCAACAAGTCGTCAATTAAAGGCACAGAAATATGGGGAATGAAATCCTGTAAACACTTTGTTCATCCCATTCACCATATTAGTGACTAAATTAATTGCACCCTAAGGTAAGGTACATACTCTTACCAACCCTAATGGAGTCATCCTCATATATTAAGAACCCTACTTTCCAATGCTAACTCAAATTGATCATATCCAAAGTACAAATCTCCCACAAAGTAGACAATCTTTTCTACAAAAATCTTCAACAAATTCATCCACAATTGGTCATTTGTCCATATTTAAATTGTAACCTTATTCACCATCCATAAGTCATAAATTAGCCTCAAAGCTCCATTCTTCTTTGGAACAATAAACCATGGATTCAAATAGGGAGCATAGATGGCTCTAGGATCCCCATCTAAATCTTTTCATTAAGCAAGTCAATATGGTTTGGTAGATGTGACTTAGGAACTGGAACCGGCCTTACATTCCATGACAAGTGTGGTACTGTGAAAATCACCATAGGAGTCACAATATCTAGATCGACACATCCAATCTCACTCCACTGGAAAGAAAAATCTTTCCCATTCTTGGAAATCATCTTCCAAACACACGTGCCCTTCCCCAATTTTTAGCTCTTCAATGTTTCCTTTGCAAATTTCTATCCCCTTTCTTTGGATCCTTGAGTGTGGGTCCTTTTGATAACTTTTTTATAATCTAGTCGCTTCCTTTTGGAAGAGGTGCAACCACGTGTTTCACTTTCTTTGCAATTGTCTTGTACTTCGTTTCCACTTCTTCCAAAACTCTTGAGATCACTTGATGTGGTTCAATAACTTCCCATCCTTGAAACTCAATTTGCATGTTGCTAACATGTTGTTTCTCCCACTTGCAGAAGTCATTGCACTTCTTGAAAGATATTGAACCCTCTGAGGTTAAGCCAAATATCCTAAAGAAAAATTATCTTGGTCAACAGAAGAGAGCAAAAGCTCTTCCTTCTTTGTACCATCATAGCTGGTTCTAGAATGGTACCCCTAGAAAATCTTGTGTAGTCTTCATTTTCTAAACTCTTTATTCACCTTGGATGTTTTCAAAGGTTGTCCTTGCTTTTGGTGTGATGTATGCATGCTATCAAATATTGCATTTCCTTTGTCCCATCTCTACTTTGAATTTGGATATATGTTGAACTATTATCAAGAACTTTAGTTCCCATTGTCAGTGTTTTATGTAGGGTTGTTCCAAAATAAGTGAATAACATGAACGTTTCTGCACAAAAAAGTGATGATCATTGCTCACATCCTTAATAGTATCCCCAAAATTTGGACATGCTTTGTATAAGCCCCATGGTAATGTGTTTGCTGCTTTGTTCCTCCATCCATGGTCTGTGTTGATTGGCCACCTTCCCTTTGAATACAAATTCTTTGCACATGGGATTTTATCTTAAAATCATGATGCGTAGGTGCAATCATAGGCTCATCAAAATCACGTGCAATCATAGGCTCATCAAAATCCTCTAGCTTTACCATAGTCTCTGTCGATGCCCTTACCCAATGTGTTCTTGAATAATGACCTCTTGAAACATTATCCATATCTTCTTCACTAAAGTGAACATGCTTAAAATTGTGTGACATGTTGTAAGTATCCACCACACTTTCAAACTCATCTCCCTTGAACTCCTTTGTATCCCTCTTGATTATTGCCCAATTTATTATGTGGGCTCTCTCTAGCTCTGGCTATGTCTCTACACTATTTGGTTTTTGTTTTTTCTTCTTCACAATGTCAATATATTTTGCATGAAACTCAGGCTTTGCTATATCCAAAAGTTCCCCTAGTAAGCTCCACCATGCTATTGAGACTTCTCTCCTAAAAAATCTTTTGAAAATCTTTTGTCATCTCTATATTTGATTTTATCTTGTGAAAAGGCCATCTAGTTTTTCTTGGTTTCTTATTCTTTTGAGCATCGTCCATATCCTTTGGAGTTTTCATTGCTTCTTCATCTTTCCTATTGCTGATTCTTGTTATCCTCTTTGGTGTGCCTAGAGTATCATCTTCCCTTTTCCTCTTTTATTTCACAACTGCTTCCTATGTTTGTGCTTTTGAAATTCTTTTGCAGATATGATATGAGGTACATTCAATTTTTTGGCTTGTTTCAGCCTTTTTGTGATCAAACTAAGAGCTTATGTAACATCTCCCTAATTTGAAGTTAGCCATAATTCTCCTTATGGATATTTTAAAAAATTTAGTAAAATTTTTGTTGTCGTGGGTTACTAGACTCCACAAATAACTCCACTTTTTCCCTTGTCAAAGATTGTTTCTCTCTTGTTGATGATTGTATTTTCAAACTCTCGCAATAGTTTTGGATCCGTCATCCCCTTATCATGTTGTTGTTGCTTGGTAACTCAATTTTCGTCTCCAAAACAAATCACAAACCTTATGAGTAATGTCCACTTCAGCAAGTTTGTGTGACATATATTTTGCCTTTGAGAAGCTACAAAAGAAAAGGCAATACACTGATTAAACTCTTTTACTAATATGTTTTTTTAAATACCAAAGAAGTGTATAGTGCCTGGTTGTTAGCGGGTCGCCACGACGAACGTCTATAGCATAGCTATCTGGAATTAACATAATGTCAATACTCAAGGAAGTGACACGGATAGGGCACGGAGACTTTTTGAGGTTATCAGTCTCAAGAAGTGAACCTATTAAGCTAACGAAACAACTCAACAAGCAAATCAATCACTCTATGAGCAGGGAAATCTACCTATGTCCTTTCTCACCGCTCTAGGTCATCACACCATTTTGGCACTCGAACAGACTCAAAATGCAACGCAACTTTAGGAGGAGGTCTAGGACATCTAGGGGCACTATCCTACCAAGTCTGGTCACAATTTGCTAGTCGCAATTTGACAAGGTACCAAAATCATGATCTATGATGAAAAAAATCATGAAAACTACAATATATAAGTCCAGAAAGGTCGTCGTATGATCTAGGAACACTCTCCTCTGGTCAAAACGACTAAAAAATGTGATGTAAGCACTCAAATTTGCAGTTAAGCCTTATAGACGCATAGTCGTGAACCACAACAAAACTGACAATGCTTACACTTGAATGAAAGAGCAAAGAGAGAGGAACACAATGCAAGTTCTGGAATTGAAAATGAATTACCCAATTGTTAGAAAAGTTGATTACAAGTTTGAGAAGCTTCGTAGCTTGAGCATACATATAGTAGAGCTCTTTCTTCTTCTAAAGATAAGCCTCCTTTCACATTAAGGTTATTGACAATTATACATAGGGCTTTCTAAATGGCTAGTGGCCGACTCACACGGACCTTACAATTATCGTAACATGATTACAACTCAGGGAATTGACTTGCTACTCTGGAATTAAGATTTACATAGAGTATCACTACACTAGCTTGGAAAAATAATAGAGTACAAGTGTGGTGTACAGCTAGGTGGGCACCTGTTTTGTCAATCCGCTAACATTCCCCCCTTCCTAGCTCCTATCGTCCCTTGACACAACCATGTGCAGTCTTGTTATAGGTTATCTTCAGCTTTGTCTTCAATGTTGGTCTTTTGTTGGGAAGTGCTTTGTCGTTGATGACTCTCCCCCCTTCCTTGAGTGATTCGTATCTACCGTGTTGTTGATACGCAATTTGAGCTTTGATTGTTGAGGCAACTTTGCTTCTTGTCTTGAATTCTCCTCTTTGTTGCTAGCCTTGGCTGCTGTGAAGATGTATTTTGATGTGTTTGAGTTTGTAGAACTGATCCTCTTTCTTGTGTGGACTTTATGATGGGTTTGCTTTCAAGGTCCACTGCAATTGGAGTCGTCTGCAATTGGTAGCTAATGTTGAAGCATTGTGTGAGCTATATATGGTTTTTGTGGATAGCTCGCTTGCTAAATTCGTCATTGCTTGTCGTTGTAGGTCATTCTTTAACTTGCCAATTTTTTTTTGGAGCTTTGTTATCGCCCTTGAAGATAAAAGATGCTCTTGATAAGCATATGGAGACTTGCAGATGTTGCTCTCTTTGACAAATGACTTGGGTAGCCATTTTCTTATTGTTGATGTAAAAGAAATATATACAAGAGGATGATGATGAGGGTTTCTAGATTAGGGTCTAAAACGTGGATGACCAAATGGAAAAAACCCGGTGGGAAAAAAGTGCCTTTGGTATACGCTCTTATTGGAGTTGACCATTTGGACTTTAAATACGTGTCATGCAAGGTGATTGCTTGGGAGAAACAAAGAAAGAGTGTCTAATGCAAGTTCCAATTATGGGACACTCTATATGCATATGAGAAATTTGTCAAACAAAAGCATGCAGTGCAAAAGAGGAATTTGATGGGTGCTTCAAGGAACAAATGTAGCACATGTGACATCAAAGGACATCTCAATAGCTTCCACGTTTCCAAGAAGGGTTTTGATGTAGAAGCTTATCCACGCATACCTCATTGTGCTTAGTGCATGAGTGTCTTTTGGACTTTCTCCTTTACTTCACCAGACTTAAAATATATAACTTCGACTCTTATGCTCACTTATACCAGCATGAGTGACACAAACATAAATATGCTCAACTATTCCAGCTTGAGCAGTACCTAGAATAGCTAGGATGCTTAGACCACAAATAATATTACTTGAATCTTTGGGACTAACGCCTCGCTCATTTAATGGTTTAGCTACCCAACTTTGACTCTTATGCTATGTATTTTTAATGGCGACTTGGACGTACTTGTTCAAGGCCAGAAACCCAATTCTATAAGTTTTAGAAATTTAGGCCTCTTCCATTGTGTTGGTCTCTGGATGCCACTATTTTGTAGAGTAGATTGGCATATTTTGGCTCCTCTTGACTTGCTTGTCGTATGTTGACACTGCTTTGTGAAACAAGTCCTTCAGCTCTTGTAGGGATTGATGTAGCCTATGCATTATTAACCATGAGAAGTGATTGTTGAAAGGTGTGGATTCTTTGTGATTGATTTTTCATGAGCGATTTGGGAACTCACCTTGTCTTTGGTCCTAGTATGACCGTCTTTTTCATTTTCTTCTTTTGCTCAATGACTTGATTGGACATAAGGCAATGGTAGCCAGATTTGATGATTTTCGTTGTAGAAGCCTTGATGTTGTAGTTGAAGACGAGGTATCCATCTAGAGGTCTTAGCACCCTTAGCAGCACTAGTGGGGCACTCCCTTACCTAGGCCGATGACAATCGCCAACAGAGCGCCGCCACCGTGATCTCATCGTCTCAACAAGGCCTCCATATGCATCGCCCACAAGGCCCGCGGTCATAGCCACTAGCAGAGCGAGTCCCACGAGCTCCCCTTACTCCCCGATGCCTATGAGTGGAGGCCCCCATTGGGCCTTCTACCCCACAATCCAGTGACCCTTTTTCACATGTGGGATAAACAACCCTGCCACCTGGCACTCCTGCAAGCATGATGCTCAAAACCCTTCAATACTTCACCAAATTTTTCAAAGTGATCCATTTTTTTTTCCAAGCTTCCACTGCATTGCCATTCCCTACCGAATGGTCCGATGCCCGAGCCATCAAATCCCACCAAAACCTCGTATTGTTGGCCACGATCTTCTCCTGATCCCCTCGCACTTCAACTTTCTTAGGCCTATAAACTAAGACCGCCAAAACCTAGAAAGCCATCTGGCATTGTACTATCGGAACACAAACTTCGACAAGCCATAGCTAATTGACCAGGCATCTAATCAACGAGTGGTCACTTCTTGCTAGATCCATATGCCGTCCTCCATCTTCCCAAACCATGTTAAGCTTCAAAAAAACCCTGATGGAATGCTCTCCAAAGCAAGCAAATTGGCCCTGAACTTGGCCCTCAGAAAAACTTCAAAGCCTTGTATCTTGATATCCATGATGCAGATCGCCAAATCAAAAAGATCAATAGGCTCCATAAAACAAGCGCTACACACCCATCACTATACATCTCACATTTGCAAACACCAGCTTTAAACTGCCATACCTTGGACACCATAGCTCTGTTTAATGAGCCATTTGAACCGGTTTACTCAGCACTTCAAACTCTACCTTTTCAAGTAGAAAATCGTCCCTTCGTACAATCTTCACCTGCCAACCAAATTGACCCACTTGGAGGTACTTCTGGTCTTTAAAGAAAACTACATAACCATAGATTTGCATTTATATGTTTCCATAAGCAATTCTAACATAGATCACAGATTGTTCAAAGTTCAAAAATACAAGCAAAACGCTTTTTTCATCTCATGCCCACAAAGCGGCATGACATCCACCCCCTCTAAACTTGCACATCCTCCGGTATGTACCAATCTTTATTTAGACTTTGAAGAAAAAACCTATAAGCACATAAGTAGTGCCTCAATATGTGCATGCTTTAAAAAAATTTCCAACATGTGTCTTCATTAGAATATACCCTCCTCCAAGATCATAGGGATGACATAGGAATTTCCTAGATGTTGAATATAAGTATGTATTGACCCATAACCCATTGTATGGAATAAAAATCAATAGCTCCAAATCACAAACATATCTAGCTCCACCCAGATCAAATGGCATATCCATCAAAGCCTTGGACCATGCATTATAACCCTCTCCTTCTATATCAAAAGCTAGCAGAAAATCCCCTACATCATAGGGTAATATGAGATCCCATATAGCATTAGGCATCATTAGATACTGCCATATTCCTTGTGCAACCTGCTCAGCCAATTGTTGATCACCAATTATGGGTAGAAGCATTGATAATGCAACTTCATCCCCTTCAACATCTGAATTTTGGTCCTACATATCAACTCCATGAGTGCCCTGGCAAAAATCTCTTGAGGTGGTTCTCGAGAATCATCAAGAAAAGTTTCCCTTTTTGGTACATACCCAAAATCTAGTAGGACCTCATCCATCAATTACATAAGGTCCTCATCACTTGCATCTGGATAAACTGGCATATGCACAAAATTAGATTGCTTGGTATCCTTTGCATCTGTAATTAAGAATCCTTCCAAGCTTCATCCAATAAGCACATAAGCTCTGGGTTCATCGCCCCAGATGAATCTTCTTCTTTGTACTTTTCAAGCTCCAAACTAGGCTTTCCATATGTGACTTGCATACTAGACACATTTGTTATAGATTGTTCTTCAATTTCCTCCCCCTCATCCAGCTATCTATGAACTGTTGTAGCACAAAGCTCAACATGATTATGGAAAATAACATCCACCACGCTATCCATATGATCAGCATAATGAACCCAGTCATAGGAAACACTAAGAGATTGCACTTGATCTTGCACCCCCTCTGAATAGGCGCCACCAAATTGAGGATCAATCTATCACATTGTGACCTCTGCGTCACTGAAGCTTGATAAAGAAGGAGTATGCACCCCCTCTAAATCACCACTTTGCAGATCTTCAAGTGCATTCTCTTGCTCATTCAGGCCCTCAGAATCTAGTGTATCCAAACCCTGTAGATGCTCATGCACATCCACACCCTGTGAACCCTCATGTGTGGACATACCCTGTGAATCTTCATGCCTTTCTCCACTCTGTAAGTCTTCAGCTTCAACCTTCATCATGAGATCTACAATCCCAAGATTTGCATAGACTGCTCGAACAACTTCTTCATCATCTTTATCATGTAATAGCCTTCCATCCTCAAGAAAGAACTCATCGATAGCACTTTCAAGCTTAGCCTAAATCAGATTGCAAACCTCCACATAAGTAAGCACATTACCACAATCCTCATCACCTTCATACACGCTTGGATCCCATTGTTCATGGATGACAACGGCTTTAAACTTGGTACATCTATGCAGATTTTTTCATTGCAGCTCTTTGACTCGCTCAATAAAATGTGGGATCACAAACTTGTCAAACTTTAAAATCCAATTCTCTTTCGACGCCCCATGTACCTCCAGTTCCTCTTCATAACACTCCAAGTAACCTGTTGGATCATAGCCATAAAAAAATGCTTCGCTAATAAAAAACTGAGCGTTTGGCATTTTCAAGTGCCAATTGATGCACCATCTCCTGCTTCTAATTTCCTTTTTGATATTTTTGACTTTGATACTTGAAAAATTATGTGTTATTCATTGTCGTCGACGTGGGTTTTGCAGGTGCTTATGTGGCACTGACCCCGTATGGTGCTAACTACGTGCCCGCTTGGGGCCAAACTTTTGAAGGGTAAGGAAGTGCCACACTAGCGCTAGCGCTAGAGCTAGGGGGCCATCCCACAAAGGCAGAGAGAGAGGGAAAGCTTGAAGCCAGCTAGGGGCACCTCACATTTGTAGTGAAGGAGGTGGGGGTAGAGATGGAAAGTGTTGAGTTGTCATGCCATGCAATGGTTTCTATAAGTGATAATGCCAACTGTATGCAGTGCATGTAAAATGTTGTAAAGAGCTCAAGTTGACTGTACGAGCAAAAAAATCCTTTTTCTTTTTTTCTTTTTTTTGGGCTAAACCACTCCTATAAAGGGAGTTCTCGCTCATTTTGAAGGCTTTTTTTTGCCAATTTGAAGTTCTTTTTTGCCATTTTTGGGGGTTATTGGAAGAGGCTTTGGGGGGAACCGAAGGGAGAGAGCCAATTATTGTTCTTGAGAGCAGTTGGAGAATATCAAGGAAGGTTTGAAGAAGCGCTAGAAGCACAAAAGGACTCAACGATGGTTCAATTTTTGAAAGATTTCTGGTCGGAGGGTTGCAATTCAAAGGGCATACAGATGCAAGCGTATGCAACCAAATTGTAAAAAAAGACATCAAAAATCTAAAATTGTATCACTTGTCAGTTGACAACATCTCTTGAGTCTCTCTAATCACCAATATTACGTGTACTAAACCTTAATTAAGTCTATCTGAACTCATTTATCCTAGTTTGAGCGTTTGCTAAGCTCTTGTCTACAGTTAGAGGCACAGTGCTTTCTCGGTCGACCCAAGAGAACCACGCTCTCCGACAAATTTGGTGACCCCGACATGAGTGTGATAGGGGTAGACGGAGCCAACCACGTCGACAAACTAAGAGAAAGAGATGCAGCAAATTATGGGGCTAATGCCTGCTATTTTGCAGCAACAATATTCAAATCAAGTGTAGATTATGAACCAAAATTTGGGTACCGGTTTGAAAATCATTCTCGGTTTGAAAATCGAGAATTAAGAATTGTAGCAGTCTGCAAAAGGTTAACTAGGTGGATTTCGAGTTCATTGCCACCATCAACCTCAACAAGGCCACCATATGCAGCACCCACAAGGCCTGCAGCCATAGCCACTAGCACAACGAGCCCCACGAGCTCCCCTCACTCCAGGATGCCTATGAGTGGCACCCCCCTTGGGCCTTATACTCCACAGTCCAGTGACCCTTTTGCACATGTTTGCACATGTTGGACAAACTGACTTGTCACATGGAACTCCTACAAGCATCGAACCTCCAAGGTGCTCAAAATCCTTCAACACTTCACCAAATTTTTGAAAGTGATCCAGGTTTTTTTCCAACTTCCACTGCATTACAATTCCCTGCCCAATGATTTGATTCTTGAGCCGTCAAATCTCATTGAAACCTCGTATTGACGGGGCCACGATCTTCTCTTGATCCCATTGCACTTCAACTTTCTCAAGCCTGTAAACTGAGACCGCCAAAACTTGGAAAACCATTTGGCATTGTACCATCGTAGATTGGCACAAACTTCGACAAGCCATAGCTAATTGACCAGACATCTGATCAACAAGCGGTCACTTCCTGCTAGCTCCATATGTTGTCCTCTATCTTTCCAAACCATGCTAAGATTCAAAAACCTCTTGATGGCATGCTCATCAAAGCATGCAAATTGTCCCTGAACCTGGACCCCATAAAAAATTCAAAGCCTTGTATCTTGATATCCGTGACTTAGATCGCCAATCTGAAAAAACCGACAGGCTCCATAAATCAAGCTCTACACACCCATCACTTCAAACTAGCTTTGACATCCTAGCTCCATCTGCCTTATCCATATCATTTTTGCAAACATCAGCTTTAATCTGCCATATCTTGGACATCGTAGCTCTGTTTGATGAGCCGTTTGGACCAGTTCACTCATCACTTCAAGCTCTATCTTTTGAAGCAAAAAGCCATCCCTTCGTACAATCTTCATCTACCAATTGAATTGGCCCACTTTGAAATACTTCTGGTCTAAAAAGAACCACATAACCATACATTTCTGTTTATTTGTTGCCTTAAGCAATTCTAACATAGATCACAAATTTGTCAAAGTTCAAAAATACAAGCAAAACTTTGTTTTTCATCTCATGCCCGCAAAGCGGCACAACATCGTGCAATACTAAAGGACAAATTTGGAGTCTAGTGAAGATTGAAAAAATCCAAAAGATGAAAGAGATATGCACCATTTGCAGAATTTTTCATATTTCTAAGGGGGCATGTGTGTTTCAATTGACTTGGTTATAACACTTTTCTCATGTTGCAGAGTTGTTGTACGATTTGTTATAAAAGGGACAGAGATTTGTGTAGATAGAGATGCATAAAAAATCAATTAGAAAATAAAAAAAGGTGATTCTTAATGCTCCTACATTAAGAAAAATTGACTACAAGTGCAAGGGACCTGTGATTGTGACCACCCCTATGGGGATTGGTTGGGTGGTTGGACATGATGATGAAGAAGGGCATAGATATGCAATAAGGTTTGGGGCTAAATTTTGGAGTGGCCAACAAAGGGATTATCCACAGGTTAAGAGAGAATTGTGGGTGTTGGTACAACATCAAAGTGTGACAAATAATACATTATTGGGGTAGTAGGCATTGTGGGAACATATTTTCTACCACTGTTGCAGGGGATAATTGCAAGCTATTCCACACGTAGCATTGTTATGCTGGAACATATTTTCTACCACTGTTGCAAGGGATAATTGCAAGCTATTCCACACGTGGCATTGCTATGCTTAGATGGATTCCATTTATGAAATCGATCAATCCATAAATTTGCCACATTGTAGGGAGAGACATTCCCGTTGTAGATATGCTATCCAAAGCAAGCTATGATGAACAAGAAGAGAGGGTTTCTAAAGAGGATGTTGTGGATTGAAGTTTTACAAGACTTCATGGGTTCATTAGATGATGAGATGGCTATTCATGTATTTTCTAAAAATGTGTGTGATGGAAGAGTGGCTTCTTACTGGATGCTATTTGACTACTTTGAGAAAATCACATGGCCGGGGTGATCAAGAGTACAATCTTGAAGTGTCAAAACTTCATTCCCAGAAACCCAAACCCCACTTGAAGAATCTACAATTAGCATTCTTGCAAACATAGTTCCCACAATATCGAGGACTTGAGTACAATTAGCAAGTAGAACAACTCTCAACAAATTGCATCACATCTTTGTAGATCCCTTTCCACTAGTATTGCTATTTGATCTTTGCATAACTAGCCCAAATTCCTCTATGTTTTTCCCACAAACTTTCTTGGAACTCTTTAAGAATCTTCTTTTGAGTTTATCTATCACAAAAACGTTGTCGAGATCCTCTTCTTTGCTTTGGATGCTTCCATGGATGTCTACCTCTAAGAGGACTTGTAGGCTTTTTTTCTTATTTTTTAAACCATACAATGCTTTATTACATCTCTACAATTTATTTTTCTATCCTTTCTTGAAATACCCACAAGTATACATTACATATACTTCCTCCTACATGTCACCATTCAAAATCAATGTTTAAACTTGATGAGTGGGTAGGGAAGGCTTTGCTAGTCATTGATTGATCCATGTTTATAGAGTGTAAAAAGCGCTCTTCCCACTTCATGGACTCATTCCAAATCTCCTATGTTTCTTGTACTATATCTAACTTTAAATCTTTCTCCACTTCAATGGATATACTTTCAAGTTTTTCCAAGGTCCTGCTTCCACTTCTAATCAATCTATCTTTGAGAGAGAGAGGAGATCCCCCCGTCTCTTATAGACATTGTAAAAATTACAACGCATCTGTATCCCTCATGGCTGCCTCTAATGCACCTTCTTCAGTGATTTCCCTTTTACCTTTATTTGTATCCTATGCCTTTTGCAAGTCCTCTTTCAATTGTGCTATCTCCTTGAGGTAAGCCTATTTTTTCTACATAAATCTGAGTGATAGTTCTCTTCATTTCATATGCTCCAACTTGAGCTCCATTTCTAAGTCTTTGATCCTTTTCTCTATATGCTAATATGCCACGTCTGTAATTTGTAGCAAGAGGACGACATGGTTTGTGCTCAATTGTGTGAGGAGTTGATCTTGATCTTTGGTCCTTGATCCACCTTGGGTAGTTGGATATTTGCTACTTCAAGCTATATTGTAGCCACTGCGCATGTGCACTCATGTTTGAAAACGTAGTGTTCATTTATTTAGACCGCTTTTCTTGCTCTTCAATTACTATTGAGCATCGCTCCAGTACTTCAACCATAGTTTCCAAATTTCTTTGTTGGATCTGATTCTTCTCTTGTAGTTCTTGCATTTTGGCTGCAATTTTCATGTAGACTATCGTACACCTTAATGAACACATCTATCACCTCCAGTAAAATGGTTGTAACATGGAGTTCAAGCTGCTACTATTGGATTCGTCTTTGCTTGGCATACATCTTTGAATTCATATTTTCCACAAGCTTATAGGCTATGACGGCGTATGCTTCGACATCCACAAGAGGAGCCATGTGTGATGTAACATCTTCTCTGGCTCTTCTCGCTTGTTGTCCCCTTGATCATCATCTCTGTTTGATTCCCCTTGACCTTCATGATCCCTTTTAGGTAGATTCTGTGTGGGGATAATCGATGAGGAACTCTCTTGAGTAAGTTGTGAGACTCGTATTTGTGTGGCATGCATGGGGGATGTAGATATTTTTCCTTTTAGTGGCCTTGCGGGTGAGAGAGGTGTTGCCTCTTCCATTGGTGGTGCTACTTCTGCTTTGTTTTGTGCTTTCACCATTGGTGGACCATCTACAACCACCTTTTGTGCCCTCTTTCTCCTTTGCAAGATTCTCTTCCTTAGTAGTTTCCTTTGCTTCATGGGTAGTATCCTTTTCTTTTGCACCATGAGCCTCTTGGTTTCATTTCATCTCTTCATCTTTGGGAGCTAGTTAAGTCATGATGGGGGATATCTGTTTTGTTTGAATAGAGGATTTTTTGTTCTCACCTTTTTAGGGTTCAATTACTAGAATTCCTCAAAGTCTCCTTAAAGGCCTCTCGTTCTCATTTTAGGTGCGTGGCTCATTGTGTTGGCTCTTCCACTCACACTGATGGTGGCAGTCTCCCTCTTTTCCCTCCCATGTCAACCAACTTTTTTCTTTCCTTTTCTTCTCTTCCTCAATATTTGAGGGTGGTTGCGTGTTGGGTAAGCCCAGCTTGTGGCACCATATGGGAAAGCTCTCTAACCACCTAGGAAAGGATAAATGATGAGATGATCCAATAGCAAGAGCTACACTAGATCCATATGTATAGAGGGGACCTATATAGAGCATATATGTATACACGCACACATGTTGATATCCAAAATATTTAACTTGATCACGTGTTTTGGAAATTCATCACTCAGCGTTATTAACATGCTCTCTATTTGTGATCACGTTAATGAAATCCCTCGCATTTGAAGTTGATGTCGAAGCCACAATGCCATTTCATCGCTTGATCTTTTGCTCCTCTTCAAGTAGAGAAAACTCACCACTTTCCCAAGTTAGATTGGGTAAGTGAGTTAGCGTGGTGATAGGGGAGTCATAATCTGGTGGCATGCTCTTCTAGAGCACAACAATGACATAATATATGCTCACCGTTTGTATCAATGGATTCTAGCTTAGTTGCTATGGACTTCATTTTGACATTCCCCAAAGAGTACCCAACCTTCTTATCAAGTTAGAAAACGTTGATTTTTAGTCCAATTATAGAATTTCCTAATGGCTTCAAAACAAATAAATTAGTTCCTTACATATTGCAAAGAAGCTCTAAAGAAAGCTAGAAGAAATGTAATGAATACAAACGCGTCAATGCACTCGCCCACCTCTTTATATGGGACAATAAAAATCTTTTGACTTCCCATTTTCATTGAGCTTTTCATTTCGTAAACTTGCCCTTCACTTATGCATTTGAGATGTTTTGACAGGATTTTTATTTTTTTGAGATTGGGAAGGCCTCAAGAAGGCCTCCACCATAGAGTTTGGAGAGCTTCTCTCACATTTCCTTTGGCATCACCACATGATTGATGAAGGTTTACCCAAGGTTCATGAGGGCAAGTTATTGGTTGCATGTGATCATTGTCTTCAACTTCTTATTGGTTGTTAATGTCGACCCGATCTTGCTCTCTCAATTTCTCTCTACTACTCCTCGCCCTCACCACAACTACATCCGACTACACAAAAAGCGCCCAATAGCTCTATTGGAATGAATGAACAAGGCTTGCATGAAAATGGCATTAATGGTTTTTGACAACCAACAACCGGTAACAACCTTTCATGAGATCATTTTTTGCTCGTTCAACTTCTTTTTCCAGCTTCTTGTAGTTTAGACATTGACCTCAGTGGCCCAAATTTCCCACAAATATAGCCCACTGATGTATAGATAGTCACTTTTGTCTGATAATAGTAAAGGTGATTATGGCAACGTCCATCCACTCCCAAATGTAGCCCCTCTCACGATGCTTCTATTGTTGCTTATGGCACTGAGCACAAGCAAGTTTGCTATACCATGAAGCTCTATGATGCCCTTTCCAGCTTGTGAAGAATCCATCTAAGTTGGGCTATGGTGTAATACTTTCTTACAGGCTATGCCTTTGGCATTTATGCAACCGCATTCGTACTGCTCAAAAAGCTATACAACAACATGCCACCACAAACTTGATCTCCTTATTAGCTAATCACATACTAATGGCGTATGTTATCACCAATTGATCGCCTTGAGCTCACTGCTTCTGCCTTCGTCTCACATGAATACAATATAGTGCCAAAATCTCTCTCTCTCTCTCTCTCTCTCTCTCTCTCTCTCTCTAGAATGAGCTGGACACTTTCAAACAGTTATTCTAAGTTGGTAGTTAGAGTTAGCTCAAGACCAGACAAGAGACTTTAGATCAGACCATGCACAAACTAGAAAACAAGAATGAAACTAGAAATGACATTGAATATTGGAATTGGAAAAGACGATGAGACTAGAAATGGAAATTGAAACTAGATTTGTGTATTCAAAATAGTACGTAAGTACAATGATGAGTAAACACAGTATGAGTCAGATTACATGAGTATAACAGCTCCGAGTTACAAAGGTTTGGGCTCCAAGAATAGTACAAAGTAAACTAAGATAAGACCCGCACAATACTAGAAAGTCCCCCAAAATGAAGTAATGGCCCTTATTTATAGTCCTTTGATTGGGCTCTGACTAACTGTGCATTGTCTCAATTATTATGATAACTATTTGTAATTATTGCCTCTGGAAGCTTCCAGCCCAATTGTCTACCAACTACCTTCTAAGCGTTGTTCCCTTCATCCACATTTCTCCTCCGCTTTCTTGAATTTTGGTATGTACCAGAATTTTCAACAATCTTCAATAATTATCTAGTGTCAGTTCACCTAACCCGCTTCTTGTCTACTTTGTGTAAGACCTTGAAGGGTCCTACAGTGCTTGGACCAGTGTTCTCCTTTTGGATAAGCCGGCATAGAGCCTCTTGCTCAAGCTCGTCTTTTTTGGCAGTCTTCATTTCAACTTTATACGATGTCAATGAGCTCTAGGTTTTAGTGTCGAGGTCATAAAGTGTGTTTACCCCTAGTAAGTCTGGCTTTGGCTAGCTCGCGACAATAGAATGCCATGCATATCCATCCCTAAGGCTCGCATTTGCCTAAGGCTCGCATTTGATTCTTGCTTCTAACACTGCCCTTGTATTTTTCTTTTTACCCTCAACAAATTCAAGTTATATTTACAAATTGTGCCCATGTTGGACACCGTGGCTTGGACTTCATTCAAGATCCCATGCACAATGTCCAGTGCTCTTTAGAGCCGGGTTGCACCCGTGTCAGTGGGAGGAGTGGGGGGAATGGGATGCACAGAGTCGCACCCTGCTTTCAATCAGCGCAAAAAGACCAGTACACCCAAGACCAACACACATGCTTTGCTTTCATTGGCTCCCCTAACCCGGCATTGAAGGAGAAAGCAACTCTCCCATAACCCTCGGTTAAGCCCCCCCTTTTTCAAAATAATAGTAGGATTACTGGCAGCGTTCGGATTTCCTGCAAAACTTTTCGGATTTTCTGAAAATGGTAACAATTCTCCACTCTCC
The DNA here is from genome assembly GCF_014529385.1 of Adiantum capillus-veneris. Lineage (NCBI taxonomy): Eukaryota > Viridiplantae > Streptophyta > Polypodiopsida > Polypodiales > Pteridaceae > Adiantum > Adiantum capillus-veneris. Next base: position 19,481,929 of record NC_140948.1, on the reverse strand, counting down.
CTGGGTGCTAGTCTTTAGTGGTGAGGCACGAGGCAGTCCAACCACAAAACAAATCATGCAAAATGACAAACTATACCACCGAAGGGCCGGGGCCCATGCACTGGCACTGGCACTGGCACTGGCACACCAATGCCAAGTCCAGACGAACCCAGGTTGCACAGTCGACATCCCAACAGAAGCCCCCGAGGATGAAAACGAAAACCGCTGCAGTCCGGCAGCCCATGCCGAAGGGGCCCAAAATGAGGTTGCAGGCAAGGGAGTAGCGCCAACGACGAAGCAGGCCAGCCAGCTCGACCCAGAGCTGCCGCTGCCCGCAAACGCACCCCCCAGCAGAGACCGCCCTGCCGCAGCACCCCTTCAAGTCCCCCAGCTCCGGGGCCTGGCAGGCTGCAGGACGCAGGCGACTTTACTCCGCTCAAACCCTTGCCATATACTAAGACCATTTTAACTTACAAACTTGCTGTTGAATGATATGTAGTGAATCCAGGAATAAAGCTTCGCCTTGTGAATGCTGTGAGAGCCCTTCAAAGATTCTCTCACACACTCATACGCATCCTCAGCGAGTCAGCCCAATACAATGCTCTCTCTCTCTCTCTCTCTCTCTCTCTCTCTCTCTCTCTCTCTCTGTGCGTGTGTGTGTGTGTGTGTGTGTGTGTGTGTGTGTGTGAGAGAGAGAGAGAGAGAGAGAGAGAGAGAGAGAGAGAGAGATGACATTTCAAATGCTATATGCACCATGAACATATTTACAACACTGGTTTAGAGAGAGAGAGAGAGAGAGAGAGAGAGAGAGAGAGAGAGAGAGAGAGAGAGAGAGATTTCAATTGCAATGTGCACCATAAGCATATCACAACACTGGTTTTGAGAGAGAGAGAGAGAGAGGAGAGTTAGGGCTCTAACATGCGGAGGATGTGCCTTCGAAGCAAGGCCTGCTCCGGCGCTCGTCCATCCAAATTGACAAAATCACTGTGTGCCAGGTCATTAAACAAAATTAGCTGAGACTGATGACCAAGCTCTTCTTGCAAGACTGCATGGAAGGAAATGGAGGTGTCCGGCCGGACAACCATGTCATTCCAGCTGCACATGAGGGTGCAACTTGGCAGATGACTCTGACAAACCCCACCACCGCTCCTAACACATAAATCTGCACCCTCATTGTTTGAGGATTTGTGTCGGATTTCGCTACTGTTGCCATCTGCGATGATTGCCGCACATAAGCCAGCATCAATAGCTGCAAGGTGATTCATTTTATCAAGAACTGCCTCATCAATGCTTGCATTTATAAAGCCATGGTTATTTTCTGTGTTCACCATGCTCATCCCTGACCCAACACTCTGAAAAAGATGCACTGGTGACATTGCCTCCAGTAAATGCTTCCCTCCCATGGCTGGCGTCATGGACGACATAGTGTCCACACCCCTCTTTCGCTCAAATTTGAGATGCTCCACAATGTCGTATACACCCGCCATACCTATAAAATTATGTGGCTGCCTTGTGTCTTGCTCATCCAAGTCATCTTCTTCATCAATCTCCAGCCGAAAGTCTAATGCCAAACTGCGGGCTTCTGCAGCTACCCGCCTCTGTTGCAACTGCTGTGCAGCCTTAAAACGCTCCCAAATAACAAGTGCACACAAGTGGGCACCTGCAAAGCCAGAGCTTCTCATCAAGAATCAACACATAAACCATTTGCGACAAACATAGTTACCCAGAACCGGAAATGGAACAGGGAACGGCAACTGGGATGAAATGCCATTCCCTGTTACAGATATTGGAACACCGAATGAGGATGCGGAACGGGAAGCTAGAATGGGTGCGGGGAACGGAAACCTGAAAATGGCCATTTCTTGTAACTATGGCAACAAATCATCCCCTTTCCTTGTCATTCTACATAAGCATTTTCAGCTCTTGAAAGTTTGGTTGCGATTTCTAGATGGATTATGTTCATCACCACCACATTAAAACAATCACATTTGCATTCTACACTATTGATGGTTTATTGGGCTTTCTAGATGACTCGACACATCCAAGCACCCGATGCTAGTTCAGTCCACTGTTAGTATGGTATGAAATGGACTGATCCAAAGCTAGTACGACACACTCGATGAAAGAAAGAGAGTTTAGAAAAGAGCTTAGGATACCAAAGTTGAAATGCTCAAATAGCATCTTTGCAACACACGGGGCTTGATCTTTGGCCCCAGGCCTTTCAGCCTTATGCCTTGCCCTAAAGGAGCCATATTTGCCCAAAACTACAGTCAGTCAACTGTCAAACTAACCGGACGCGTAACATAATAGTTCGGATATCCATGCAAGACTGGATGGGGCCAAAGCAAAGTTTTGTCCGTTGGATGTGAACAATCATGGATGAGAATTCATCATCACCACCAAATTAAGCATCCACACATGACATATCATGTTGTGGATGGTGTTGGGGAGAGCCGTCATCCCAACATTCGCATTCTAAGCTATCAATGTTTGATTGTGTGTGCGCTTTGAAATGAATTTACTTAAACAAAGCCAACTTGAAAGTGATCAAGTGGCATACCAGCTGAATGACCCATAAGAGTAACTCTTTGAGGATCCCCACCATAGTCCTGTACATTGTCCAAAAGCCATGTCAAAGTCAGAGAGATTTCCCTCACCTGCTGCCATGCCAAGACCTGCAAAAAAACCCTAGTTACAAAAACCATCACATCAGAATAACGGCACTTGTTGCAATTGTGATGGAAGTCAGCATGCTACCTCAGGAAAAAGAGTATATTGTACAAGCACAGTAAGAACCCCAGAATGTGCAAGGCAAGCCCCTAAGTGAGAAAAGAGCTCTTTGCTGCCAGTTGCCCATGCACCTCCATGTACAAACACCACAGCGGGCCATCGCTGCAGTTCCCCATCTGATGCCACGGCGTCTGGAACGTACACGTCCAGCCTGAAATTCTCAATGCCATCAACAAAAGAAGTACTCTCTGTGGCACACATGGCCATAAGAAGATTTCTCATGTACTCTGTTTTAGACATCGCCATTATGCAGCAATAAACTAAGCATCCAGATTATTGCAGCAGACATGGAGACTATGATGGTCCACTTACAAATTGCGTTTGGCTGTGCCATATGGGATGTTGCGAGCTACGGAGACGTTAAAGGAGCCAACCCATTGCAGATGGGCACGGAGTAGACGCATGGGTTTCCGCCGAGCATTGACGGTAAGAGGCTGGATTTCCTTTGGGTGGGAGGGCAGGGAGGAGTGCAGGAAGAGGGAGCGTGAAACGGACGGGAGCGCCAGGGCCATGCCCAGGATCTCCTTCACAAACACGTAGGTCAGCCTTGCTGCAAGCTTTGCTTTAGGCCATGCTCCCGGCGTCGATGCCACATGGGCTGCTGCGCCATGGATCGCCCCAAGCACCATTGCAAGAGTCATGGCAACTAGGCCTACACACAGAAGAGATCCACTGGCCTCTGAACAGTGTAGTTCACCGTTCGCACCGTTGATACATTTGAACTTGTGATTAGCCTAGCAGAGTTTTCACACCGTCTCGACTCTCTCTCACCTTCCGAAATCCCCTGCCAACATGCCAATTTGCCAAATATGCACCTTGGTTACATTATAATAGGGGGACACATTATCCAAATAGGCAACTTGGTTACATCATAATAGGGGACACATTATCCACTGAGTTGGGCTGCAAGCTGGGCTGCGCCCACGGCTAGCAGGGTAGGGCAGAACGGTGTCATGCCGTTTGGAGTCCACAAGAAGAAATAAGTTTTTTGCCAGTGTTCGAGAAAAGTGTGTTTCAGTGTAGCGTTGGGCAATTAGAAATGCAGGACAATGGAGATCTCTTGGATTTTTGTAAGAAATAGTATAAATATAGTGCAATTAGAAATGGAGGACAATGGAAATCACTTGGATTTTTGTAAGAAATGGTATGAATATAGTGCAATAATTTTCGCTCAAGGATTGGCTTAAAGGGATTTGTGTGAGCTTGGTCTTTCCAAACGAGATGGGTTTCAACAATATGGGCTATAGGGCATGTCATAAAAACTAATATCTAATTCTCCCAAATGATTTTCTCATGTTAAACGGATCATTTAATATTGGGAGATACCAGGGGAGTAAACGCTAGAATATTGGTAAGGCTGCCAGACCGGTCTCAACAGGGATCCAAAGGAGGGAAAATAGGGATCCAAAGGAGGTTCTAGGGGAGTAAAAGCTAGAATATTGGTAAGGCTACCAGACCGGTCTCAACAGGGATCCAAAGGGGGACAGTCTGCAAAAAAGCAATGTGCATCAATGGAGCTTAAAAGACCTAAGGTTCAGCTCCATTAAGACTTCCATAGGCTAAGGTTCCAATAATTAATTAAAAAGTCTATCAACCAAAAGTGGGAAAATTGGATGGTTATGTGAAGACTAAAAAGTCTTCCCACATCCCTAGGAAGGAGGGGGGGGGTGTTGAGGTGAGGGGAGCCCTAAAGGTAGAGGAAGAGGGGAAGAGAGAGAAACACACACACACACACTCCCAAGCTATTCCTTTACACAAAGGGAATAATGGACACATGGCAAGCCCCTAGCTCAGATGCCCCCAATCTCCCCTCAAATCCTATTGAATGGCCATAGAGGTGGACCAATGAGAATGAGGCTAGAGTAAAATTAGTCTAATCAATTTAAAAATTCTTAATAAAAGAACCAACAAAAATTAAGCTCCCTAGAAGACTATTGGACAATCTACCAAGGGGTCCAGCAGCCCAATGGCTTGCCTGGTTCTTATTGGCCTAAAGACAAAAGGTCCAATGAGAGTTTAGATGAATTATTTAATTACCTAAAGCTCTCACAAAAGGGAAAGGGGGACACATGTCACAAGGCTATCAACTATGCTTCTTAATTGTGTTATTGGATAAGCTCTACAGGAGCCAATGGGAAGCCAGCAAGAACGTTTAGGAACAGGGGTCAACCAAGAAGAGAGAGAGGTTGGCATTTTACACTAACAAATTTTGCTACACACACACACAACTCATGTGTTGAGCAAGAACTCCATTTCCTTCTCCAAGCATTGAGAAATAGAGGCCTACACCAACAACTCTTGGCTATGGAATGAAAATCCAACCAAGAGCCAAGCTTCAATGGCATGCTCATCTCCTCTACCATGCTACTTACTAAGCTAAGCTATGCTATTGGAGTGATTATGTGAGGAGAATACTTCTTTCTTGTAAGATACATCTTCTTCCTCTCAATCTTTCCTCATTCCCTGCTAGCTCTCACCATCTTTGAAGGTGTGTGAGATCTTGGGAATGAGGCTAGGCCCACTAGGTGTGTTTTTCAAGCATAATTTGGTGCATGAAGCTTCCATCTTCATTGCACCAACGAGTTTTGTCAAGGAACACAAAGATTGTATTGTACAAAAGTCTCCTTTGATGGGAGAAGCTATAATACAAAGCCTTTTTGGAGGGGGTACCGGCTCCATGTAAATCCGGTCCTCAACTGTTGTCAATTGTTCTATTTCTCTCCCTTTTCAAGTATTGTCTATGCCAAACTAGCTAGATGTAATTGCTATGTTGCTTTCTTCAACTAAGGACTCTCTCTATGCTCATTAGGAACTTGTTCTTAATGAAATGCTCACTATGTTATCATTTTCCGCTACACACAAGTTACTAGTGCATTAAATGTTACATTGGTATCGGAGCTATTGGTTTCTCTTTTCTTGCTCAAGAAGAGAGGTCCTCAAGCTTGCTACAAATGGTTGGTGTTATTAATTACAAAAGAGTAAGTAGAATAGGGATTATTCATCCTTGAAGCACGCCTGCTTTATGCAGTTAACGGGGATACCGTCGAGAGCTATGGTCTTAATAATGGAGTCCTACGGGGCTTGCCTATGACTAACCATTATTGATCTATTAGAAGCTTAACAAGAATCGGTGGTGTCTCGGCTCTGTGAAACCCTCTCTTCTATTCCTTGCAATTAATAATATTCGAGCCACAGGTATAGATGCTTGAGTACTTATCTTTGAAGGTAAAGAGGAGTAGCAACTAGGTCTTGAAGTGCCAAAGTACAAGTAAAAAAATACATCTAAATTTGCTAGTATGGCTGACAAGGGAAAAGAGATTGAAATGAATGTTGATAGCTTTGATTTGCTAATGAAAGAGCAACTAATGATGCCCCTATGCTTGTAAACTATCTTGTTTCTAGGCTTCAACAAGCCCTGGGCAATCCATCCCTCCAAGGTGAAGTGCTACGCAATTGCGCACCCATGGTATTCTCCAAACTCCCCACCAAGAAGAGAGAGTACCTAGGAAAGCTCCCGGTGAGACTTCCAAAAGAGGACTCTCTCTGATAAGGGAAGAAGAGGAGGATCCGTACGAAGGGCTCAAAAACTTACTACTCAATGAGGCATCTCCCTCTCAAAGGAGAGCCCAAGTTTCAACGGTAGAGCCCCCACCAAAAGAACGAGAAAGAAGCGAGTCTCCTGCCACCTCGACGGAGATTGCTCCACGAAGACGACGGAAAAAATGCTCTCCAACACCCCCTAAATGGAGAAGACCGTCCCATACTCCTCTTCGCCATAATTCAAAGAGGAAAGAGAGGAAACGAGGGAAGAAAAAGGCAAGAAAGAGGTCACCCTCTTCTCCATCCTCCTCATCCTCTTCCTCTTCTGAAGAAATTGATGGTGCAACTCTCGAACCGCCCAAGAGAAGAGGCCATAGGAAATCCTATGCCGCCTGGAAAAGGTCGTCCAAGCTCAAAAATTTCAAAGAGGGAAGAAAGAACATATCTTTCCTTACCTATGACGGTGCACCTTTGGTGCTACGGACAAAGTCTTGGCCTTTATCCAACAATTCGATGCAACGTTTGGAGATGAGGACTTCGCGGAGTCTTCTAAGCTACATCATGTAGTTATGCATTTTCAAAAGTTCGCCAGGCAATGGTGATCTAGCCTACGAGCAAACGATGAAGCTCCACGAACATGGAAAGCTTTAAGAGCTTCCATCATGAAGCAGTTTTTGGCTAGCAATGCCAAAGACAAAGTACTCACTGAATGGTGAAGCTTGAAGCTCTCTCCCTATGAATTTATTCACAAATATGTAGACAAGTTTTGGGATTTACATCTCAAAGCCACTGTCTACAAAAAGATGGATTTTGGAGAGCAAAAACAACAATTTTGTGTGGGTTTATCTGAGGATATGGTGGAGTATGTTAACTCCCAAAGGCTACGCACCATATCTACGGTCATACATTATACCATGGTGGATTTAAGAATCAACTTCCAACAAGGGGCTAAGAGAAATCTTAAGTCCATGGAAAACAAGGACCGTAGTGAGCCTAAGGGGAAGGACAACGTCCAAAAGTCTCCCAAAGGCAACTCCAACAACAACAAACCCAAGGAGAAGGGAGTTTATAAAGGCAAAAATAAACTCTCTCATGAAGAGCTAGAGCGTTATCAAAAAGATAACCATTGTTTCAAGTGTAGGGAGCAAGGGCATGCCTATCGTGCTTGCCCCCACAAGAATACACGTAATGAGCCTGCTAGAGCTTCCATAGTCTAAATTCAAGAAGAGGATGCTCATCACAAAGGATCTCCTCTATGTCATGCTTGGGGAAAGAGTTGGCCACCAAGCTAGACATCCAAGCCTATGAGATGGGAGATGTCCTACCTGTCGATGGTGCTTTCAAGGGACAAGAACCCTCAGTCACTCCCTTAAATGGGAAATTGAGGCTCCATGTCCAAAGCTATGTGGACAAGGAGGATTTCTTCATCTCTCCTCTCAAGCATGAGGATGTAATCCTAGGGGCACCATGGTTTGATCGCATGGCTGCCAATGTTAAATTCCCTAAAAGACAAATCTACTTTAGGTACAGGGAAAAAGATATGTACATAGATGCTAAGGAGTCGGGTAGCACCATACCCATTGTAAATAAGCAAGCTTTCAATAAGTCAATAAAGAGCTCTATTTCCGTGTACATGATTTTTGTTAAAGATTCTCAAAATGAACCTAATGTTTTAGCAAAAGAAGATATAGGCGATCAAAAGTAATTAGAGTTATCCAATTTCCTCAAGGAATTCCAAGATGTTTTTATTGACAACATCCCTTGTGAGATACCTCCCAAACAAGGGGATGACGACCATGCAATTGAACTTCTTCCAGGAAGCTCACCGCCTAATAAACTTCCTTATTGAGTTTCTCAAGCTCAACAAGAGGAGATTATGCGGCAAGTGCATGAGTTGGTTGAGAAAGGCATGGTTAGGCCTAGCTCATCTCCATTTTGTTCACCAGTTTTATTAGTGCAAAAGAAAGATGCCACATATTGTATGTGTGTCGACTATAGATCATTAAATAGGATCACTATCAAGAATAGGTTTCCAGTTCCATGGGTAGAAGACATATTTGATAAGCTACAGGGGTCGACCTATTTCAGTACAATTGACCTAAAAAGTGGCTACCATCAAGTAAGGATAGTTGATCAACACATTGTAAAGACCACATTTTGCACTACATTTGGTCTTTACGAGAACATTGTCATGCCTTTTGGCTTGACCAATGCACCAGCCACATTTAACTGTCTGATGGAGAAGTTATTCAAGTCTCACCACAGCTTCAGTGGAGTGTTCTTTGATGATATATCATCTACTCTAACTCATTAGACGAACACAAGCAACATCTTCAGGTAATATTTCAAGTTTTACGAGAGAATAAACTTTATATTAATCGAAAGAAAAGTGAATGAGTATTTAGGTCACATTATCTCTCAAGATGGCATCCAAATGGATCCATCAAATGAATCTGCATGAACTAAGAAGCTTTATAGATGTTTGGAACAATGCTTTTGAAAAGCTTAAAGAGAATGAGTATTTAGGTCACATTATCTCGCAAGATGGCATCCAAATGGATCCATCAAATGAATCTGCATGAACTAAGAAGCTTTATAGATATTTGGAACAATGCTTTTGAAAAGCTTAAAGAGAAGCTTATCTCTCAACCTGTGCTTACACTACCTGATCTCTCAAAGCCATTCGAGGTCCAATGCAACGCCTTTGGTGATTGCCTTGGAGTTGTTTGCTCCAAGAAGAGCACGTCATAGCCTATGAAAGTCAAAGGCTCGACCTTGTTGAGCAAGCTCTAGGTATATATGAGAAGTAACTCTTAGCATTTTTACGTGCTCTAGACACGTGGAAGCACTATTTATTGGGGACTTCGTTCATTCTACGAGTGGATCACCAAAGCCTTAAGTACTTCATGACGCAGACCAAGCTCTCCGACAAACAAATGAGGTGGGCAAATTTCCTTTCGCAACTCCATTTTCATGTTTCTCACATTGCTGGCAAGCATAATCAAGTAGCCGATGCACTCTCAAGACGACCAAGAGTGAATGCGGTATCCATAGCAACTCACAAAATGATCTATCTTCTATGATAGATGAGTACGCTATCGATCCTGATTTTAAAGATGTGATTTCAGCCCTTGCACTAGGGAAGAAGGAAGAACCATTTACCCTACATGATGGTTATCTTCTCTATGGCAATGGGCTATGCGTTACTAACTCACTATGTGAGAAAGTAATGTATGAATCTCATGCTCCTCCTTATGCGGGGCATAGAGGGATTCAGTCTACCCTAAAAGGGATAGAAACATACTTCTATTGGCCTGCCATGAAAACAAACATACAAGAGTATGTTTCGAAATGTGTGGTACGCCAAAAGACGAAGTTTGATAAAGGGAAGCAGCCTGGATTGCTTCAGCCTTTGTCAATCCCTAATTCACCATGGGAGAGCATATCCATGGATTTTATCTTTGTATTGCCCAAATCTATCCATGGGAATATGGACAATAGTGGACATGTTTAGCAAACAAGCACATTTCATACTTGTCAAAAAGACTATCAAGGCCCATCAAATGGCAACCCTCTTTATATCACAAATCTTCAAGTACCATGGCTTGCCAATGTCCATAGTTTTTAATAGAGATCCTAGAATGACCAGTAATTTCTGGAAGGGTCTCTTTGAGAATTTAGGTACACGGCCTAACACCCCAAGCGGATGGCCAAAGTGAAATAGCTAACCTAACAATTCTTGATCTATAAAAAGCTTATGTTACAGAAGTAGATCAAAAGTCCCAATGGGAGAAGTACTTGCCTTTAGTGGAGTATGCTTATAATAACACTGTACATACTTCCACAGGAAAAGCATCTTTTGAGGTGATGGAGGGAAGATAAAAGATTCCCCTGCTACTCAAGGTACATGGGAAGATCTTCACTTCTACTGTAGATGAATATAGTTAAGACCTATAAGAATCTTTCCAAAAAAATAAGGATGCTATATCCATCTCTCAGCAAAGGCAAAAGGCTGTTGCTCATAAGCACAGAAGAGCCCTAGCCTTTAAGCAAAATGATTGGGTCTTTCTTAAGTTTCCCAAGGCTCGATTAAGGAACACGATGGGCAAGAATCCTACGGGGCACCAAAAGTACTTTGCTAAATTAGCAAAAAGGTACTATGGTCCCTTTCAGATTCTTAGGCCGATCAATGAGATGGCCTATCAACTCAAGTTGCCCAACCATTGGCTCATACACAATGCTTTCCATGTCAGCCTACTAAAGCCTTACAAAGGAGAGCCACCTCAAGAAGCAACCATTGAAGACCCACCGGAGATTGAGGACCAAGAAGAGGTGATGCAACACGTGTTCATTCTCCGACACGAAGACAAGGTATTGAGAGGCGGTAAGACTATCCAACGATATCTTATCAAGATAAAAAATTATCCTTTTGAAGATGCTAGATGGATGCAAGACATACAATTAAAGAATAACCTAAACCTTTTTAATGCTTACAATAAATCCCTAGAGTAAGAAAATGTAAATATGTATAAATGAACAAAGTTTTTTCTTATAAGACTCTCTTTTTCTTTATTGTGCACAAATGTTAATAAATATGCATGCTTAGGATCATGTTTGTGGAGACGATGTCTCCTGAACACCAAGTAGAGCTTGTCACTCTACTGTGGAAGATTGATACGGACTAATGTGCAGACATGCTTGCGGCGGCAGCTAAGGCTCTCAAGCACCAAATGGACTAGTCATCCATTCTGGAACAATGTCATAGGGTAAAATAGGGATCCTCTAACCGCTAGCAAACGGACTAATGACTAGGCTTTATCTTCTCTACCTCATAGTCAAGGACGACTATGATTTCAAGAGAGAGATAATGTCATAAAAAATAATATCTAATTCTCCCAAATGATTTTCTCATGTTAAACTGATCATTTAATATGGGGAGGTACCAGGGGAGTAAAAGCTAGATTATTGGTAAGGTTGCCAGACCAGCCTTAGTAGGGATCCAAAGGGGGATAGTTTGCAAAAGATCAATGTGCATCAATGGAGCTTAAAAGACCTAAGGTTCAGCTCCATTAAGACTTCCATAGGCTAAGGTTCCAAAAATTAATTAAAAAGTCTATTGGCCAAAAGTGGAAAAATTGGATGGGTATGGAAAAACTAAAAGGTCTTCCCACATCCCTAGGAAGGAGGGGGAGAGTCCTAAAGGTAAGGAAAGAGAGAGAAACACACACACACACACACACACACACACACACACACACACACACACACACACTCCCAAGCTCTCCCTTTACACAAAGGGAATAATGGACACATGGCAGGCTCCTAGCCCCCCCAATCTCCCCACAAATCCTATTGGATGGCCATAGAGATGGACCAATGAAAATTAGGCTAGAGTCAAATTAGTCTAATCAATTTAAAAATGCTTGATAAAAGAACCAATATATATTAATCTTCCTAGAAGACTATTGGACAGTCTACCAAGGGGTCCAATGAGCATCCAACAGCCCAATGGCTTGCTTGATTCCTATTTGCCAGAAGACTAAAAGGTCCAATCAGAGTTTGAATAAATTATTTTAACTACCCAAAGCTCTCACAAAAGAGGAAAGGGGGACACTTGTCACAAGGCTATCAACTATGCTTCTTAGTTGTTATTGGATAAGCTCTACAGGAGCCAATGGGAAGCCAACAAGAGCATTTGGGAAGAGGGGTCGACCAAGAAGAGAGAGAGGTTGGCATTTTACACTAACCAATTTTGCTACACACACACACACACACATGCAACTCATGTGTTGAGTAAGAACTCCATCTCCTTCTCCAAGCATTGATAAGTAGAGGCCTACACCAACAACTCTTGGCTATGGAATGCAAATCCATCCAAGAGCCAAGCTTCAACGGCATGCTCATCTCCTCTACCATGCTAACTACTAAGCTAAGCTATGCTATTAGAGTGATTATATGAGGATAATACTTCTTTCTTGTAAGATACATATTCTTCCTCTCAATCTTTCCTCATTTCCTGCTAGCTCTCACCATCTTTTAAGGTGTGTGAGATCTTGGGACTGAGGCTAGGCCCACTAGGTGTGTTTTTCAAGCATAATTTGGTGCATGAAGCTTCCATCTTCATTGCACCAACGAGTTTTTTCAAGGAACACAAATATTGTATTGTACAAAAGTCTCCCTTGATAGGAGAAGCTATAATACAAAGCCTTTTTGGAGGGGGGACCGGCTCCATGTAAATCCGGTCCTCAACTGTTGTCAATTGTTCTCTTTCTCTCTCTTTTCAAGTATTGTCTATGCCAAACTAGCTAGATGTAATTGCTATGTTTCTTTCTTCAACTAAGTACTCTCTCTATGCTCATTAGGAACTTGTTATTAATGAGATTCTCACTATGTTATCATTTTTGGCTACACACAAGTTACTAGTGCATTAAATGTTACAAGACACCTCACTTAGTTTTTGGGCATTTGGCAGCACTTAATGTCCGCCGCCGCCCATAAAGACAATAAAAGCATGGCTATGTGAAATTGTGCCCATAATAAATAAAAGAATCATGGCAATGTGAAATTGAAAATTAAAAAGATCATGTGCAATGAGCAGCGAAGAAGATCTTGCACCATGTAGTTGGGAGCTTGTGCTAACTCTTATAGAGCTCAAATGATGATGCTTCAATGACAAAAGAAAGTCTTATATACCGGCGCACTTTAATTCGACACCATTGGCAACACTTTTCATGCACCTCAAGATCCGGTTTCCCATGTCATTTGAGGCTATTCCCATGCAACTTCTACTTGGTTGTCCTAAACTAGTTTTGCTAAATGAGGCTAGAGGCTGCTCCATGTTTCCTGCATCCCAACCATCTAGTAGTTATTCTCATCATATGGTGTCATAAAGTGGACGAGAAATAAAAACATTCACCTCACTTTTGACACTTTTTGATGCATGGGAATAAAAGCAATAAAGTACATAATGTGATATATGCTAAAGCGGCTATTGCGGTTGTTGTCATGTACATACCTATCTAGAGAGTCGTGGCCCTCGATGTAGCATCGTTACATGTTTTTCCACTTGATAGCATGGCTAATTTTGTCTTAAAATGTACTTATTCCAAGTGTTTCATAGTGGCACACTTATCTCGCCTACAAAGATTGATGCGAGCAAACATTGCTGAAATAGCAGCTAACGAGCACCATCCTAAAATTGCATGGAATTTAAAAAAGTAATGAAAGCTCATTCATATTTATGATTTTTATGTTTATGTGAGTTATCCCACAAATTTAGGGATTTTTTCAAGTATGTTTGGGATTTTTCACTTGAAAAATGATCTTTTTGGGGTAAAAAATGAGATAAAAATGTGCTAATTTTGGTCAAGAATGACTATAAAGGCCCAAAATTTGACACATCAGCACTTTTGGCTATGTGGAAGAGAGAAAGGATTGGTTCTTATGAAAAAAAAATTGCAATCCTTCTTTTCTGTGATTCACTTCATGGTTACTCTTATGAGTGTGTAGTGCGGTCTCGCCTCTTCGCTATCTTGTATTTTAGCAAAAAAATGGTTGACATGAAGGTGCAAGATCGTGAATTTCTTTCAACAAATTGAAGTTACAACTATGTACTTGGGAGAAAATGGGATTTGTGCTTGTATAAGATTTGAGGTTTCATGGCTGAAAATTAAGTGTTTTTAATTGCTCTTTTCAAGTAAAATTAGTTGTGAATTGGTGATCCTTTCATCACGAACTCGCTTACACAAACAAGCAAATTCCAAGCACAATATGAAAGAAGGTTTGTGACTATTCTATCATGAATGCTCTTATACTTTGAGCCATCTTTAGGAAGAGGGTGAAAAAGTGTTTGTGACTCTCATCATGAACTCTCATAGCCAAAGATTTCACACCTTCCCAGCTAGACCGCACACTTTTTGACAAATGGTCCTTTTCAAGCCAATAACGTAATCATTTGCGCTCACTTTTCATAGAATAAACTGCCTATGAAAACAAACTTTTTTTGTAAAGTGTTTGTGACTCTCATCACAAACTATCACAGCCAAAGGTTTGGCACCTTCCCAGCTAGATCACACTCTTTTTTGACAATGGTCCTTTTCATAGCCACTCGGTGGGATGTAAAGGATGTGTAGGCTCATGCATTGATTGCATTGTCTATGAATCACACCGTTGTTTCTCACATCCGTTCAGAAAAATCTGCAAAACAGGCTTGGGATATTTTGGTTGGTCTTTATGCAAGTCGCAACGAGGCTAAAATTGCTTTGCTGCGTAAAGAGCTGGAGTCGAAGATTATGCATGAGGAAGATGATATGGACACTTTCCTTGCTAGTGTCAAGGATATCAATGAGCAACTTATTTTTGCAGGTGAAGTCATTTCAGACAGTTCCCTTGTGCAGACTGTCCTTGATGCCTTACCAGATTTGCTAGTACTTGGAGACTTATGACCCAAGGAAATCCAGAAGTTGTCAAGTTTTATGCATTATGCACATTGCTGTTGCAAGAGTCACTTTCCAGAAAAAACAGGACTAGACAGCGTGTAGTTGAACAGGCTTTTATTGCTTCTCAAAGAAAGGGTGGTAATAGAAATGCAGCCACTTCTTATGGTTCTGCTCTGCGAGTGGCAAAACTTCTATTCCCAATGCTTCTGCTGGCAGCACTTCATCTAGAAATTCTGGTGATAAGGGCAAAAGGAAGATGCGTTGACATTATTGTAGAGCTAATGATCATTTTATCAAGCAATGTCTTAAGTTGAAGGCAAAAGAGGCTAAGAAGAAAGAGGGTGGTTCCACTGCAAATGTTGGTTCCACTACAAATGAAGCCATTGTTGAGTCTTCTGTAAAAGGAGACTGTAATGCTGATCTTGATGCAGAATGGGCTTTTAGCACAGAGTGCACTTACAATCCTCCTGTCCATGATGCATGCTTGTCAGTTGCTGCCAATTCACATGTGTGGTATTTCGACAGTGGTGCTACAAAACACATTACCTCACATCGTGAAATTTTCACCTCTCTCAAGTCTGTCCCTCATGGGAATTCAGTCACTTGTGCCAACAATGCCTCTTATCCGGTTCAAGGAGTTGGAAAGATTGTGCTTACTGCTGCTAATGGCAGTTCTTTCACACTTGTTGATGCACTTTATGTACCTGGGATCAAGAAGAATCTTTTGTCTGTATCTGCACTTGCTAGACTTGACTTGTAGTCAAATTTGTGGATGACAGATGTACAGTTCATGATCTCAGTTTTGGTGATGAAATTGTTGCATCTGGGCTTTTGTGTTGTGGGTTGTATTAAGCTCACTTTGTATGACAAGTGTGGACAAAATTTTGCAAATGCAGTTGCAGATTCAAGGGCTATTTCAGATGCAAAACTTTGCCATGCACGTTTTGGTCATCTGAATTTTGCCAGTTTGCTGCGTTTGCAGAAATCTGATATGGTCGCTCCTTTGCCGCCTCTTGAAGCACTGTCAAACATGTTTGTGAAGGTTGTATTTTGTATAAGATGCAACATTCAAAGTTTTCAAAGGATGATTCAGTTAGGGCCACATGCGGGTTGCAGCTTGTGCATAGTGATGTTTGTGGGCCCATGCAAACTCCATCCTTGGGCAATTACCTATACTTCGTGACTTTCATTGATGATTACTCCAGGCATGCATGGGTATTTCCACTTAAAGCGAAGTCCAAAGTTTTTATGTGCTTTAAACAATTTCTGTCTATGGCTGAAAATGTATCAAAATGTACTATGGGCACCCTCCATTCCGATTGAGGGGGGGATTATATGTCTCATGAATTCAATGCATTTCTGGCTAGTTGTGGGATAAAACACCCATGTACAGTGCCTTATACACCTGAGCAAAATGGTGTTGCTGAGAGAAAAAACAGGTCACTTATGGAAATGGCACGATGTATGGTCAAAAGTCAAGCTTTGCCGCATTCTTTTTGGCTTGAGGCCATCATGTGTGCCACTTATGTACTAAACAAGTGTCCTATGAAAGCTTTGCAATCTATTACTCCATATGAAGCATGGCATGATAGAAAGCCTTCTATTGAGCACATGTGTGTTTTTGGCTGTTTGGCATATGCTTTGGTGCCACAAACACAGTGCAGAAAATTGGATGATAAGGCTGTCAAATGTATTTTTGTTGGTTATAGTGCTAAAAGCAAAGGTCACAGGCTGTATCATCCGCAAACAAAGCGTATTCTAGTTTCACGGGATGTAGTGTTTGTGGAAGACTTTGTTCAACCATTGTTGTCATGTACTAGAGACAGTAATGTAAGCTCACAGGACATTTATGACACTTTGTAGCCTCTTTTCAGTGGTGGAAATACGAATGTAAATTCCAATGAGGCAAATGTACAACCGATGGGGGTTTCCGAAAATGTTACAAATCAGCCTATTACTGATGCATATGTACATGATGTACTTGATGAGGAAAGGGTTGAAAATGCGCAGGCTAGAGGTATGCCAAAATGGCTGGTGCACACTTTGCGTGACAGTAAATTGGATGCACCTTTGTCTAGTCGTACTCGTTTAGGCTCTCGCCATGCATCTTATGCATCAGATTGTTATGCTTTGGCTGTGTCTAGCTTACATGATGTTTAGGAGCCTCTGTCTTTTGATGAAGCACAAAATTCAAAAAATTGGATGGCTGCGATGCAATCAGATTATGATGCACTCATAGAAAATGACACATGGACTTTATGTGATTTGCCTCCTGGCAAAGAGGCCATTGGTACGAAGTGGGTTTACAAGTTGAAACGCAAGCCAGATGGTGAGATCGATCGCCATAAGGCTCGACTTGTTGCAAAGGGTTATGCACAGCATAAAGGCATAGATTATGAAGAGACTTTTGCTCCCACTTGTCGTATGACTACTGTGCGTTTTCTATGTGCATTGGCAGCTCATATTGGTTGGGATGTACATCGATCAGACATTGTTACTGCTTTCTTGAATGGTGACATATTTGAGGAAGTTTATGTAACGCAGCCTCGCGGTTTTGTCATAAAAGGACAAGCGGACAAAGTGTGCAGATGTAAGAAGGCTTTGTATGGGTTGAAGCAATCTCCTCGTGCTTGGTATGAGAAAGCTGCTACTCATTTGATCAAACAAGGCTTTCGTAGCAGTCCAACAGAAAGCACATTGTATGTAAAGCGTGAGGGGGATGTACTTCTCATTGTGGTTCTTTATGTAGATGATTTGTTGATCATTGGACCAAATGAGAGACATAGTGCTGAATTTAAGGCTGATTTGAATGCTACTTTCAAGATGAAAGATTTGGGGTTGTTGCATCGTTATTTGGGCATACAGTTTAAGCAGTGTGATGGTGGTATTGCCTTGTAATAGAAAAGTTACATAGAGACATTGCTATGTAAGTTTGGACTTGAGGATTGCAAACCTATTGCCACTCCCATGGAAACATGTTTGAATTTGAGTCTAAATGATGATGGTGATCCTGTTGATGTCACTCTTTACCAAACTGCTGTTGGCTGCCTCATTTATGTATGCAACACGAGGTCGGATATCCAGTTTTCAATCTCATAGGTCAGTAGATTTATGCATAGCCCAGGGTCTAAGCATTGGCAGGCTTTCAAGAGGATTTTCCGCTACCTTAGTGGCACTTTACATCTTGGCTTGTTTTATCCCAAGGGGGGATCATTGCCGCCATACTTACATGCTTTTTCGGACTCAGATTGGGTTGGTTGTTTTGACACGAGAGTGTCCACAAGTGGTTTTTGTTTCATGCTTGACAACTCATGTATATCATGGTTGAGCAAGAAGCAGCCTATTGTGGCCACTTCAAGTTGTGTGGCTGAGTACAGGGCAGTATTCACAGCTACGATTGAGTGTGTATGGCTCAGACGCCTTATGGATGATTTGGGTGTTAGACAGGACACTGCCAACACTATCTACACTAACAATCAGAGCGCATTTGGTAGTTTCGAGGAACCCAGTTTTCCATGCTCGCGCAAAGCATATTGAGGTGGATTACCACTATGTTAGGGAGAGGCTCACAACAGGAGAGATCAACTTGGCTTATGTGCCAACACAGGACAACCTTGTAGATCTTTTAACAAAGGCATTGTCTCGTGAGAAGCTCAAAGCTTTCCACAAATATTTGGACTTGCTCCCCTTTGTGGATTGATCATGGCATGGCACTTCCCTTTACTTCACCGCTGGGGCATTTTTTCCCTCTTTAGGAGGTTTTTCCCCCCGTGCATTGTATATACGCCCATCACTCTAGGGCTATCTATCTTTCCATTTGCAGACCAAGTAACACACTCTCTATTGTGTGCCTTGAGCTTCCTTCGTCTTCTCCAAGCTGTGTGTGTTTCTTTGCAACCCTAATTCCAACACCAATAATGTAATCATCTGCGCTTGCTTTTCATAGGCTAAATTGCCCATCATTTTAAATAACTACCTCAAGATTTCATGCACACAATACTATCCTAGAAAGGCAACATCCATGGGTTTTTCCTGGCATCGAGAAGGGTGACCATAGATTGAAAGATCTTGTCCATCGTCCCACAAACGTGTGTATGCAAATGCCAACTTGTGATACTAATTTATATATTCTCTCTCTCTCTCTCTCTCTCTCTCTCTCTCTCTCTCAGCATTTCCATGGATAGCTTCAGCAATGTTTTCTAGCTATGGTTAGATGGTAAGTCCATATCAATACATTAATTACCAACACCTTCAAAGTATCACCATTGATTAAGAAAGCATGACATGAATTATTCTCCTTTGTAAGTACAACATAGAAATAATGACATAACATAATGAAAGTGATCATGCCAAATTTCAATATACATGGGAGAGATAAACATTCCGTGTGAAAATGGTAGATCTAATGAAGGGAAGTTGTAGCTAGCCTGTGCGGAGGCCAGTGCTCTTCACCTAATTCTTGAATATGTATCT
Organism: Adiantum capillus-veneris; assembly: GCF_014529385.1. Classification (NCBI taxonomy): domain Eukaryota; kingdom Viridiplantae; phylum Streptophyta; class Polypodiopsida; order Polypodiales; family Pteridaceae; genus Adiantum; species Adiantum capillus-veneris. The sequence continues at coordinate 19,462,709 of NC_140948.1, read as the reverse complement.
ACTACGATCAAGAGTGAGGAGGCCAATGCTGGGCCTAAAAGCAAGACTACATACATGGAGAAACATGAAAGCATGAAAATTTGGCCTTCCCTCGCCTTTTTGTCTCTGTAGGGAGAATCAAAGATCTGCAAGAGGAGCTTAAGCACAAGGCTAAGTTGAAAGCAGAGGAATAACATAGAAGCAATCGTGATGGTAGACATGATAAAAAAAAGTGAAAATGATAGTCGCCTTGATGGTAGAAGAGATGATGATGAACATCACAATAGACATGATCGGCACGATGATGGAGATTTGTTGTAGACATGATCGACATGAGAGAACGTATGAAAGACGAGGAGACCATGGCAGAGAGGATGAATATATAAGGGATCATAGACCAAGTCTTAGCCACATGGATGGTGATTGAAGGACTCACAGAGAGCATGATGGTCACAAGGATAAATATGATGGATATGTTGGCACTGACGATGATGATGAATGCAGATACTTACAAGAATAGGGATTGAGATGATAGAAATTACCCTAGCTCTTCAAAAGGGCATCAACCACAAGAACTAGAGTTGTTCAATATTCACCAAAGTAGGGTTTCACATGCCATGGATCATGGTTGCTTTGTGTAGCTTGTAGGTTTTTGTGATTGAAAGGATGAGATTGTGCATGTGTTGCAAATTTCCATGCATATGATTGCTTATGCTAAAGAAGTTGTGAAAAGAGATCAAGAGGTATGAGTTAAGGTGTTTCTATGATAGGGAATGAAATTAGCCTTTTCATTGGGATGTGGACTAAAAGATAGGGCACGATTTTATGTTGATAAGATAAGCTGATCTTTGGATAAGGAATGTAATCCCTCTAGTATGAAACAGACTTCAATAGGTTGCAAAGGGCTTTGTAGAATTATCATCATAGGAGAGGATAAAATGGCTCTTCTAGGTGACTACTAAAGAGAATGAGTTCACCAATCAACCTTCAACAAGTCACAAATGGCTTCTTGGGATTATCATCACAGTGGAGGTTGAAAATGGCTCTTCCAGACGACTACTGCAGAGAATGAGTTCATTTGAGAGATGGGAAGCTAAGAAATTAATCGTATCAAGGGTCTTGAATGTGAGGGATTACCTGGAAATTTATGATGTTGATGGATTTGGACTCTTGTAATGATTGTAGGATATTCCCCACAATAAAATGACAAGGAAGCTTTGGGTTGCTGTCACCAAATGCGATAAATGCAATCACATATGCTTGCACCTTGAAGACTTGTGGCCTTATGCAAGAGCTTCATGTTGCGACGTCAATCTCAACATGTACTACTTGTGGATGATTTTCATCGACAATCATCATCACGGGTGCACCTTGGTGGATACACATACCTTTACCAGTGATACTACACCGACTTGCTCTACCAACCAGAGTGATGGCACACTTATTTATCTAGCTCACTCAGTAGCGGTTCACACTAGATGATTGTACTAGTTTACCTTTATGTTGTATTTTTCTTTTGTGCTTTGTAGAATTCTTGAGTAATTGAAGAAGAAGAAGTAGACGTTTTGACTCCATCTCTCTGTGTGTGTGTGTGTGTGTGTGTGTGTGTGCAAGAGCTCCAACTCTCTCCTTCTCTCTCTCTCTCTCTCTCTCTCTCTCTCTCTCTCTCTCTCTCTCTCTCTCTCCCCCCCCTCTCTCTCTCCCCCTCTCTCTCTCATAATGGTATCAAAGCTTGGTTGTGTCTGAGGAGCTTGGAGTAGCAAGCGAGAGCAGCAGAAGAAGCAATCTTGAGATTTTTGGGATCCATCGTCAAATGATATATGATTGTGACACCCATTTTAGAGATTATGCATCGTAGGTTTGTGTGAAGTGTTTTGAGCTAAATTGTGCAACTAGAATTTCATTCCAAGTACATTTTAGCCCCCGTTTTGGAGTTAGAAAGTGTTCACATGTAAAAATTTAAGGTCATGCTTCTACAAATCTACATTTTGGTGGTGCCAAAAATTCTATTAAGGTGGTCATGCTCATGGATATTGTTTAGTTTTGTGAAATATGTATATATACACATACTATGGTCAAGGATTTCATTTATGTCTTCACATGAAGTGTGAAGTGGTAATAACTCATGTTAGTAACATCCCATGGGAGTGTTAATAACATCAAATTCATATTGACTTGCTGGAACCCAAAGTTCTTGTTTGCTCGAGCTGGGATATTTGATTTGCCCATTGGGCCCCCTTTAGTAGCTTGGCAGGCTTGACATTCCCTCCAAATTTTCAAAAAGGCACCAAGTTTGGAGGTGCCTATATAAACAATGGCCCATCATCTCAAACACCTCTTGGGACACTCTCTAGAGTCCTCACTAGAGCTAGAACTTGAGCTTTATCATGTAATTCTTTTGCATCTTTTTTTCCCAATACGAACATCTACAAATAGTTACCTCCCTTGGGTGTCATCTGTCTGGAAGCAGGTTTTGGTGGGAAGAATTCTCGCGGAGGTTTTAGGTGGTGCAAGTGCTTGGGGCTCATGTCTATTGTTGGAATGGAGCACTCCTAATCACTACACCAACATACTTGTATTTTACGACTAGTTACCTCCCCTGGCTGTCTATCCGCCTAGAAATAGGTTTGAATAGGGAGAATCCTTGTTGAGTGTTTAGGTGGTGCATGTGCTTGGGGCTTGTTTCTATTATTTGGGAATGGAGCGCTCCTCATCACTACACCGGCATACTTGTATTTTACGGCTAGCTACCTTCCTTGGATGTCTATCTGCCTAGAAGTAGGTTTGGGTAGGAAGCATTCACATGGAGGGTATAGGTGGTGCAAGTACTTGGGGCTCATTTCTATTGTTGGAATGGAGTGTCCCTTATCACTACACCAACGTACTTGTATTTTATGACTAGTTACCTTTCCTGGATGTCTATCCAGTTGGAAACATGTTTAGATAAGAAGCATCCTCATGGAGGGTATAGGTGGCGCAAGTGCTTGTGGCTCATTTCTATGTTGGAATGGAGCGCTCCTCATTGTTACACCAATTTCACCCTATTTTGCTCTCTCTTTTTTTGGACTACTTATCACTTTTATCAAGGTGTTGATGTTTCTCTAAGGGCCTTGATGCTACCCAAAGGGCCCTTGATGTTGCCTGGAGGGCCCCAAAGGGCTAGGGCTCTATACTGGCATGCAAAATGATCAGACCGTCTAGTAGCCTTCATGTCACATGGCCATTTTCTATGAATGTGAAGAGTTATGAATTGAGAATTTTGTTAATTAACATTGTGATCACAAGAAAAAAAACGTGATTATGTGAATATGAATTCCTAGTCCATGGTTATAGGTGCTAATTGACTATTTTTAGCAAGCTGCAAAGAGACTTAGTGAAGTGTTGAAAACATGTCATCCAACAATGGTAAACTTTACCACATTGTTAGCAAGAAGCTGGACAAGAAAAACTTCCATGCGTGGAAGTTCAAAATGACTAATTTCCTTATGGGTAAAGTTTATTGGGAGTACATTGATGGAAAGCATGAGACATCACCGACCTTACTAGAGGAAGGTGCAACTGCTACACAGATAAAGGTATTTAAAGATTGGAACCAAGGAGATCAAAAGGTCATTTATTGGCTTTTTGTGAGTGTGCACAACACTATGATTGGGCACATACAAGATGGTCACACCTCTAAGGAGGCTTGGGACACCTTACTCTCATTGGATGAGACCAACACAAAAAGGAAGTTGTAGTTGAAGACCAAGTTGAATACAATACAGAAGAAAAACCTATCTATCAATGACTATTTGTTGAAGATAAGAACATATGTGAGTCCCTTGCATCAATTGGTGTTACAATTGATGACGATGATAAGATGAAAGTATGTCTATGAGGTTTAGCTCCATAATATACACAATTTAAGACTGGTCTTCATCTTTGAGTCAACATTCCCAACTTTACAGATTGGTGTACTTACTAATTGTGGAAGAGAAGGAACTTGAGGAAGACTTATCTACATAGGGCAAAAATATCTATGAACAGACCCTCTTCAACAATAGAGGAAGAAGAAGGGGATGCAGTATAAGTCATGGAGGTGATCTAGGAAGAGGCAACCACCAAACATAGCAACAAAATAATGCTAAAAAATAGAACACACATGTTTGAGGAAATTTTTGATGTAGGGGGAGTCCAAGAGGTTGTGGATGATGTACTGCATGTACCTAATATCACAAAGAATATGGTTTGTATTGGAAAAATGGTTGAGTAGGGTTTGCAATTGAGGTTTAACTTTGATGGTCTCTTTGTCGAAGAGCATAAGAAGGATGGATAGTTGGTTGCACAAGGAAAGAAAGTGGACGGAATGTTTACTTCAAATGTAAATATGCCCGAGGTGAATGTTGCCATGTTTGCACAAGGTGCATTAGTTGGATCTAGCACAAACATATTGGTTATGTAAATTTGCAAAGGCTAAAGATGATGCAAACTAAAGAGATGGTTATAGGTTTGCTAGCCTTTAAAGTTGTTGAATTGCAAAAAAAATATGAGGCTTGTATGTTTGGGAAGCATGTAAAAGAATCATTTCCTCATAAAAAGCTTGTAAGCAGAAATGCATTGTATTTATTACATATACAAATGCATAGGGTTTGGCAAAGATTGTCTCTATGGGTGGGTGCAGGTACTATGTGAGTTTTGTTGATGACTGTAAAAGGAAGGTATGGGTCTATTTCATGAAGTAGAAAAGTAAGGTACACTTTCAAACTTTCAAGGCTATGCTTGAAAAATAGACCGCGAAATATGTAAAGTAAGTGAGGTTAGATGGAGGGGGAGAATATTTTCTCCAATGAGTTCAATAGTCTTTTGAAAAAGAATGGAATTTAGAGGTAGTTTTCATGCAGGTATACTCCAAAGCAAAACAACGTTGTTGAGCGAAAGAATAGGTACATAATAGAAGTTTCTAGAGAGTTGATGAATGAGAAGAACATGCTTTTGTATTATTGGGCTGAGGTTGTTGTTATAGGTGTTTACATTATGAACATGACCCCTATTGCTACATTATACGATACAACACCAAAAGAGAAGTTTAATGGTGGAAAATAGGATTTGTCAAATTTTAAAGTGTTCAGATTTTTTGCTGATGTGAATGTGCAAGATGAGCTGAGAAGTAAGATTGATCGAAAATAAAAAAATTGCATGTTTATTGGATTTCCCTTGAGCAAAAAGGGTATAAATGTTACAAGCATATCACAATAAAGTCAAGGTGAGCAAAGATGTTTTTTTAAATGAAATGGCAAGTTGGTATTTTGATGTGAAGGATGATTTAGAAGTTGATGTAAGAGATAATGTGGCGGAAAAAAATACAATGCAATCATAGTTTTGAGTGGGCCACAAGGGTCACCTAGTGCAGGTTATGGTGAGAAGCCATAGAGTGGTAGGGTGCATGAAAAAACGAGTCCGGCTAGCTCATCAAATGTATCAAGAAAAGGGAAGGAAAAAGTTGATGATGCCCCTAAGCTGCCAAATTTGAGTGCAAGTCATGACGATGGTGACATCAATGGTTCTCAGTAGAGTTTAGATGAGGAGTTTGGCATTCAAGAATCTAGACATTTGCAAAATAGATGCACCTATTTTGGAGATAGTCACCTTGGGGAAATTTTCACAAAGTCACTGGATGGCCAGTATTTACATCACACCAAATTTCATTCAAAATGGGCTAGCCAATCACACGTTATCACCAAATCTCTTTGAAGGCAAAAATGCAGACAGGTTTTTGGGACCCAACTACCAAATATGAGCTTCAAACTCAACCAAACTTCATACACATGTCCTACAACACTAGAGCATCCAACCGTGATGAGCTGCACCTATTTCAAGTCCATATGCACAAATTTTAAAATAGGTGTGCCTATTTTGGGACTTAGCAAGATTTGGATTTTTGACTTTTCACTTCCAAGCATGTCTTCTAGTGGTTTAGTTTTAAATGTTGGAAAGTTTATATTTTCAAAACAACACCTCTAGACTAAAACTCTACTACAAATTGGCAAAGCTACCACCTTACCAGCTAGAGGAAGAATTACTATCAATGTCACTCAAACAACAAAGAGCAATTGGAAGCCCAACAAATCATAGTGTACCATGGCATTTCCTAGAATATAGAGGGGACTACGATAGACATCCATTTATTGCCAAAGGAAGTAGCCGACCTCGCCAAAGCCCCCACAATCAAACCACTACTAGAGAAAGTGGGGCTAAAATATTTTATTGATCTAGTACCTTGCGAAGTAGATTATTAGAGGGCATATGAATTACTATCCACTATCAAAGAAAACGGCACCATTACCATCTTGGACCACAAACAGATACCCATGGAGGTCAATATTATAGAGGAGATGGTGGTTGAAGACTTGAAGCTACCAAGTGAAGGGAAAACCATGAGGCACAACAAGCTGGCATCAGCTGATATATTCACCTAGAAGTCTACATAATTTTCCCTAAATATATATCACCAATACTTTCATTTCATAGTAAAGAAGCCTTTGAGGTACACATGCACAACACATCTTGTGACTTTACCTTCACCCAAGCCTACAGGAAGCAAGGTAACTTTCTAGTAAACCATGCACAGTATGTCCGTACGGATTAGACAAAATTGAAGAAACCATCCACCATCACATATCTTGGAGCTCTAGAAGTGGTTACCAAATTAGTTTGTCATGCCATAGGCAAGGCAAAGCATCTACCACCTACCCCCGCCCAAAATGACTAGTTGGTAAATTGAAAAGAAGATACCAAAGAGCCACCACCACCACCACCACCACAAGAAACAAGGACATCCACTTGAATAGGTAAAAGACTTGTGCAAGTTAGAGAACTCAAAGAAGAGGTGGAAGCTATAGTCACAACTTCCCACCAAGAAGAAGAAGGTGAAGCTTTGGAACAAGAGGATACGGCTCAAGAAGCACAATGTTGGAATTGGTGAGCTCTACCCTAGGCGTCATTAGTGAGCTAGGTGCTATGGTGGATGACTAAGCTCACTATGATGCTAGGGTTAGGGTTAGAGCAATGAAAATTATATTTAGGGCTACACCAATGGCAAGAGCATAAAGAGAGAGAGCGAGAGAGCATAGACACAATGATAGACTCACAATGCAATTTAATTCCTTAGATAATAGCCTCTTAAGTAGGCTTGGTGACACACAATCATTGTGGCTAGAGATGTTGCATCCTCTGCTATTGAAACATGTCATCATTTATCCTTTCCTAGGTGGTTAGAGGGCTTCCCATATGGTGCCACAAGTTGGGCTTTCCCCAATAATCACCCCCTTAAGACAAACTTGGGGGTCATACAAGGATTTAATGTTTTATAGTCCTTAGGTCTCTTGTAGGCTACATCTACAAGGTTCTTGTGATACATCATGGTGGTTTGCACAGGATTTAACACTTCACGGTCCTCAATTGGATACATCATGGTGATTCTTAGTGTATTTAGAACCATGGTTCAATCGAATACAACATGTAGGGTCTCATGAGATCCTTAAATAATACAAAATCATTCATTCATTCATTTATTTGTGAAGAGATATTTATGGGTATCCTCTTAAAAAGTGTCTTCATCTTATTGTTGTTGTTGTATGTATGTTGTTTTTATTGTGTCATCATGTTATCTTTGTCATCCATCTTCATCATATCATGATCTTCATGTTGATCTTTATTGGTCCAAAATGTTGAGGGTGCAGCCTTCATGGCCAGTCACGGTGCAAAGTACACATATACGTCAATTTTTGTGCTCATTTGTGTGCTTATGCTTAGGTGGAAGCACTCATACATGTCATGTAGTGTGCTCATCATGCACAGGAAGTTCTTACCATATATTTTGATGGTAGTGTCTGGACTCGTGTGTATTGTGCTTTTGTACATGAGTATTGCATACACATTCAAGGTGATCTATGAACAAATGAATCCTCAAGGGAATTTTCAAACTTTTGAGAGTGTGAAGTCACTCTTACCTTTAAAAAAGTTCCTCTTTGCAATACTTGAGGCCTTGAAGCTTGAAGAGAGAATCCTTGAAGGATTGCTTGATGGTTGTTTACCTATAATACTAATGTGGGAACTGGGAACTTTGTTGGTGACACTTGGAACCTTGCACACGGGAAGGTTCCCTTGGTAAGATAAGGAACTTGTGCCTTTGGTGTGGTAAGGTTCTATGAAATTAGGCCTTAAAGGCTTGTTGCTTAAGGTCTTAAAGCTCCTAGATGAGGCTCGTGGAAAAAAGAGTGGAAGCTCCGAGGGGCCATAGGTCTTTGAGCAGTGCCACGGGAAGGGCCTCCTATGAGGTGTGAATGAAACCTTAAGGATAAGCTTGAATTCCAAATGCCCTTGAATTTAAAAAATGCTCTATTGAATTACACAACTTGCAAAAATGTCGTGTGCTAAGGCTTGTAAACATCCCGATGCCAGTAATCAATGGAAGATATAGAGCAGTACATGCCCTATGAGCCGCAAAAGTTGTAGTAAGGTGAGCATGGTGTCATGGAATCTTTGCATGGTTCTTTGACATGATTTTGGATGGCATGAACCTCTATTTCATCAACTATACATGTTGGAGGACTCTAAAATAGCTAGACAATTGCTAAAAATTACCAAAAATATAAGAGCAATTTTAGGAGGTTCAAGGAGCAACATTGTAGGAGTGATATCAACCACTTACAATAGTGATCTTTTGGAGCAATACAAAGAGAAGTTTCTTTACTCAATATGAACTGCAATTTGGTCATAGGGTTTATTCTAATTCCAATCCTAACATTTTTGGTGAAGGCACCAAGTTGGTTGTCTGTAGAGTTACATATTGCACACACGAGCCATCATACCAACTACCTACCAAGAGATACAACCATGATCTCTTCATGAAGTTCAAAGAATAAAGTTCAAAGAATAAATGTTCCACATATCCTACATCTTTCTACCAAAGGAAAACATGAAATATGCTCAAAATTGAGACATACATCTATATTAACATGTGCCAATGCACTACTTTTGCGAAGAGAGAGAGAGAGAGAGAGAGAGAGAGAGAGAGAGAGAGAGAGAGAGAGAGAGAGAGAGATTTTGAGGGATTAGAGAATCTTGTATTGGGTGTTATTAGTTCGGAAAACATACTCATTGTACTTGGGAATAAAGCTTTTACATTGGGTTTGGGGATCAAGCCTTTAGTCTCTCACTATGTACTAGTATCCACAATAATCTTTGTAAAATTCAATGATATTTTAATATAAAGGATAGTGTATATGGAGTTGTTGGGTCTTTCATCCATGGTTAGGGATCCTTGTTTGATGGGGATTGTGGAGCTATGTTTGTGTGTTACAATATTAAACTTAATATAGATACATCAAAGAACGTAATGTTCAAAAGACGAATGGCTCTAGATAATTGAATAGAAATGTGTACAAAATGACTCAGTCTTAGTTTCATTTTTGTACAATATAATAAGAATGAGGCATTGTTCCAATGATCTGATACTAAAAACTATTGAGTTGTGGAGGTCCACCACGCAGAGGAAGCGCATTTCTTCAGTGATGGGGACAATAGCTAAGCCAAAAGATTCCTAAGTAAATATAGAGTTCTCACATGCATCCATATAAACAAGACAATAGATTTGTTAGCCTTGAATACATATTACATTCAACGAACCCATCAATTGTTATCCATGTCCTACTTAAAAACTTTTTAACTTAAACATACCAACCTTTAAATAAGAGTGTCTCATAGTGCCAAGTAACAGTACGTCGCAGAAGTAAGTGGTTTGAAACCTAAAAGCCATAATTTTCCAAATTGTTTTAAGATCAATAGGCCATCATCCCTTCCAATCCAAGTGTAAACAAAGCTTTATCTAGAATTTATTTTAATTCTTATCTGAAATGTGAAGTAGGCCAATAGGGTGTCTTTACAAGTAAACCCACCACCTTTCATTTAGTGTTACCATCCCAAGTACTATTCCCCATGGGATTAAGTGTACCCAAAAAGCAAGAACCTAAATGACATCAAGGTAGAATATATCAAACATTTATAGGCATGCTATAAAATGTAAAATGGTAGAATGTATCTAGTTTCAAAGGGCCAGTACAAGTCAAAATAATATTTCACCTATGTTCATTTGAGAAAAACAATAATGAACTACAAAAAATCATCCTCCACAGATATCTTTAGTTCTATAGGACAACAACTTAATGTCAGAACCAACCACACCAAGCCATTGCAGCTATACATTGTAGCAATATATTTAAAATAAAAGAAGACAGTTTCCCCCAGAAGGTCATCTAATAAAAATGTAACATATCACGCGAGTTCAACAAAAGGGTATTTAAAGTTCTTGAAACTTACAGTAATTTATATACAAAAGGGTATTATTTTTTCAAATTTGAAAAAAACTTACAGATTTTAAAAGAAAAGGGTACATTATATTCTTAACAAAATTCACAGATAAGGGGTTTTACAAACATGTCTTGAATGCATGTGATATGGTAGTTTTACACATAGTGAACCCCCCGAGAGTTTCATTAAACTAGAGATAAATAGTCATCATGCATTAATAATCGAGAATAATGTTGCATAGAGTACCAATGAATGATTTGTACTCAACATCAAACATCTTGAACACATTTGTGTTGTTCTCGGCCATGATGAATGCTTGCACCTGATGTGAAAATTGCCCAAATAGAGGAGAAATGAAGCGAGAACAACACGTGCTATATAGCACAAACCATAGAAGACTATAAGGGACTTGTTATATGCAGAAAACGGCACTGACAAAATTTTTGCACAAAATGACAAAAGAGCATGTTCAGTACTATGCATGTAGTGAAAACGTAGGCCAAAATGAGTTCAAATAAAAAATTTGAGCAGATTGAGCTCTTCAATCCTACCCAAAATATTTGTGTACATGCGAACACTCGCCAAAGCTCACAAAAATTGGAGAAAGTGAGCAGGTGTGTGCTGGAAATAAGTACAGAGTGTTGAAATTTTAGCAAAAGGGCACTTGAGAAGGAGCATATTGCTCAATCAATCTCATGGTGCACAAGACCCAACCGCATCATACAATCCACAATAATGATAGATAGACACAATACTGAGGCCAACTGAGGGAGTAAACTACATTACTCCAGACTCACAATGCACCTCACAGACAATGTAATTTCACCACTTTGATACCAAATAAACAGCTATTCTAGAGATTGTTGCAATAAAATAAATGAGATAAACAATCATTTACATCACCAAGACTTTATTGGGTGGATGCTACTGCGCCAATCTTCAAAGAAATACAGGTAAAGCCCTCAATGAATTTTAACTTAAATAATTAAAAAATATCAAGGGAATCCCTGCATTGGCTAATATGAAAATTATCAAAGATACCAAATCAATCAACACAGCTAGAGTAAATTTTTTAAACAAAAAAACCTTACAGGTGGTTTGGCACCAACTTGTGAAGCCTCCAATTTCTCCACCACATCAAAATTGTAGGATAGCAAGCAAACTTAGCGGTCCTCTCTCATAAATTGAAAAATTAATACAATTCTTCAAGGCTAAGTGAGGGGAAAGACCAAACACCACGTGCTTATATAAGTGTTGTTGGAGCATGTCAACTTCCACCACCATCATAGTTATCGGTGCCTTCAATAGAGAATCATGAGGCAATCTGAGACAGTAGGGGCTAAAGCCTTGCTTCATAAGAACCATATGATTGCAAACCGGCTCATACAAAGTTACATGGGAGAGGTAGAGAGAAGGATATAGTGAGCAATGAAAACGTGTGGGCTAGGGGAAGAGAGAGGGGGGGAAGGTACCAAAAGAATGACAACTCTGAAGGGTTGGTCGACAAGCAGAGAAGAGCAAGCAACATTGCTATGTTATGGTTACCAAGAATCAATAGAAGGAAACGAGCCCGAGTAAATGCCACACCATGAAGAATAACTAAACAATTTAAGGGGAGGGTCACACAAAAGGGGAAAGAAAACTCAATTAGGGGATAAACCCCACAAGCATCCAAGGTTTTAATGCAATGGGGTAAGAGCCCCTAAGTACTACCATAGATTTTATGGAGTTACGATTGGTATACTTGCAATGCCCACCTCTCTCAGTTTTACCACCACAATATATGTTGCACACTCTGTAAGGGCCCAATATGAGGAGAAGCCAATGGTGCACATATATTTGGTGGATTCCAGCTTTGCATGTTGATGAGATCTCTATTTGTGATCGTGGATGGTATGGAGCAAATTCAGGGGCAACTTTGGGGGCCTCGGGTCCGGAAGCCCCCGAGACTTTTTTTTTCCATTCACCGAAATATTCCTTTTCGTCGTAATATCTTGGCCAGACGACGGCCAGAAGACAATAAAAAAATGACCGTCCGATGGTCGGTGGTCCGTGGTCTCTGGCCGGTGGTCGGCGGCTAGTGGTCTTTGGCCGGTGGCCGAATTCTAGGAGGACTTGTCTACCCAAAAGCGGCTACACATAGGCACATGGGAGAGTCCTACTTGGACTTGGCTATCTAAGGGCGGCTGTACATGGGCGTTTAGAGGCTCCCTTACATCTATATAAGGAGGCCTTCTCATGAGTAATTCGGTAGAATGGTGTTCACACTTGACGCACACAACACATCCTTGTGCAAGGATTGTTAGTCCCTTGTATTCCTACTTGCTCTAGTTGTCTAAATCACCATCTAAGCTCTACCTTGAGAGCGCATGGGTGGATGACGCCGTCACTTTGTAATAGTGTTCTAATCTAAATTTTTTGATTTGCCAATAATCTACTTTGCATTGTATCTCTCTCTAATCTCCCTGCTACTAGATCCTTATTGTATTCTGCATTTCTTACAGTTACAAGATCTAAATAATCCAGGTGGTAAGAGAAATTATTCCAGGGAAATGGCTCATCAAAGTGACTAGTCTGTGTGTGTGTGTGTGGGTTTGGGAGATAGATACTACCAATAGTTACTATGTGTGTGTATGTGCCCAATAAAAAATTTAAGCTATTTACATGGAAGAAATTAATGAGATAAGGTGCGAATATATCAAAAAATCTAAGTGGAAGATAGAGGAGTTTTTAGAGAAAATACTTCATAAGCAGTCACAAATGTGTGTGTGTGTGTGTGTGTATGTGTAGTTAGGGATCCTCTATATATATGCATCCAATATGAGTATTCTACACACTTTGGGGTTGCATCTCTATGTATTGTCTCTCAATACTTCTCTTCCTCTCTCTTCTCAACAAGTAGTGCATATACGTGTTAATAATTCAACTTCAACACATCTTCTTCAATAAAGTAGAAAAAAAATTGTAGGGCCTTGAATGTTACCATATACATGTGGTAGTGATGTGTGTGAACACATTAGGAATGTCGGGGCATTTTTTCCCTCTTTAGGAGGTTTTTTCCCCCGTGCATTGTATATACGCCCATCACTCTAGGGCTATCTATCTTTCCATTGCATACTAAGAAACACACTCTCTATTGTGTGCCTCGAGCTTCCTTCGTCTTCTCCAAGCTGTGTGTGTTTCTCTGCAACCCTAATTCCAACAATTGGTATCAGAGCAGGTTGCGTCCTTTCGGGCTTAGTCGCCAGCTGCTCCAATAGATGCCTGCTCCACTTTCTCCGATTACATTGAGGTTTGGCTAGCGTTCACAGGTCGACAAATATTTTGGGTGGGCTCGTAGAGCTCAGTCTGCTCAGATTTCTAATTCGGGCTCGTTTCGGCCTCTGTTTCCACTACAGGAAGGTCTACACAGGCAATTTCGTCATTTTGTGCAGAATTTTTGTCAGTGCCAATTTTTGCATAACACGTGCCTTACAATCTTCAACAAGTGCCTTACAATCTTCAACGGTTTGTGCTATATAGCACGTCTTGTTCCCGCTCCATTTCTCCTATTTTCAAGCAGTTTTCACATCAGGTGCAGCATTTACCATGGCTGACAACAACACAGATGTGTTCAAGATGTTTGCTACTGAGGACAGGTTAGATGGGACAATTACCCTATGTGGGCTTATATGATGCAACACATTCTTGTGTCAAAGGGCGTCTGGAATATTGTGCAGGGAATTGATGTACATCCTGGTTCTGAGGATGTAGGGGATGTTGAGGATGTTGCAGGTCTTGCTGCTATTAGAGTTGTTTTGCCTACGGAAGAACACGCTCATTGGGATGTAAAGGATGCGCAGGCTCATGCATTGATTGCGTTGTCTGTGAAGCGCACCATTGTTCCTCACATCCGTTCAGCAAAATCTGCAAAAATATTTTGGCTGGTCTTTATGCAAGTCGCAATGAGGCTAAAATTGCTTTGCTGCGTAAAGAGCTGGAGTCGAAGATTATGCATGAGGAAGATGATATGGACACTTTCCTTGCTAGTGTCAAGGATATCAATGAGAAGTTTATTTCTACAGGTGAAGTCATTTTAGACAGCTCCCTTGTGCAGACTGTTCTTGATGCCCTACCAGATTCTTACCAGAATTTTGCTAGTACTTAGAGACTTATGACCCAAGGAAATCCAGAAGTTGTCAAGTTTTATGCATTATGCACATTGCTGTTGCAAGAGTCACTTTCCAGAAAAAATAGGACTAGACAGTGTGTAGTTGAACAGGCTTTTATTGCTTCTCAAAGAAAGGGTGGTAACACCAATGCAGCCACTTCTTATGGTTCTGCTGCGAGTGGAAAAACTTCTGTTCCCAATGACTCTACTGGCAGCACTTTGTCTGGCAATTCTGGTGATAAGGGCAAAAAGAAAACGTGTTTCCATTATTGTAAAGCTAATGATCACTTGATCAAGTCATGTCCTAAGTTGAAGGCCAAAGAGGCTAAGAAGAAAGAGGGTGGTTCCACTACAAATGCTGGTTCCACTACAAATGCAGCCATTGTTGAGTCTTCTGTGAAAGGAGACTGTGTTGCTGATGTTGATGCACAATGGGCTTTTAGCGCAGAGTGCACTTACAATCCTGCTGTCCATGATGCATGCTTGTCAGTGGCTACAGATTCACATGTGTGGTATTTCAACAGTGGTGCTACAAAGCACCATACCTCACATCGTGAATTGTTTACCTCTCTCAAGTCTTTCCCTCATGGGAATTTAGTCACTTGTGCCAACAATGCCTCTTATCCGGTTTAGGGAGTTGGAAAGATTGTGCTTACTGCTGCAAATGGCAGTTCCTTCACACTTGTTGATGCACTTTATGTACGTGGGATCAAGAAGAATCTCTTGTCTGTATCCGCACTTGCTAGACTTGGACTTGTAGTCAAATTTGTGGATGACAGATGTACAGTTAATGATCTCAGTTTTGGTGAAGATGAAATTGTTGCATCTGAGCTTTTGTGTTGTGGGTTGTGTAAGCTCACTTTGTATGACAAGTGTGGACAAAATTTTGCAAATGCAATGCAGATTCAAGGGCTATTTCAGATGCAAAACTTTGCCATGCACGTTTTGGTCATCTGAATTTTGCCAGTTTGCTGCGTTTGCAGAAATCTGATATGGTTGCTTCTTTGCCACCTCTTGAAGCTCCTGTCAAACATGTTTGTGAAGGCTGTATTTTGGGTAAGATGTAGCATTCTATGTTTCCAAAGGATGGTACAGCTCGGGCCACATGCAGGTTGCAGCTTGTGCATAGTGACGTTTGTGGGCCCATGCAAACTCCGTCCTTGGGAAATTACCTTTACTTCGTGACTTTCATTGATGATTACTCCAGGCATGCATGGGTATTTCCACTTAAAGCGAAGCCCAAAGTTTTTATGTGCTTCAAACAATGTCTCGCTATGGCTGAAAATGTCTCGAAATGTACTATGGGCACCCTGCATTCCGATCGAGGGGGGGAGTATATGTCTCATGAATTTAATGCATTTCTGGCCAGTCATGGGATAAAACACCAATATACAGTGCCTTATACACCTCAACAAAATGGTGTTGCTAAGAGGAAAAACAAGTCATTGACGGAATTGGCACGATGTATGATCAAAAGTCAAGCTGTGCCGCATTCTTTTTGGCTTGAGGCCATCATGTGTGCCACTTATGTACTTAACAGGTGTCCTACGAAAGCTTTGCAGTCTATTACTCCATATGAAGCATGACATGATAGAAAGCCTTCTATTGAGCACATGCATGTTTTTGGCTGTTTGGCATATGCTTTGGTGCCACAAACACAGCGCAGAAAATTGGATGATAAGGCTGTCAAATATATTTTGTTGGTTATAGTGCCGAAAGAAAAGGTTACAGGTTATATCATCCGCAAAAAAAGCGTATTCTGGTTTCACGGGATGTAGTGTTTGTGGAAGATTCTGTTCAGCCCTTGCTGTCATGTACTAGAGACAGTAATGTAAGCTCACAGGATATATATGACACTTTGTTGCCTCTTTTCAGTGGTGGAAATACAAATGTAACTTCCAATGAGGCAAACGTATAGCCTATGGGGGTTTCTGAAAATGTTATAGATTAGCTTATTATTGATGCAGATGTACATGATGTACTTGATGAGGAAAGGGCTAAAAATGAGCAGGCTAGAGGTATGCCAAAATGGCTGGTGCACACTTTGCATGGTAGTAAATTGGATGCACCTTTGTCTATTCATACTCATTCAGGCTCTCGCCATGCATCTTATGCATCAGATTGTTATGCTTTGGCTGTGTCTAGCCTACATGATGTTGAGGAGCCTCTGTCTTTTGATGAAGCAGAAAATTCAAAAAATTGGATGGCTGCCATGCAATCAAAATATGATGCACTTATAGAAAATGACACATGGACTTTATGTGATTTGCGTGCTGGCAAAAAGGCCAGTGGTACGAAGTGGGTTTACAAGTTGAAACGTAAGCCGGATGGTGAGATCGATCGCCATAAGGCTCGACTTGTTGCAAAGGGTTATGCACAACAAAAAAGCATAGATTATGAAGAGACTTTTGCTCCCACTTGTCGTATGACTACTGTGCGTTTTCTATGTGCATTGGCAGCTCATATTGGTTGGGATGTACATCAATCAGACATTGTTACTGCTTTCTTGAATGGTGACATATTTGAGGAAGTTTATGTAACGCAGCCTCGCGGTTTTGTCATAAAAGGACAAGCGGACAAAGTGTGCAGATGTAAGAAGGCTTTGTATGGGTTGAAGCAATCTCCTCGTGCTTGGTATGAGAAACTGACACTCATTTGGTTAAAAGAGGCTTTTGTAACAGTCCAACATAAAGCACATTGTATGTAAAGCTTGACGGTGATGTACTTCTCATTGTGGTTCTTTATGTCGATGATTTGTTGATCACTGGACCAAATGAGAGATATATTGCTGAATTTAAGGCTGATTTGAATGCTACTTTCAAGATGAAAGATTTGGGGTTGTTGCATAATTACTTGGGTATACAGTTTAAGCAGTGTGATGGTGGTATTGCCTTGTGTCAGAAAAGTTACATAGAGACATTGCTATGTAAGTTTGTTCTTGAGGATTGCAAACCTATTGCCACTCCCATGGAAGTAGGTTTGAAGTTGAGTCTACATGATGCTGGTGATCTTGCTGATGTCACTCTTTACCAAATTGCTGTTTGCTGCCTCATTTATGTATGCAACACAAGGCCGGATATTCAGTTTTCAATCTCATGGGTCAGTAGATTTATGCATAGCCCAGGGTCTAAGCATTGGTAGGCTGTCAAGAGTATTTTTCGCTACCTTAGTGGCACTTTACATCTTGGCTTGTTTTATCCCAAGGGGGGATCATTGCCGCCAGACTTACATGCTTTTTTGGACTCAGATTGGGCTGGTTGTTTTGACACGCGAGTGTCCACAAGTGGTTTTTGTTTCATGCTTGGCAGTTCATGTATATCATGGTTGAGCAAGAAGCAACCTATTGTGGCCACTTTGAGTTGTGAGGCTGAGTACAGGGTAGTCTTCACAGCTACGGTTGAGTGTGTATGGCTTAGATGCCTTATGGCTGATTTGGGTGTTGGACAGGACACTGCCAACACTATCTACATTGACAGTCAAAGCGCATTGGCAGTTGCGAGGAACCCAGTTTTTCATGCTCGCACAAAGCACATTGAGGTGCATTACCACTATGTCAGGGAGAGGCTCTCAGCATGAGAGATGAGCTTGGCTTATGTGCCAATACAGGACATCCTTGCAGATCTTTTAACAAAGGCATTGTCTCATGAGAAGCTTGAAGCTTTCCACAAAGCTTTGGGCTTACTCCCCTTTGCTGACTGATCATGTCCTTAGGGCATGGCACTTCCCTTTACTCATGTGCCAGCTCTCATTCATCGCATCACTCCAGGGGGGATTTGTTACCATATACATGTGGCAGTGATGTGTGTGAACACATTAGGACTACTGGGGCATTTTTTCCCTCTTTAGGAGGATTTTTCCCTCGTGCATTGTATATACGCCCATCAATATAGGGCTATCTATCTTTCCATTGCATACTAAGAAACACACTCTCTATTGTGTGCCTTGAGCTTCCTTCATCTTCTCCAAGCTGTGTGCGTTTCTCTGCAACCCTAATTCCAACATTGAATGAATCCAAGCTCAAATTATAGACCCATGATTATCAGTCCTAGCCGGAATGAATCCAAGCTCAAATTATAGACCCATGATTATTAGTCCTAGCCGGAAAGGAACATCTCCCATTGCATCCCACAGGTGAAAACTTGCACCGGCCTTTTCCAAACATGTAAGACAAGTTTCACACTTAAAAATTCCGGCTATGATGCCAAACCAAAAGAAATTGTTGAGGGGTTTGCATGGTTTTGCAATGACAATAACACTCATGCATGTAATATTGATGGGATGATTATTGGACCTCCTGGCCCATCCCCAAGGATGTGGGTTGTGGAAGAGGGAACGTGTTTGCTTCCATGGGAGATTGAGATGCTGCAAAAAAATGGATTTGTGCTTCAGGGTGATAATATGACAGCACAATAGAACCTCCATCCCGGTGGGCAATGTGGAACACAACCTAGTTCTTTCCATGCTAGATTTAGAGATGGAAAACATGTTAGATGGAGGACAAAATTAACCAAACACTTCAATGAGATGATAGTATTGGGCCAAAGCATGCAAGTACAAGTAGTGAGAGAGGTTATATTGGTACCTAATGCATCGCATGTTTTTCATGTTAGCACTCCAAGATCAGTTTAAAAGGGGGTTACTTATGGGGCAACCATTGTAGACTTCCCTCGATGTACTTGTGAGGATTTCCAAAAAAAGAGACAGCAAGCGTCTCATGTACGTGCCGTGCAAACACATATACTTTGTGTGTTTTTGAGTCCTTGGTTTGGATTCTACAGCTCATGAGGTTTTGCATCAGGCAACACTTACAAAAGTAGAGTTGTTCCAGGGATTGTGTGGGGCCTGAGTGCCAGCATAGCATCGGCTTCTTCAAAGCAAGTTTGTGGTCCTCTATGGATTGGCCATTTCTTTGGATTCCCTACAATTTCCATTGTAGGATGAGTGCCTATTATACTTGCATTGTTTTGATAGCTTGTATTACACTACAAGAGATCGTTTGAATTCCGACATCAGATTACGGACGTCAATGGCGGGTGTCGGTATATGTGTGGTAAATCTGGAGGGAGATCAAGTTTTAAACAAATTAATTTTCAAATTTACGACGCGTATATCGGTGCTCATATTGGCACATACATCGATGAGAATATCGGCGTGCATATCGACGCCCTTACCGGTGCACATATCGACACCTGTAATGGTGGACTTTGCAAAAACAGAACCGTAGGTTTTTCTTGCGCATTTTGCTCATTTCTTCTCTTCCTCTCTTGCCCTCCTCCTCCTCACTTGCTGCAGATCTGCTGCCTCACGACTTGTCGGAGGTGAGATTTTCAATTGTAGGCTACTCCCCATCAACAAGGTGAGATTATTTTCAAGTTTCCTTGTAGATTTGTGCACTTTTGTGTATGTGTGTGTGTGTGTGTGTGTGTGCGTGCATTTTTGCAGGTTTGAGGACATTTTTTCAACTGTTTCTTGCTCAAATAGGCTGCATGTGAGTGCTCTAACATTCTTTTTTGTTGCATACACACATACACACACACATTCACATAAACATGCACGAAAGTAAATAAAAATGCACACTAAACAATATAAACACACTGTATACGATGCACACATTTTTTAATTAAAAAAAATAAAAATATTATTTTATAAGTAATATTAATTAAAAATCAACTACATTTTATCATTATAAGAAAGATTTATTTTGATTAGTTTTGTTATTTTTGTGTAAATAAATATAGAAATTTTAAAATATATTGTTATTTTTGTAATTATGACTTATCGTAGGCTATTCTTTTGATTAGGTTTAGTCCTTTAACACTAATTGTTTAAGTGATAAGTGGTTTCATCGCTTAGGATTGATCCGTATTTAGATCAGTGAAGGTTAGGTGCTTAATTAGAGCGTGTAGCTGCTTATGTATTGTATTGTTTAGCCGAGCCCGCTTAGTCTTATACACGGCTTGATAGATTTGTTATTTAGTCACTTAGAAACTTAGGACTACTTGTGTAGGTTTAGTCGGTATTCAAATGGTGTATTAGGGCTTGTCGTTTATAGGTAACCGCTTATGTATTTAGTCGCTTACCGCTCAAGAAAGACTACTCCGTATTTAGGCCATTGAAGGCTACACGCTTAAGGCAAGCCGCTTAGTGTTAGCCGCAAAATAACTTCGACAAACAAAGTAAACTAACACAATTGGACTTCAATAGCACATACAGACTACAAAAATGCAAAAAGATTTTAAAAACAGACTTATGTCAAACCCTAATATATAGGCATTGACCAATAAAGATGAGATTATTACCCGGTGGTCCTGATCTCCGTGCACCTCTAGACCAAGGTGTGCGGAGATCGGGCATGGCTAGAGAATGTGAGGTTGTTAGAGTTAGCAGCAAATGGTAGAAAAATCACAAACGGACTACAGAAATGAAACAGTCTTAAGAAGTGACTTGTGTACTTCAAAAACGCAAACTGACTTCAACAAACGAAGTAAAATAACGCAATAAGACTTCAATAGAGCACACAGACTTCAAAAATGCAAATAGATTTCAAAAAAGATGTATGTCAAGCCCTAATATATAGAATTTGACGAATAAAGACGAGATTATTACTCAGTAGTCCTGATCTTCGTGCACCCCTAGACTGAGGTGTGCGGGGATCAGGCATGGCTAGAGAATGTGAGGTTGTTAGAGCTAGCGGCAAATAGTAAAAAACCGCAATTAGACTTTAGAAACGTCAAAGTCTTCAAAGATGACTTGTGCACTTCAAAAATGCAAACAGACTTCGATAACAAAGTAAAATAACGCAATCAGACTTCAATAGCGCACACATACTTCAAAAACCCTAATATATAGTCATTGACCAATAAAGACAAGATTATTACCTTGTGGTCTTGATCTCCGTGCACCTCTAGATCGAGGTGTGTGGGGACCGGGCATGGCTAGAGAATGTGAGGTTGTTTTTACAGCTAGCAGCAAATAGTAGAAAAATCGCAAATGAACTTCAGTAACGCGAGAGATTTCATAAATGACTTGTGTACTTTAAAAACACAAACGGACTTCGACAAACGAAGTAAAACAACACAATCGGATTTCAATAGCACACAAAGACTTCAAAAAACCTAATATATAGTCATTGACCAATAAAAACGAGATTATTATCATGTGGTCCTGATCTCCGTGTACCTCTAGACCGAGGTGTGTGGAGATTGAGCATGGCTAGAGAATGTGAGGTTGTTAGAGCTAGCGGCACATAGTAGAAAAACTGCAAACGGACTTCACAAACACAGAAATCTTCAGAAATGACTTGTGTACTTCAAAAACGCAAACGAACTTCAATGAATGAAAAAAATAACGCAATCAGACTTCAATAGCACACACAAACTTCAAAAACCCTAATATATAGTCATTGACCAATAAAGATGAGATTATTACCCTATGGTCCTGATCTCCGTGCACCTCTAGACCGAGGTGCGGAGATCGGGCATGGCTAGAGAATGTGAGGTTATCATATATTGTCATGTAGTTAGTGGTGTGTACTTATAACAAGAGTGATTTATCTATTTGTTGCATCATTGGTAGATAAAGTATGGACGTTAGGATGGCGTGTCCTTGTGTGTATTGCAAGCATTAGATCTTTCAAAAACAAAAATCGGTGAGCAACACATATGCAATAATGGTCTCTTTCCCATAGAGCAACTACAAGACCTGCGTTATTGATCTCATGGTCCGGAGGTAGTATATCAACCTCTGCAGGTAGATATTGCTCCAACTTCATCCCAGAGACGACGCTTTTCAAATGAGAAGCCATCGACTGAGTCCACCCAACCAATACCTGATTTCACATTTCACAAAGTAGAGATGGAGCAGATGTTAGATACGTTCTTTGACATGGATCCTATCATTGAAAACATAGAAGGCGACAACATTCAAGGCAACTCTGTGAACCAACCTTAGTCATCCCGTCCATATTGATGGCAGGATAGCAATGATAAAGAGGGAAATATGATGCAAACTCTTGCACGTATTCCGATTTACAATGGTGCAAAAATCTCAGTTCTTAGTACCGCTTTGGTAATGCTTAATTTGCAGTCTCTGTCTACGGGTGGTCTGACGCCTCCGTCATGGAGCTTTTCAGGTAAGTACATTGTATCCCAAGCATGCCAAAGTGCAAATTACAGTTCAATAATATGATCGCTGTGTTCGCTTGTGGATGTAATGATAGGTTGCTCAATGAGAAAATCTTACTGAAAGGCAATCACATATCCCCTACACGTCCAACCACTAAAAATATTCTTACTAAATTGGGCTTGGATTATCACAAAATACACGCATGCCCTAATGATTGTATACACTTTCGCCAATGAGTATGCAAATTTGGAATAATGTCCCAATTGTAGATCAAACACGCATAGAGAGGACACACAAGGAAAATTTATCCCTTCAAAGGTCCTTCGACACTTTCCTATCATTCCAAGAATAAAGAGCATGTTCAGGTGCAAGTCTATAGCCGCTTTGATGACATGGCACTCAAATACTATTGACAGATGATGTGATGCTGATACCTGCTGACTCTTGTGCATGGAAGCGCACATAGAGGAAAGTTGGCCTACATTTAAGGATGAGCCTCGATGTATCCACTTTGGTTAGGAAATGGATGGAGTACACCCATTTGGATTACGGAGTTCATCATGGAGCACGTGGCCTATTTTCTTGGTTACTTATAATCTTCCACCATGGCTAGCTATCAAGAAGGTCCATCTGTTTTTATCACTGATCATCCCAAGAAAGTACAAAGCAAAGAACATGGACGTCTATCTTGCACCACTTATAGAAGAGCTCCAAATCTTGTGGATAGGGATCTATGTGGTTGATATGTCCCAACAACCATCAGACGAAGAAATGTACATGTCCAAGGAATTCTCATGTGGGCCATGCACGATTGCCCAGGCTTTGGTGAGTGTTCAGATAAGTATCTTTGAAACCATCACATACATGCTATTCCTGACTATGCCAATGCTTTTATATTTTAATTTTATGATTTTTCATGCTTGAGTTACTCGGGCAATCATGCATGCCCGAAATATGGTCCTCGACTTGGCTTCCACTGCTCTAATCATTTGAGCAAGACACTTTATGAGAAGCATGGTAGATTTTTGCCTGAAGGACACGAGCTATGTGGACCAAACATATGAAAAAATGACATGAATCCACTGAAAGTGCGAGCAATTGGAAAAACATGTGGCTGGAGAGGGGAGATTTCATGCCACTTCGAATGGAAAGACTTTCTATTTTCCATGAAATCTCGTATTGGAGTGACCTGCTAATTAATCATCTGCTTGACCCAATGCCCATCTTCAAGAATGTGGGGGAGATCATATGGAAAACCATCACTAGAAAAAGGGAGAGCAAGGCTCAAAGAGATGACCTACATGCTATGAGTCGAATACCAGAGATGTTGCCTCGATTTAAACCCAATGGAAAGTTTGTTATGCCAAAAGGTCCATGGGTTTTGAGTCGTGCAAAAGAGCAACAAGTGAAGAAGACTATATCTTCATTCAAGACTCCTAGTAGGTGTATGCGATGTTTGAAAACGACATTTACAAGAGATGACAATCTTAGTGATCTTAAGTCCCACTATTGGCACAAAGTTTTACAGTTTATCTTACCAAGTGCCATAAAGGATTTTTTGACAGATGACATTAGAAGAACAATCTATAAAATCAGTGAGTTGGTACACTGGATCAGTTCAAAAGAGATAAGAAAAGACATTGAAGCAGTGTGTATGTTGGAGAAGTACTTTCCAACAAAAATTCTTACCATCCAAATGCATCTACTTATGCATGTGGTCGATGAAGTTGCAATTGTTGGGGTAGTCCATAGTAGGTGGATGTTCTTCTTGAGAGATTCATGAAGACTTTAAAGGGGTTTGTTCGTCAAAGGACTCTCGCCCCGAGGGTAGCATGGTCAAAGGATGGCTTGTACAAGAGTCTCTTGTCCTCATCAGTGAATTTTTGG
This sequence comes from Adiantum capillus-veneris, assembly GCF_014529385.1. NCBI lineage: Eukaryota > Viridiplantae > Streptophyta > Polypodiopsida > Polypodiales > Pteridaceae > Adiantum > Adiantum capillus-veneris. The sequence continues at coordinate 19,438,222 of NC_140948.1, read as the reverse complement.
GCTCAATTGATCCAAAGATACCCCAAATGTGGACTATTGAGGGGTTATGAGATTTTGTGTTCTCAACTCAGACATCATTCAAAAGTGGTTAGAGAGGTACAAAGGGGAAAAGCAAAAATGCTTGACAGATCGCTTGCAATTCAAATGCAATCGTGCCACTAGAAACCTTCCTTTTCCAGATCATCTTCAAAAATTGCCCAACTTTCCAACTAGATGGTGGTTAGATGCGACACTCTTAGAGGCAAAGAGGGATGAAGTGTTTCTTATGAAGAGGAAGAGGAGATGTCAGGGGTTGCGATTGGCATGTAAATCTTCACAACTTCCTTTTTGAGCTCCACATGATCACATTACTTTAGTAACTCTAAGTTTGTTTCAATTTTGTGGCTGCAGTATCACATATATGGAGCTTTGTGGTCGCATGGGTGACACTTTAGAGTGCAAGGGATAGATGAACAAAGGGTCACCTTCGATAGAGGTGTTGGGGCAAGCTTTGCCCAAGAAAGGAGTAGTGCCAGGGATGAGAACACAAAGACTAGCCAGCTTGAATACTTTGGCTACATCCAAGACACCTTGAAGATTAGATTTAGAAAGTTTGATATTTTTTCTTTGATGTCAAGTGGTTCAAAGTTATTACCAATGGCCCTAATGCAATTGTGCACAAAGATAAGAGTGGATTGATTCAAGTGAACTCCAGAAAGGTGTGGACATATGCGTGGGATATGTTTGTACTTTCACAGAATTGTGAACAAGTTGTGTTCACAATAGATCCACTATGAAGAGAAAATGATGAAAAAGATCTGGCTAAACCGTGCTGGCTCTATGTTTTTCAAGTTTCTCCACGGAGTAAGCAAGTATGTGAAGGATTGGAAGTTGAGGTCAAAGAGCTTTTTGAACAAAGTGCAGGACCGACGGATGATGTAAGTTTGGATTTTGAGCAGGAGGTCAGTGGTGAGCCAATGCGTGAACCTAGAAATGAGCTTTCAAATACTGAAGTTGATGCGGAGAGCAACGAAGAAATGGAGTTTGATGACAAAGATGTAGAAGTACAGATTGAGATAGACATCTTTGGTGCATTATCTCTCATAGAATATGAGAGATTGACTACAGATTTTTGCTAGGAACTCTTTTGTAAAACTCTTTTAATTAGTCTACAATACTGGATAGATTCAATGAGTTGTGTTGCAGCTTTGTTTTTTTTTAATTTACATCGCTTAAGTATTTATTTTGTAAACTAAAGTATTGTATCCGTGTTATTTGTGTATCTGTAGCCATGGCCAACAATGACTATACATACTCTCCTAGTTTTAGTTTTCTTGTCACTCCGGCCGGTATCACCCAAGCAGATGGGCTCCTTTTTGTCACAGTTCACACCAAGCAGGTTAGCTACACACAGAACCTTTGGGCAGCTGGTTCCTTTAGACCTACTACGGCCATCCCTATGCCTAGGACTAGTGTGCCCCCTACACCGACCGTTCCCACACCTCAGTCGAGTGGCCTCTACACCGTCGAGTGGTTCGTCTTTGAGATGAGGTAGGCATTATTATGGAGGTGGTGGTTGTTGTGGTAGTGGTTCTACCAATGCGTCCACACCACTGAGAGAGTGTCCACCACTCTCTTGAGTAGGTAGTTCACCAATTGGCACACCATGTACACCTTGGGGATCACACGAGCATGATCCTAGCAAGGTGTACAAGAGCAGGGATGGGACTATTGTGGTGGATAGGGTCGAAAAGGCCATGCAACATAGGATTCGACAGATCTATAAAATTTAGTTTGGCCACTCTATGATGGAAATTTTGGATAATCAAGATGATGAAAGAAAGAGTTACTTCGTCGAGGCCATTCACAGAGAGTACGAGCCGGAAGAGGGGTACGATCCTGTCTTGAATTACTAGATTTTGAGCATGGCAAGTGCCACAATGTCATGCCGTCAATCAGAGGTGAGAGACATGTACAACGATGGTAGTCCAAAGGCAGCATAGTTGGATACAGAGGAGTGGGCGGATTTCACAAGAGACACAAGACAATCTTGAGAGATTTCAATAGTAGAGAGATGCAGCCATAGCACGTTTGGAGTCTACTGGAGCATCACATCTTGGGAGTGGAGGCTACGACACACTTTGGCATGAGTTTGTAAGTATTATACGTATGCTTTAGATGGTCAAAAATGTATATATTATTTGAATATTTTTTTAATGATTAAACCAAAATTTTGCAGGAAGTTTCCGTGAAGCGCCCTTTGACACGCCGAGAGGAGAAGTATGGGTACAAGCACGGACTTGTGGCCCTTTTGACCTAGCTGTAGGAGGAGGGAGAGGCTGTCGACTTTGGGAGGCATTACCATGAGGGTGACATCCTCCATATATGTTTCTTTTGTAGTTGTGGTCTTCTTGATACAATTGTACTCATTCATTGTATACTGTTTATGGTTTTGCATTCCGTTTACGATTGTGATTGTGGTATGACAATCAAGTTATGGTTATGATTTTGCAATTATGGTATGGCACAAAGGTTATGGTAATGGTTTGGCAATCAAGTTATGGTTATGGTTTTGCAATGATGGTATGGAAATCAAGTTATGCTTATGGTTTTGCAATGATGGTATGGCAATCACGTTATGGTTATGGTTTGGCAATCAAGTTATGGTTATGGTTTTATAATGATGATATGGCTATTATGGTTATGGTATGACAAGCAAGTTATGGTTATGGTTATGGTTTGGCAAGTGGGTTATGTTTATGGTTTTGTGGTTTTCAAGTCATGTTTTAATTATGGCTATAAATCTTCATGCCATTGTGCCTATGGTTTGGGAGTCGTCGTTATGGTTATGCTTTTGGGAACTTGTCATGCTTAAGCTTTTGATTTTGTGGTTTTGTTCTTCTTACAATTTTGCTAATCTGTATACACTCGCTCTTTAGCGTCAAACTGTATGTGGAGTGTGATTGCTTGTGCACTCTTCCTTTGGGCAGAGAGGGCTATTTTCTGCTGCTGCAATACATGCAGCATCAGTTTCCAGCCCTCTCTGCCCAAAAAAATGTTGCAAGTAGGGCCGTCGGTACAGGTATCTGTATAAGTGTTTGAGCCTCGGAATACGCTTGGTATGGGAAAAATTTTTTTGACGCATATTGGGTGCGTATAACAGCGTAAATTCCATTTCTTTTTTCGATGGTAGCTATGCCGGTACATATACCAACGATACGATGCCGACGGTGATTCCTACTCTTATTCCATGGATTTTTACTTTTAAAACAAGCTTTGAGTCATGCTATCCGCATTGATTTTCATGTAGCGTGTTGTCGTGTTACTTACTCAATTAGGAATTTATATTGTTGCAATGATCACCTTCTATAGATTGAGCATTTTGTTGGACATGTTGCACTTGACATTATGGTAGGGCTTTATGTAAAAGACCTTTCTTTGTGCTAAAATTCTCCCTACTTTCACTCAAAAAAATTCCACGCTCGATTTTATTCGCTTTGTGTATGGTTTTTCTCCTCTTAGAGGACCCTTTAACTTCTCACCTCATACTAGAGAGATCAATGTGACAATTTCATAGCAATGTGACTTGCTTGTGATAGTTGCTTTTGTGATCATGTGATGGATGGGCTTATTGAATTGTAAAGAAAATATGTATTTATTGCATCTTCTAACAAGTTCATCGTATATTAAGATCTTGGTTCTTGTCTTGAGTCCTCTTTCTTTGATTTTTCTTGACAAACACAGTTAAATTTGTTTTTGGCTTCCTATGTCTAGTATTTTGTAGAAATCTTTGAGATAATTACAAACGTGACTAAATTTATTTATATATTTATTTTGCAATTCCATATAGTGATATGAGATAACACTAATCTTGTTATAATGTAGCAAAAACAGTTAGGTTACATTGCTTGGGTGACACAAAAAGGTAACAAGATGGAGCTCATATTCATCAATTACATCGGCTAGGGAAGATTAATATGATCACAAAAAGAGAACATTAAAATAGGTGAGTAAATTGAGAAATAAAATGTTCTTGGTTGTCCTAGAAAGAATATTTAGTGGGATAGCCCTTCCAGTGGACCAAAACCTCCTAAACCATTTTGTGTAGCAGCTTCAGTCCCTTCATGTCTAATTTTTTCTCTAGCTCCAACCTCATACTCTCTCTTAGTCTCAAGAATGGGAAATTGGTGATTTTGATCATTAGCATCCAAGGCAGCATAAACATTAGCTTGTTCTTCTATCTCATCCTTTATTGAAACGAAGTTTACTGTAGATGATCTAGGTGGGTTGATGGTTTTCCCTTGATGACAAGTGGTAGGAGGAGTTCTTGCTTGGGCTGGGTCTCTTCCTTTGTCTATAGAGTTTTTAGACTTTTCCCTTGATGAAAGTTAACATGAGGGGCCGAATTACTGGGGTCATCTTCTTGAGGATATTCGGCCTTCTTATGAAAAAATTCCAGGCACCTGTAGCATTGAATTTGCCTTCCACTTTGAGAGATTGGAAGATCATTCACATGAACAAAATGCAGTGGAGACTGGGGTTGGAAAGCTGGCTTTGGTATAAATGGCACTTTGGGTGCTCGCGAGAGCTGATTGAGGTAAGAAGGAAGATCATGCTTACTACTTTATTGTAGTAACTCCCTTAAAAATACTCTTGTGTTTTGACTTGGCCCGGATTAGAGCATCCGCCGTGTAGAGGTAGGTCGAAGGGATTCTACTTCAGGAGCCAAATCTTCTCCAAGAACAAGGATGAAGCGAGTTACCTTTTGTTCCTCTGTCATGAGAGGTGCATATCGTGAAAGTCCGACAAACTACTCATAGTAAGATTCAACATACCTATCTGCTAGCTTGCAAGAAAGAAACTCATTCATCTTAGTGGTGGAATAGTATAGAGGAAGATAACTCTCCTGGAGATGATGCTTTAACTCATCCCAGCTTTGGGGTCACCTCTGCTACTTGGCAAGATTTGCAGTTGAGCTTCCACCATGCTTTTTCTAGTCCTTCTAGCTTAGCTCTCCTCATTATCCCCTAAGCAACTGCATTGTAGCTGACAAGAGAAAATTAGTCATCCATTTGAATTATCCATTCTTCTAGTTGAGTAGGCACATCATCACCCATGCCTAAAAATGAACGCGGTTGCAGAGATTTGAGCAGGGCCTCCAGATCCTTGTCACATCCAAAATCGTCTACAAGTGTTGTAGCAAGTGACATCTGATTTGGTACAGTGATAACTTGAGGTTCTAGTGGTGCTCATGTATCAAGAAGCACCGAATGTGAAGTGTTAGCTACAGGCGAGTCCTAAGTAGCTCTATCTCTTGGGAGTTTACGTGGAATATTTTATGGCTGTGGCAAAAAAACCACTTCCTCTCAGCAATAGGTTCATAAACCTCACAAATACCCAAGTGTAGATTTAAACTTCTTAAAAGTCAGACATTTCAAAAGATGGATTCTCTTTATTAAGTCCAAATCTACATTTGAAAAATAATTATTGCGATTAAGAAAAACACTTTTTAAGCATTTTGTAAATGCAAAGATTCTCAATTACATGCTTTTGAGAGGAGTGCCTCAAAAACCTTAGGGGTAGCATTCATGAAAAATACAATATTATAGTCTTGAATAAAATTCAACGGGAGTTTTTTCCTTTTTTTTTTTTGGAAATATATCTTGACATATTTATTGATTTTGGATTCTAAGCTTGGTGATTCCTTCTTGGGTTTATTTTAGTTGATGAAATAATTGAATAGAACTTTCTTAACTCTTTTGAATGATTGATTAACCTTAACTACTCATAGAGGAGCTTTGTCCATTCTACCTTGTACTTGTATCTTGTTCCCTTTAATTGTTTGCAAATGTTACATTCCCTTGATTGCAATAACTTGATCTTTTCTCAACCACTCCATCCCTAAAATTCCTTATATATATTTTTCCATCTTGCGTACACAAAATTGAATGAGAACTAGAATGACCTTTTAAGTTGAAAGAAAGGTCTATGTCCTCCTTGTCTATGAAAATGGTGGACCTACTAGACCAATGCTGTTCTCAACTTCTTACCCATGGACCGAGCCTCGATTTGCAGCCTCTTAATGAGAAAATTAGATTTGAACTTATCTTAAACAATCTTCTTTCCTTTTGTGTTTCTTTGTCCCTTAACAATCTTAATTTCCAAAATGGTCTTATTAACATTTGATTTTGTTACAAAAATTTGTTACGAAACCTCAGAGGTTTGAGTACTTTCAAGGGAGCTTATCCTCTTCTACCTTGCACTAAAAAGAAATAGTCCCTTTTGTAGGAAAGATGAGGGGCATAAAATGTTCTAGCATGGTTTCTGTTTCATTTCTAGAGAAGTTACTTCCATTTCCTCTTGCATAATTCCGAGAACTCCTTCTTTTTTAGTGTTCCTTTCCATTTTCTCTTGCACAATGTTTTTGAGAACTTCTCCTTTTTTACATTTCCATGCCTTTTTTTTCCATACCTCACTCTCTTCCTACAAAAGCTCTACTACAATCTTTATCTGGCCAAGGATAGAAACTATAATTTGATACCAATTGTGAGGGCCATGCCAAGGACCACCAATTGCACCATCTCCAAATGGATACACCACAATTCTTGACATCCCTCCATCTTGAGACCGACACCAAAACAGGACTCCTCAAGCTCTTTGATGCCAACTCAAGGGGGTGATAATGGTCACTTTTTCTCATATGGAACCCTTAATCCCAAAATATTTTTCCATATCGATTTAAAACTTTTCAAACGAAGCCATCAAACTCGATTTAAACTCTACCTTTCAGGGTTTCTGGTGAGAGTTCTCTAATTCACCCTTGGTTCAAGGTCACTGATGCTTTTTCCTCGTTTATGATTGAGCAAAACCGTCAGTGTGTTTCCCTAAGACGAGTGTATTTACTAGCTACACAAATATCTCATTCCCAAGTTTTATCCCCACTCTGTAGATCAGAATCTCTTTCCTCCATTCTTGACTTAACTTAATGGACAACATAAAATTGGGCTCAACTTTTTGGCCAACAAAGTAACCCTCCAGACTTAACCCTCCCACCGAACCATTTGATTAATGCACCTTTCCAAGGTAGTACTATGATACTAGAAGATAGTATTCGAAACGTGTCGAATCAAGAATACATTTGTCAGTGTAAGTGTAAGTGATCTCAAGCATGTCAAATCAAGAATACATTTGTCAAATTAAGTGTAAGTGTCAAATTGAAACGTTTCATACCCTTGTAAGTGTACATATATCAAGTCATTCCCACTTTTTCCCTTTATAGAAATTTTACTTTCTTTTTTCTTTAATATTATTGAAGTTCTTGTTAACCAACAAGTCAGATAGTGGAGTCAATACTAGGTGAATAGGAAGCTTGGGGATTGCCCAACGCTCCTTATCGCTTGGTGTTGACCTTGGTGTAACCGATGGAGATCCTTTTGGTGATGTAATCGACAAGTCAGACAGTGGAGTCAATACTGGGCAAATAGGAAGCTTGTGGACTACCCAACGCTCCCTATCACTTGGTGTTGACCTTGGTGTAATTGGCAATGGAGACCCTTTTGGTGATGTGATTACAATTCATGCAGTGGAGTCAATACTGGGCAAAAAGGAAGCTTGGGGACTGTCCAACGCTCCCTATCGCTTGGTGTTGACCATGGTGTTAAAGACATTATATGTGATAATGGGGTCAACACCGAGAGAATAGGAGGCTTGGTGACTGTCCAACTCTCCCTATTGCTTGGTGCTGACCTTGGCAAATGGCACCGGTCCATGGTTCTGACTTTGCCTCTTCAACATCCACACATGAGCTCATGGCAAGCTCCTCTGTTGCCATACCAAGCATCTCTAAAGGCTCGCTTAAATCAACATTTCTCTTTATTGAACCTTTTAACAAATGTGGGAAAGAGGTAGTTTCATGATGGTGCCCAAACGAACACTTTGGATCTATTTTGTGTCTCTTGCTTCTATGAGCTCTTATGCCTGACAATCAGAACAAGGACCATTTTGAGAAATGTAAAGCAATTACATATTTCCATTCAATTTGTGCGTAAATGAAAACGATAAAAACACAAAGGTATATACATGTAACATCTCTAAATATTTATACTCTTGTTTAAGACACACTCATGCGTGCACACACACACACACACACACACACACACACACACACACACACACACACACACACACACACACACACACACACACACACACACACACACACACACACACACACACACACAAATGGCAAGGAGTATTAACTTAAAGTGGAGAATTTTAGGCTCCCTTGTACAAAGGCCCATACATTTTCATTGTGTCAGCTAAACTTTCTGACTCGACATTTTACTGTAGTATATACATACCACTTCAAGTTTAATCATTGTAACTGTACACTGGTGTTTATGGAGTCCAGCCACTTGAGAGCGGAAGAGGTCGCTCAAAATTATGGCATAAATTATCAGGGGTTCATAAAGTGTGTAAAATTTATTTGTTTATTGATAATAGGGTCTACCAAGATATAGGTTGACTGCTCAAATGAGTACTACTCTTGATCCAATCAAGAGAGCTCAGATCTCAAAAAAGCTTAAGGCGGCTAGGGCTGAATATATAACAGCATTTGTCAGAACAGGGTATGGTTGAGGCAGAGAGCATATCTTAATCGAACGTGCAAGAATAAGGAGATAAAGTATAAAGATACTTAAAAGAAAATCATTCGCAGTTTGTAAACTGATTAAGTTTAGTGTGAAGATGTAACTGACTACCTAAGTCTTGTTAAAGTTCGTTCATTTTTTAATAAAGTTTATTTGCAAAAAAAAGTTGAAACTTTGTGACATGGATAACAACTAGGATGCCCATACATCACCTGCATACAAAGCCAATGCTAACTGGATGTTATGTTGTTCTATGGGTGCAGGTGAGGGCTACTCTCTTTGATTCAACTTTTTGGTTGCTTTATTGTTGGGAGGAATGGCTATTGGTTCGCAGTTTGTAAAAGAATTCCTACATTCAGATGGTGACTTGTACCAAACTGATAAGATTCAATTATACAAAATCATGCTGTCTAAAGTTTGTTTTGTATAATAAACCTCGTATTTATCTGAGTACCTTGGTCTTTGAACATATGTATGTTTGTTTGTGGATATTATAAGTAGATAACTAAAACACACACACACACACACACACACACACACACACACACACACACACACACACACACACACACACACACACACACACACACACACACACACACACACACACACACACACACACACATTGGTACTTGTCTTTATGTTTATGGTTAAAAAAAACTAAACTACCCCCTACTGTTGTCATCCTAGGTATAAGAAAATGGCTTTCCTAATGATACACTATGTCAGTATCCACGATGGGAAGGAGCCCCTATAGGGTTATGATGGTTAGAAGTGCTTCACTGGATGCTATTAACGTAGTAAAAATTCTATCTTACTCTTTAACTAGGCCTCACCTACCCTTCCTTGGGCGCAATGGCTGCTCTGCTGTGACGGACCACATCAGAGGCGGCTACAAGATTTGGCTTCCCCAGAAGGAATAACACCTAGCCTACTTAGTGCATGGGGTGATAACAATTTTGTGCACAACTCACCATGAGTGATCGTGATCTGCCTTCTCTTATTTAAAGAGGTGAGGGTGCATTCTGCCCCTCACTTAGCCTTGTGTATGTTTTTACTTGCATAAAAAGTAAGGATTGTATGTGTTTAATTGCTGCTGTAACCAATCATGGAGCTTGTTACTCAACCAACACAGGTTGGCTATTGTTCACTGAGCTTGAAATGATGATTTTTATCTTTTTCTACTTGTCTTAGGATATTGAAAACAACCTGGATTATTGGTTGGCATACCCTCTCGCTTAGCCTGGTAAGGACCACTATGTGGTTGGCTTTGCTTGACAGTAAGAGCCACTACTGTGGAACCTTGATCCCCATCGCTTAGCCTGGTAAGGCCCACTATGTGCGTTTGCTATGCTTGAAATTATGTGGTAATGATTCAATGGTTTAACACTCTTCGGCAAATCTATGAACCTGCAATTGGTTTTCGGTTGCTCTAAGTAAACTATTCATTTGTTTGATTAAAGTTATTGGGAGACAATACAGTGACTGCTACCGCTTGGCTTGACATTACAATACTCTGTTGATTCTTTGCATGGTCACATGACGTATTGTTGATGCATACTGCTCAAAAAATCTCTTGATGGGTGGGGTATACTCCAAGTGTTTATTGGTTTTAGACTTGTTCCTGGTACTAGTTGTTTTTTCTAAACTTGACACAGGTCGTGAAAAATACTGGCTAAATTGGAAATTGGGGGTTTGGCCCATTTTGGTACTAGTTGTTTGGGGGTTTTTTGGGGGTATTCCCCGGCTGCATACTGACATTAATCTTGTTTGTTACTAGTTATTTTAATGAGGTGATACAATACATTTCTTTTGCATTCACATTGTTAGGTATAGTTTGAAAAAAGCCCATAAAGGCATCTATTCCTTTTTTGGTGTGACATTCGGTATGGCTAGGTACCGCATCTACTTTAAGGATTCTCTGCCACTTGGTTTGCTAAGAGATGTATAAATGACATACAAACTTGGGAAGGTTGGTTTCCATGAACCCTAAATGGGCAAAAACTATATCTTTTCTAAATAAACAAAAACAAGTTTGATATTCTTGAACTATTAATGGAATTTTTTCTTAGGCTTCTTTACTTTGAAAACAAGCAAGAGGAATTGGAGCTTCAATGATCTGGCAAAGAAAAAACTCAAAAGACTGATAAAGATGTTGATGGTGGGATGAGACACTTGAATTAGAAGTGGTTATGGCCTTCTAATCAGAATAGTATTTATGATGAAATAAACTTTGGGATAATAAAACATTTTTTAATATATATGGAACACATAAATACTTTGGACTAAGCTTGTAAGTTTAAAAAAAGTTGTAAGATGGACATGGATAACAACTGGTTTAGTCCATTAATATGTGTAAAACACATCCAAGGCTAATGTATTTTTTTTCTTGTTTGGATGGATGCAGATAAGGACTCTATCTTATCTTGGAAGTTTTTTTTTTGGCTTAAAGCAATTGTCTACACATGATTACACTTACACCTACTGCTAGGGAAGTACTTTTGATATCTGTATACTAGAATGATGCTTCATTCTTATAAACATTATACAAAGATAATTCTAAGATTGAGTTGTTTTTGTACTTATCATTTCCCTTTCTCTGGAGCCAGCTGTCTTTTGAATGTAGAAGTTCAACTATGTCTTATTATTTATGTTAAAACAACTACACACACATCCTAAACATAAGGTTTTTGCATTCTTTTGGATAAACCGCGACGTTGGCTTTAGAAACTAGTTCTGAATCTTAGTTCTAAGTTGGACCCATAGTCTGTAATTCCTTGACTGGTTGGTTGGTGGTAGGTGGTCCCTGATAGAATAATTTTTTGGTTTCCTGCTCACGGCTATTATAGTATCTGACTTTGCCGATTTAAGGATTGCAGGCCCAATCTACAACACTAATCATATTTATGTTTATATATTTCCTTTCAGGTTTACAAACACTTTAGAATGACAGCCTGCATGAAAGTAAAATACAACCCAAAAAATCATACAAGGATTCTAGAGCAGATTAAGTTTCACCTAAAAGACCATACTTCAAAAAATGCCTTAGCAGTTAGAACTCGACCTTTCTTGGCTAGAAAGGCCATGACTTACTACCATAACTAGTCATAGCCTTACTAACTATTTTGTATATTGCAGACCATTGCTCTCTCGCAAGGCTTGGAATTATCCTCTGAACACCTCTCTATGGTAATATCTCTTGTCCTCAAATGTATTGGCAACCTGGATGCTTCTCAACTAATTTATGATTCGGCACTTACCACAGACCAAAAGAAGTCTATCTTGCACATGTTATCTTTTAATGATTAGGTCAAGATTTTGGCTACCTTGGACAAGGATTCCAAAGATGGTGTGAATTTGATTGCCCAATACATAGCCCAGCTACCTATACTCTCAGTACAACATCAACATGAGCTTGCCCTATTTTCATCTTCTTGGGCTGATCTGTCTAACTTTCTAAAAAAACTATGCAGCCTCAATCCTTCTTTTATCAGTTTCCTGGCTACTCCAACTATCCCGCAAACGGGTCGTATCTTTTATAGAGATAGTGTAGCTCTTGAAGCCGTCAAAGAATTTCAGAGTAATCTTTGCTCCCTCAATGACTCCAACCTCTTAGAAATGGTACCAAAAATATCCAAGGTCTTCCCTTTCCTACCTGTTAGGCAGATTGAAATTGAATCTTTTGGGGTGTACCATCAGCTCTGGGTCCTACCTAACAAAGTCTTTCTAGCACCAATTCTTAGTGAAACCTGGGTTTATTTAGCTAATCTCCTAGCCTCTACTGTTGAAGACTGCAGGCTCAAAATTTTGAAAGGTGGACAGTTTCTTGACAAAGGGGACTCATAAAAGCCCCGTTCAACCTCAACCTCATCGACCATTCCAAATGCCCCTCCAATACAGGCCTCTATATTCGTACAACGGGGAACATGGAGTTTGCCAAAAGTAACCCAGATTTCTATACAAAATCCATTTGGAATGTTTTTTGACCCTATGTTAAATGTGCCTGCAAGTTCTTGACCCTAAAGCCTCATGCGAATCCAACATCATGTGGTTTGATCATGCCATTTGGTTTATTCTCAACCATCTGGACCTACTCTTCCCCAAAAAACCGGTGGAATTTCATCTCTCCCTTATTTGTTCTTGGTTGGGTGGCCAAGCTAAGCAGATAGTAATTGCTCAAATTGCTTTCAACATCTTTTGTGGGCTAATGCTGGATATCATGAAGAAGCTAAAGTCTGATGAACCTGGGATTTATCTAACCACTTATGCTAATTACACAGGGGTGAAGACTATCACTAGCCTACTCAAGCCTTGTATTGATGAAGATGACTCCCCTTCACTAAAAAGACCTAATTATCTTGCTACTCCCAACTCTTTTACTTCTTTTCAGACACCTAGCTCTAATCGAGGAAAATCTCGTAGCTACACTAGAGGAAGAGGAAAAAACACCCCAATCAGGCACCTTCTTGATTTATAATCATTGATGAACATGCAGGTTGCTTTGAGCCCATGTGGAAGGCAGTTTCTCAACAAAAAAACTCCATGCAAAGATTATATCTACGTTCACTGTCTCTTTTAGAATGAGCTTCTGGATTGGATACACCCTAAGGCACTTTTTTATGAGTGTTTTGACTTACTTTTTGGTAACCACAAATTACTTGACAATGTACTTATTGGTTCGAAGTATCAAAAACCTATTAAAAATTTGGTCTACAGTAATGCTTTTCTATGACACAATTCCATTCTTGATTGTGTTTGTAACCAATTTATCACATTTTGCAAACACTTTGATACATATGGTATGCTTGTCTGTACTTGTGATCTTAGCTTCATAGAAAATATTACAGTCACAACGATAATTTTTCCATATGAGAGCAACAACGATTGGAGCCTCTCATATGCATTGAGCTTGACAAGCCAGTGGTATGGATTCTCAATTCAATTCAAGGAACCCATTCAAAATTAAGACTGTGAGTATTTATATTTTGAAATTAGTTTTATGTGGGATTAGGTTGGCATGGAGTGATTGTTGTGGTTGAATAACAAATTTGTCTGTTTGCAACTACATAAAAAGATTATTGCATGCATATGGCAAGCTATGTAGTAGTAACAAAGTGTACAAGGTGACCATGAAAGAAGTCATAGTGCCATATCAAATGGATGCAAACTCATGTGGATGGAGATGTCTCCTACATGCTGCATACATACTATAGAGCTTCTTTGCACTAGAGCCATTCATGTCAAAGGTAGCCATTTTGCAAAGCATTACAATAACTTGTTGGTTGTATATCAATAAGGATTGATCTCAATTTTTCAACTTTTTTTTGCAGAGTGCATTGGAGAAATACACCATATTCTATTTGCATTGATAACTTGGGACACTTATCAATCATCTACTGTCTATTTCAAATCCTATAAGTTTAGATGTAGAAGACAATCTATTGGATGACCATGAAATAGACATGACAATGACATGTGAGGAACACAAGCCAACAAACCTCCTCGAGTCCTAAATTTTTTCCAGATTTGATAAGAAGGAACATGAGAGGAAGAGAAGGACCAGGCACATGGAAGGGTTGAGGAGAAGAGTGATCATGCAAAGGAAGGGGTTGAGAGGGAAGAGATGCATGATGCAGAGAGAGGTGCTAAGGAGGAAGGCAATGCGGAGGCCGAGGAGCGAAAGATGTACCATGCTAATGGAAGGGTTGAGAAGGAAGATCATGCAAAGGCAGGGGATGATGAAGAATTACATGTTGAAACTTCAAACTCTCAAGCAAAGTCCTCCACCATTCAAATAGAAGAGCCTGAATATCCTCCTCATTCAACAATGCTTGATCCTTAAGCAGACCATACCAATGTAGAAGCCAATTCATCTACTATGAACACCTCTACGATGGAAACACAAGAGTTTCAGACTGCCGAAGCACAAGGGACTGAGAAGGAGAAGCTTAGGGACATCAACATTGGACATGACAACCTCTACAATAGTCAAACCCAGTATGGACCCTTGCTAGAAGTTGACATGGTTGTTCCGGTAATAGCCAATGTAAAAGAACAATAAAGTCATCCTACTTTCTAACTAATTATATATTTCACAAAGGTTTTGCAAAGACTCATTATTTTGGATATGAATGGATTGCCATATGATGCATATGCAATCTACATTGACCTGTGCACTTTTTGTGGGGTCCCTGCCCCTTTTTGAGAGGAGCGGAGTACCTTTGATAGGTCTCCAATCCTGAGAAGGGAAAAACCAACGAACATTGCCTTAGCTACTACGTAGCCACGGGCATGAACCGTTAGTGAAGGATTGGTCCTATCTCGCTATGGCGGAGCGTGACCACCATAACCCTATCTAAAAACTATCTATAATCAATTATACCTAAAAGTATAAATCTTAGAGTGACCAACCTGTGCGCTTTTTTCCCCATGTTTCAGAAGCACAGCCGCCAAGGTTTGTCTCTTTTAAGATTTATGACTAAAAAAAAATTCTAGCGTTGGAAAGTTACCTGACTCATCGGGTCCACCCGTCCATAGAATGATACCGTCGGGTATCATTCTCCCACTTTCCACACTACACTCACCCTTCTTTTGTTATCTAATTACTACAACACTGTTAAAACATACATGTTCCTTTATTTTATTTATGATATTGGTTCGTTAAAACAGTCCTTCAAACAATATTACAAACAATAGTCAAACAAGAAGTCGTCCAATTTTAAACCAACAACCCTTGGATTAAGTTCACTCAAGAATCTCTACTGGCGCTATTATGTCCGATCGGTGTATACATTATTCATAAAAACCCTTGTCCTCATGAGCATCCCATACCGCTCGACAAGTACTCGTTGTGCTAATCTGGATGTACTCCATTCACAACAACAACGGTGCCAATCTGGGCGTCATCTCACGCCTCGGCAACTGCCACATAATACCAACGCTAATATGTAGAGAGACTTGAGAGAAACCATACCGAAGGTTTTGGACAAACATTCTTTCCTATAGCAACCAGTTTAACCAGACAATCTTTCCTACTTGTCAACATATGACGAGTTTCTTGGGGTTAAGCCCCGTGGTTTCGGTCCGTGTTTTCTTTTCATAAGGTAAATAATATATTCCTATGGTCTCGCATATGCAATGATGCATAACTTGAAACTGCAATACTAACCTGTACCACAGCTCCGATTAGTCCGATTAGTGGAGACATAGCATTTTCCGCAGGGATTCCACCGTTACTTGTACCAGCTTCATGATCATTAGCGCCTTGGGTTCGAGCACGCTTTGGAGCCATTTTTTTGTACTACACTTATGTTATACACTTAGAACTTTAAATTGGTCAATTTCCCTAGTAATCTCCTTGTTTTCAAAGAGAGTTTGTAATTTGAACCCTCGCCAACTCGGATTTACACTTAGTGTTGTTGTTCTACATCTAATTTCTATACATCAAATATTTGCTAATCTTAATTAATCAAAATTAAGTGTGTAAATTATGAGTGAAAGTTTAAGAATGCATTACTTTGATGCTTCACATTTCTAGTCCAATTCTAACTTCAATTTCTATACTTCAACTAAATCAATTTTTAGTATTATTCAAAATTCTACTTAATCTAATTGACAATAAAATTGGTGAATGAGAATTTCATCATGTATAATAAGAATATGATGAGTTCTCTTATGTATTAACTTTCAATTAACAATATATAAGTTAATAGTGAAGATGTACTAACTAGAGAGAGTAGGTATACTTAGAGAGATTAGAGTAAGAGAAAACATACACACACATCTTTTCTAAAGTTAATTGAATCTTACTATCCATTAGAAAGATTAGAGTAAAAGAGAACACACACACACACACACACATACACACACACACACACATATCCTTCTTAAAGCTAATTGAATCTTACTAATCTATTAGAAGATTAGAGTAATAGATAGCACACACACACATAACTAATTGAATCTTACTAATCTATTAGAGAGATTAGAGTAAAAGATAACACACACACACACACACACACACACACACACACACACACACACATATCCTTCTTAAAGCTAATTGAATCTTACTAATCTATTAGAAGATTAGAGTAATAGATAGCACACACACACACACATCTACTTGAATCTTACTAATCTATTAGAGAGATTAGAGTAGGAGATCGTACACATACACACATATCCTTCTTAAAACTAATTGAATACTCAATTAATACACACCTTATTAGTCCACTAGAGTTTTTGCTCTCTTAGTGGTTTGTGGACGCCTTCTCTCTAAGAGAAGTGGCAGCACTTCGTGAGCGCTATAGAGGCAATCTCTATGTCTAAAGTGTGAGCATGGATGCTCTATTTATAGCAGAAAGAAAAACGTCCAACTTTTTTTTTCAAAAAATAAATAAATATATTTTTTAATTTTTTTTAAATATATATATAAAAATATATATATTTTTATTTTTTTCCAAAAATCATACCCGCGTTTTTGGTACCCTTGTGGTACCCATGAGCTTGACCACTTTGTCATTATCATCAAAAGATAAGGCCCCACAAGCCCCCCCTCATTAAGATTAGTCAAGTGTAGCCTCTCCTTTTTCATGTGACAGTGTGTCCCACTTTGTCCCCTCCTATGTGATCCATGTGCCTTCATTTGTCATCCTTGTGTATTCTTTTTTCTTTATAATTATTTTATTTATTTTCTTAATGATAATTTACTTTACATTTTTAAGTTAAACTTTACAGTCTTATATTAACTTTACAGTAGTAAAAGAAAATTCTACAATCAGTAACTAAGTCTTACAATAAATTAATTAGTGATTCATATAGCTAAACATGTCAGAATTTTGTAGCGTAAATTTTAAATTCTAGGTTTTCTCAACCTACGATTCATAATTTGAACTTGAATATCTTAAATAATGAGTGATGGTTAAAAAAATTCAAATGCGTAATAGAACTTGTGTGAAATTTGAAAGTAAAGACCTTACACTTTTTCGATAGGCAATCACAAGGTCATTGTTTGGCTAGGCACCAAGGAATTTTTGAAGTTTTTTCTTTCAAGGTTTTGGCTTGCACTATGGTCTTCTGTGAAACAACATAATCTTGGCCTCTCATGGCCGTAGTTACTTTATAACATACCTTTTTCATGAATCTATGTGTGCTTTCATGCTAACTATACTTTGTTGATAGATGACACACCACATAAGGGTTTGCTTAATCTATTGGGCACAACTCTGTCCCCACCATCATTTCAAGGGCATAAACAAGACTTCTACCTAGAGGAAATTTTGATCCCATATCTGCAACAAGAATTGTGTTACAACCCTTTGACTGTTTTTAAATTTTTACTTGCAAATACTCTTCAAAATGCTAACTACATACATTAAGATAATTCTTTTTACCTGTCAAGGTGATGCCAATGATGAGGTAGAGAGAGAGAGAGAGAGAGAGAGAGAGAGAGAGAGAGAGAGAGAGAAAGAGAGAGAACATGTAGAGGAATGGAAGAATGATCAAAGATGCCCTCACACAGAAGAGCAACATAAGATAGAAGATTTTGCATATATTGTTCAAAATGTAAAGAAATGACATGTACTTTCACAAAAAGAAAGAGAGACAAATTTATCTCACTTTTGAAATAAAGGTACAGCCTAATGGTCAAATTCATCTCCTTGTTGAAATAAAAAATTAGATTGAAAGAAAAGTTACAATCCAGTGTAATTCATCCAAGTTAGATTGGCACAATTTGAACTCGGCCACAAAGATCTCTATAGACAATTTTCTTTTCCCTTTGTAGCAATACTTTCTGTCCACTCAACAAGAAATATAATTGTGAGGGCTCATTATCTGCAGTCTCCTCCACTATGTCATGCCATAGTTGGAGAAGGTTGCATTGCTCCCTTATTGCTATAACTGTCACAAGGTTGACCTCTTTCTCCACCACTTCCACATCTAAGACAATGTTGTTCTCCAAACCTGGTCTCTTAATTAGTAGGCACATAGTAGTCTGCAACAAATTGAGAGCATATTTCCCAAAACAAGACAATAAGCGACTGAGTGCCAATCATATATCTGACAACTAAAGTGTCAAGTGCAATCTTGTAGCATATGCCAACCATCTCTTTCATGTACCATCCTCAATCAAGAAGCTTGTCATAGAAGGAAGAATAAAGAGATTTACATGGTAGTCTTAGTGACATATACATGACAGGTGTGAAAAAGCTCAAGAAATATACTAATAGGACAAAAATTTGGAAGCTTCACCAATTTGGTGGGTACAGATTTTTAGAGAGACATTTGCACATCCCTATACAGCTTATTTCATAGAGACTCACTCACTATTGTATCCGATATTGGACAATCGATATTGGCCAATTGACGTAGTTCCAGGTGGTTGGTAGAGGCACCTTAACTAATGTCCCTTTTTTATTCCTTTGGTTGAACGGGTAGAAATGTTTGTAGAATAAAATTTCATCATTTACAAGGCTCTTGATTGTTCTTCCAGCATATTGTAAAATACCAATGTGAGCATGGGTTAAAGATATGAGGCCTATAGTGCACTCCATTGGCTCCCATTCCTCGTATGAAGAATGATAAACATTTGTAAGTGTAATACCCAAAAGTAATAGAACGAAAAGGTCTAAATGGAAGAAAATAAAAAGAAAGATACGAAACCACTTACAATTGTATCTTGGGTGATATACCATTGAGGCATTACCACCATGAGCAATCAAATCAAAGTGAGTGAAGATATGTTGAATTAAAACCTCTTTTACAACACTGATGCTTTCCATGTGGAACAAAAAAGATTTATTGTATAGTAACTTTTTCTCCTTCTTGGCTGCATGAGAACCAAAAATAGAGCTAATGCTATTTCTTGGCCTCCTTGGTAGACTCATGGTGAGGTTAGTTGGGGAGAGAGCAGAGAAATCCATAGATTTTAGAGTGGGAAGAAGAAGAAGAAGAAGCCATGTTCTGAGTGTAAGAAGAAAGACATCTTGCTTGTAATGGAGGGAGGATGAGTTTTGAAAGATTTATTAATATAGGGATAGTTTATAGTGGTGGGAGTATGATAGATTTAGTTCGATATCTTTCAATACCTTGATGGCTATTAGAGCCCCTTACTAGAAAGTCCACATATTAATACTGCCAACGCCGTAAAAACAAGATGTTACCTTACCAAGAATTTTAGATCCTTCACATTTTGGAATGTTTTATCCTATTTATTGATTTATTTCATTTATTTTCTATGTTATGTTACCTTGCAGCTAATCCTTCTTAATTAGCAAGGCTAGATTAATCTATTTTCTTAATAAATGAAAGATTAGGCCTATGTATACTCATAAATCCTCTCTTAATTAAATATTCTCTGCTGAATGTTGTAATTAAGCTTAGGGTTATTAAGATAATTAATGATTATATCATATTAGGACTGAATTTGTCCATATTAACCATAAATTAATGGGAAATATATTAATTAAGTTTAGATTATGTTGAGATAATTATCAGAGCTGCATTGGGCTCTCATTAATTTAGGAAAACTATCTTATAATTTTTTGAGTAATTTTCATAATTAATCAGGCAGAAGTACACTGTTTTTTTGAGAAAATTAGGGGAAACTAATCAAACCGATTCAAAATGCTTTGAGTTCTCTATCAGAGGTTAAATATATTTTAGGGAACCCGTGATAATTATTTCAAGCTCATATTAATGATTTACCTAATTACTGTAGTAGAATTACTCTGATTTTAGGACAATTTAAAAGGGAAAAATTAGCAAATTGATTCAAAATGCTTTGATTTATTTATAAGAGGTTAATTATATGTTACGGAACCCGTGATAGTTATTTCAAGCTCAGATAATTAATTTAACTAATTACTTTAGTAGAATTACTCTAGTTTTATGACAAATTAAAAGAGAGAAATTAGCAAATTGATTCAAAATGATTTGAGTTATTTATTAGAGATTAATTTTATGTTAAAGAACATGTGATAATTATGTCAAGCTCAGATAATTAATTTACCTAATTACTTTAGCAGAATTACTGTGTTTTTTGAACAAATTAAAAGAGAGAAATTAGCAAATTGACTCAAAATGCTTTGATTTATTTATTAGAGGTTAATTATATGTTAGGAAACCCATGATAATTATTTAAAGTTTAGATAATTAATTTATCTAATTACTTTAGCAGAATTACTCTGGTTTTAGGACAAATTAAAAGTGGAAAATTAGAAAATTGTTTCAAAATGCTTTGAGTTATTTATTAGAGGTTAATTAAATGTTAGGAAACTGGTGATAATTATGTCAAGTTTAGATAATTAATTTACCTAATTACTTTAGCAGAATTACTCTATTTTTAGAACAAATTAAAAGGGGGAAATAGCAAATTGATTCAAAATGCTTTGAGTTATTTATCAAAGGTTAATTACACCTTAGGAAAACCGTAAAAAGTTTTTTATACTCAGATAATTAGCTTACCTAATTATCCCAGTAAAATTACATTATTTTTAGGGGAAAATAAAAGGGGGAATATAGTAAATTAATCCAAAAACCTTCAATATAAATATCAAAGGTAGAACACACCTTGAGAAATCCGTGATAAATACCCCACCCTTTGATAAATATTTTAGGTATTTATCTTCAATAAAAGTAACTGATTTTGCGTATAAAATAGAGAAAGGAAATTAGTAAATGAATTTATCTAATTACCAAATAAATACCTGAGGTCCAAAATCACTATTGAAGGGTGGGAAAATTACCTCAGCATAAATGGTTGGTATAACGAATTACTATCACTAAAATGTTGCCTAAATTAGACCATAGGTATAGGAGGGAAAGGTTATAAAGCAAATTTATGAAAATTCCTAAAGATAGAACATATTCAAGTGCAATTTAGGATGAGTAATCCATTAGCCGATAGAAATTTGTAATTTACTAAGGCTAAAATGGAATATAGATTAAGGATAAACCTAGTTAAAGGGCTTCCCAAATTAAATGGTAGTTATGGGAAATTACTTATAGCATAAAGAAGTTACAGGAGGAATATCTCATCAAATTAACTATCAAGGATACCTACTTACTCCAAAAATCTTTATTTTTGAGTTAAAAAAAGAAAAAAAGAAGATTAGTTAATTAAACTTCTAATCGATTAAGTCTCTTTATAAGGTTGCCGACATGGCTCCAAAGAGAACCAGGGAAAATCCTCTTACCGAGGAAGAGGATGTTAGCATCAAAAGAAACAAGGCCACTAATGACCATGAGGCTGGGCCTAGCCATAGGCCAACGGAGGAAAGTCTACGGGCTTCCGCCCAACAGCACATGGACGAGCAGTCCCAGGTGGATTCTATTTTGTTCACTTAAAATCTTTTAAAGTTCATTTTTAAGTTAACATTGCATACATAAGGTTAGGAATGATAAACTGACTGTAAATGGAAGGTAACTTCCATGAAACTAACGAGAAATGATCGTAAGTAAGAAAGAAATGATTGGGTTATGATTGATTGATTTAGGAAAGAAATGTTTGACCATCCTTAAGACAGCTTGTCTCAAGACACCTCTGATTCCTTGAAAATATTTTACTCCAGGTAATGAGTAATGATGGTGATACCATCATGGATGAGTCGGTTTCCTCAGCACGCGTGGAGTCTTTACTCCGTGCTTGTTTGTGTTTGTGGATATTACTTTCAAGTTTATCCTAGAGGAACCACCCAGTTGTATGGGCAGTCGGTTGGCGTATGGGCGCCCGGACTTTGGGTGATGCCTTTTTCCACCCCGGTTTTTATAAATAAGGAATGTGTGCCGTTTTTTCACCCCTGTATAGGTGGTCTTGAGACAAGCCAGTACTAGTCAGAGATACTTCAGAATGACAGTACCTTGTCTTAAGTCGAAAGATGTTTGTTTGCTGAAAGAATGTCTTCAATACTGTTTTCAAAGGTTGTCTTAATGAAATGCAGTTGTGAAAGTTAAAAGGAATCATTGTTTTAATTGTGAAAAGAATGTGGTAGTAATTAAACAACACAGAAATCATGTGTGAGTGCGGGGTGGTAAGTGGGGATTGACTAAGGTTGTCAATCATGGACGGGTGGACCTGATTAGTCAGGTAACTATCCATTTCCGCACACTAAAACGTTTAGAAACTTCTTCACTTGGAAGAGGAATCCACCAACGGCTGTGCCCTCACATATGTTAGGAGGAAAAAAGCATTGGCTAAGGAGACCATAATCTGAATGATGAAGCTATAGGGCCAGATTTTTTTTTTGTTGCAATTTCGTTTCCACTGCGAGACAGGACTAGGTCTCTTTCTAGGGTTATAAACCTAAACCATTGTCAATGGTAAGGGTGAATTTTCCCTGGAATTTTTCTTGTTTAAGGACTCTGACTTAGTAGGCCTAGAGACCTGTCAATGGTACCATCCGGTTTTTGGTGTCGACGGGATTGGGGACCTTACAATGTGATGTAGTTCATAAAGCACAAAAAGTGCTTGACGAGAATCTTGTCTAGGATGTGGTTTCTTGGAATGAACTGATTGTGGGATATGCCCAACTTGGTCAAGGCCAAGCCTAGCTTTGGGATGTTTTTGGCAAGGGTGTTTCTCCAGATGTAATCAGATACTCTTGCATATTGAAATGGTCAGGGCCAAGAAGCTCTGAGCTGTTTTCATCAGCAGATGCATAATGAGGTCATCTCTCCAAAAGCAATTGCATATGCTTGTATCTTGAAGGCATGTGGCATTACACAAGATACTAATATGAGCAGAAGATTTCACGATGATATGTTTAGTCATGTTGTTGAAAGAAAATGTGGTCCTTGGCACTGCCTTGGTTGACATGTATGCCAAATGTGGTGCACTTCCTAGAGCGCAAAAAGTGCTTGAGGAGCTTTGTGTCCGGGTTGTCGTCTCTTGGAATGAATTGATAGTGGGATATGCTTAAATTGGGCAGGCCCAAGAAGTTCTGGGATTTTTTTGATGGATGCAAAGCGGGGAGTGTCTCTCAAGATGCAATCACATGCGCTTGCATCTTGAAGCTTTGAGCTATTTTTGACGTATGCACAGTGAGGGTGTCTCTCAAGATGAAATCACATACGCTTGCGGCAAGAGTGTGGGTTTGAAAGCTTTGGGCTGTTTTTTGAGATGCCAAGAGAGGGAATCTCTCCAAATGAAAAAGAATTCACAAAGATATTGTTAGTCAAGGGTTGTTGAAAGAAAACATCATGCTTGGTGCTACCTTGGTTGACATGTATGCCAAATGTGGTGCATTTAAAATAAAGCACAAAAAGTGCTTGAGGAGCATCTTGTCTGGGATGTCATCTCATGGAATGTATTTGTGGGATATTCCCAACTTGGTCAAGAAGCTTTGGGCTATTTTCTTTGGATTCCAAGTGAGGGTGTCTCTCCAGCTGTGCACTCACATACGCTTGCACCTTGAGCTCTAGGTTGTTTTTGGCGGATGCAAAGCGATGATGTCTCTCAAGATGCAATCACATATGCTTGCATCCTGAAGACACAGGTCCATGTCAGGATGCTCTGGGATATTTTTAGGAGATGCAGAGAGAGGGCATCTCTCCAAATGCAATCACATACACTTGCATCTTGAAGGAATGTGGCATTACACAAGATGTTGATATGGGCAAAAAAATTCACGATGATATTGGTAGTCAGGGGTCCCTTGGTTGACATGTATGCTAGATGAGGTGTGTTGCGGGAGCGAATCACACCACCTATAAATTGCATGCAAGAGTATTTAGATCAACATAATGTCAATCAAGGACACAGATGACATGATAGGCGCACAGAGGCAATCTCTATAGCTTGTCAAGCTGAGACCATCCCACACATAAAACACTTTAGAAGGCCAACTAAACCTAAATCAAGAATCTCATTGCTCTCAACTACACCACCCACTCAGTTTATGTCACCAAAATTCTAACGACTACTTGAGTGCAAAAAATAGACATCATTTGATACACTTACAAGACCACAAATAGATCGTAGATGCGTTTGCGCACGAGCTCCCTTTCACTTGGAATGCTTGGAGTTATTGTAAAGCTCTCTCCGAGCCTATCAAAATGGTGCAGTCGGATCTTCAATGCAATGAGCGAGTAGGGAGTCGCATAAGGATGAAGCTCACACTCTCTCTCTTTCTCTCTCTCTCACACAAAGCGCACACAATCAACGACAACTCAAAACTTTGATTAAGATCAGTTCTCCTTACAAAATGACCTAGGTACCTTATACACTAAGGCTACCATAGGTTAAACCAAAAATAGAGCTCAATGGGTCAAATGGCTTTGTGTTTACAATCTGGAAGTGCCATTGCACTTTGGCTTCTGCAACTAGAGTAGCTACTCATTTCAAATGATATTTTAAACCATAATCCACATCATTTTATAAGTCTCAAAAAATAAGACTTTGGCACAAAAATTGAGTTATGCCATACTATTGACCCATGGGTCAACACTACCCCCCTACGAATTCATGCCATCCCTAACATGACCTAATTGTCAATGTCGGTGCGGTCTTTGTTGTCAAATTTTCTTTTGTTTGCTCCACTGCTTGTACATTGTCTTTTGGATGCCTCTGTAAATTCCTTACTAGAATATGTTTTGATGTCCAATGATTTTTGGTGTTACTATAACTTCAGGAATGACTTAAGTTTTTGAGTATTCAATTGTCTACCTTTTGTGTCTTCTCTTCGACTTCATTGGGGAATTCTTTGTTCCTGCATCAAGGTGATCAAAGTAGCATTTGCTACTGTTAGCTTTTGTGTGCTGTGTATATCATTATACTACTTCTACTTGATACATGA
This sequence comes from Adiantum capillus-veneris, assembly GCF_014529385.1. Taxonomy (NCBI): domain Eukaryota; kingdom Viridiplantae; phylum Streptophyta; class Polypodiopsida; order Polypodiales; family Pteridaceae; genus Adiantum; species Adiantum capillus-veneris. The sequence continues at coordinate 19,412,799 of NC_140948.1, read as the reverse complement.
CTTAATTAAAGCCTAACAAAACCCCAATTAATTCCCCAAGTTAGTAACTTGCTTCAAAAGGGCTTTATCTGACATCATTCACGATAGATGACCATCTATTAGCTATCATTGTCCATTTGTCCCCAAAACTCATATACATGATGTATAGGGTGTGTAGATGGCTATCATGGCTTCATATTTGAAAAATTGCATCTCTAGCTAGGGGTTAAACTTCTATCCTTTTTCAATTTTTCTTCACCCTTAGCTTGTATTCTCTATTCATAGCCTTCTAACAAAGTTTGGCTTGATTTACACATGTAGTGGGCTTTCTAAGCTACCTTTTTGGATTTCAGTCTTGAAAATGACTAATGGTATCTCTAGCACCTTTTGACTACCAAATTTTAAATGAATTTTACCATGAGCATCCTCTAAACATGTAGAACCAATACTGATGACCAGAAATGACTCGACCCTTGGTTGCTCTTGTAGACATCTATTGCGATAGATGAATGAACTATCATTTTGCCCCTCTTTTTTGTCAGTATTGTTAGTCCCTTTTGCTTGTTAGGCTTTATTAAGTCACATACAAGATAAAAGATTTACAGTATAAGATCTACTTATTGTATACAGTCTTGTAGTCATGTGAAGTGTATGATAAGAAAATTTACACTTTATGGGTACTTTTGTTTAGTCGCATCACCAACTTTCTTTGTCCTTGTAGGCCATCCCAGAGTTTTATGACCATTCTCAGTCATTTTTTGGCCTCATATTGTTGTTGAAGACTAATTGGGATTCTTTTCTTACCTCTGACATTATCGCCTTGTGCTTATGAATTTTGAGACATATCTCGTGTAGAGTTTCCATTTTCATGTACCTTCTTGTCTTTGTACTGTTAGGCATCTCTTCAGTCTTTTCTTCATCTGGATTATGGATTTTTAATTATTATTATTATTTTCATATTTTTCTTAAGAAAATCTCAAAAAATAACTAAATAAAACCAAAAATCAACTCAACAAAAAGAAAAATCATTCAAATAGAATTCTAAACGCTATATACATTGTACACTTATACCCTAGGGACTCATATATGACTTTTGTCCTCGTACTCCTCTTGTAACGCTATTATGAGTGCATATACTTTGAATATTTGTCTTAAACTTATCACAATCAAATGCAATGCAACTCACAAAACATTGCCCTCTAATATTCATAATATTAGGTCTACATATAGAATGCCTCCCCCCCGCCTATTTGGAGTCCTCCTGGAATTGTCAAGGGTATGTGATGTGCTTGGGCAATTAAAAATCGTGCCAATGCGGGCCTTGTAATGTAGCCCTATTATGCATACGCAGTCAATGGAAACAAATTATGTTGTGAAAGATGTGGCTATAAGAAATTTGCTTATTGGCATTTACTAGCAAGGCTTCCTATTCTAAGCAATGTGATGGTATTTGAAGTTCCTATGCCGTTTGCTTGATTGAAGGTTGTAGAGATTTTTTGAAGGCTTACTTATGTGTTTGATGCCTCTTTGGGATCCTTTTAGCCTTGTTGTTGGTTGTTATATTTGGCATTGTTCCTTGGCAGTGGGTTCTGGCTTGACGTTCGGTATCCATATGTATTCTTGATTAGCCTGTGCTCGGACTATTACCATATACATGTGGTAGTGATGTGTGTGAACACACTAGACCTCCGAAGCATTTTTTCCCTCTTTCGGAGGTTTTTTTCCCGTGCATTGTATATACGCCCATCACTCTAGGGCTATCTATCTTTCCATTGCACACTAAGTAATACACTCTCAGTTGTGTGCCTTGAGCTTCCTTTGTCTTCTCCAAGCTGTGTGCGTTTCTCTGGCAACCCGTATTCCAACAATTGGTATTAGAGCAAGTTGCATCCTCCTGGGCTTAGTCACCAGCAGCTCCAGCACATGCCTTCTCACTTTCTCCTATTTTTGTGAGCTTTGGCGAGTGCTCGCAGGTCAACAAAAAATTCAGTAAGCTCGTAGAGCTTAGTCTGCTCAGATTCATGATTCGGGCTCATTTCGACCTTCGTTTCCACTACAGCCAAGTCTGCACATGCAATTTTGTCATTTTGTGCAGAATTTTTGTCAGTGCCAATTATTGCATAAAAGGTCCCATATAGTCTACTACGGGTTGTGCTATATAGCACTTGCTAGTCTCACTCAGTTTCTCATTTCGAGTAGTTTTCACATCAAGTGCATGCATTTTCCATGGATGACAACAACACAGATGTGATCAAGATGTTTGCTGTTGAGGATAGATTGGATGGGAAAAATTACCCTATGTGGGCTTACATGATGCAACATGATCTTATGTCAAAGGGCATCTGGAATATTGTGCAGGGCATTGATGTACGTCCTGGTTCTGAGGATGTAGACGATGTTGAGGATGTTGCAGGTCTTGCTGCTAGATTGCTGCTATTAGAGTTGTTTTGCCTACAACAGAACAAGCTCGTTGGGATGTAAAGGATGCGCGAGCTCATGTGTTGATTGTGTTGTCTGTGAAGCGCACCATTACTCCTCACATTCGTTCTGCATAATTTTCAAAACAAGCTTGGGACATTCTAGCAGGTCTTTATGCAAGCCGCAATGAGGCTAAAATTTCTTTATTGCGTGAAGATCTAGAATCGAAGATTATGCATGAGGAAGATGATATGGACACTTTCCTTGTTGGAGTCAAGAATATCAATGAGAAACTTATTTCTGTAGGTGAAGTCATTTCAAACAGTTCCCTTGTGCAGGCTATTCTTGATGCCTTACCAGATTCTTACTAGAGTACTTGGAGACTTATGACCCAAGGAAATCCTGAAGTTGTCAAGTTTGATGCATTATGCACATTGTTGTTGTTGCAAGAGTCACTTTCTAGAAAAAATAGGACTAGGTAGCGTGCAGTTGAACAAGATTTTATTGCTTCTCAAAGAAAGGGTGGTAATAGCAATACAACCACTTCTTATGGTTCTGCTGCGCGTGGCAAAATTTCTGTTCCTAATGCTTTTGCTAGTAGAAATTCGTCGGGAAATTCTAGTGATAAGGGAAAAAAGAAGACGCCTTTCCATTATTGTAAAGCTAATGATCACTTGATCAAGCAGTGTCCTAAGTTGAAGGAGGCCAAAGAGACAAAGAAGAAAGAGGGTGGTTCCACTGCAAATACTGGTTCCACTACAAATGCAGCCATTGTTCAGTCTTCTGTGAAAGGAGACTGTGATGCTCATGTTGATGCAAAATGGGATTTTAGTGCAGAGTGCACTTACAATCTTGCTATCCATGATGCATGCATGTCAATTGCTACAAATTAACATGTGTGGTGTTTCAACAGTTGTGCTACAAAGCACATTACGTCACATCGTGAATTGTTCACCTCTCTCGAGTCTATCCCTCATGGGAATTCAATCACTTGTGCCAAGAATGCCTCTTATCCGGTTCAGGGGGTTGGAGAGATTGTGCTTACTACTACAAATGGCAGTTTTTTACACTTGTTGATGCACTTTATGTACCTGGGATCAAGAAGAGTCTTTTGTCTGTATCTACACTTGCTAGAATTTGACTTGTAGTCAAATTTGTGGATGACAAATATAGTGTTCATGATCGTAGTTTTGGTGATGAAATTGCTGCATCTGGCCTTTTTTACCGTGGGCTGTATAAGCTCACTTTGTATGACAAGTGTGGAAATTTTTTTTCAAATGCAATTGCAGATTCAGGGGTTGTTTCAGATGCAAAACTGTGGCATGCACGTTTTGGGCATCTGAATTTTGCCAGTTTGTTGCGTTTGTAGAAATCTAATATGGCTGCTTCTTTGCCACCTCTTGAAGCACCTGTCAAACATGTTTGTGAAGGCTGTATTTTGGGCAAGATGCAACGTTCAAAGTTTCCAAAGGATGGTTCAGTTAGGGCCACATGTAGGCTACAACTTGTGCATAGTGATGTTTGTGGGCCCATGCAAACTCCGTCCTTGGGCAATTACCTTTACTTCGTGACTTTCATTGATGATTACTCCAGGCATGCATGGGTATTTCCACTTAAAGCAAAGTTCAAGTTTTTATGTGCTTCAAACAATTTTTGGCTATGGCTGAAAATGTCTCGAAATGTACTATGGGCACCCTCCGTTCCGATCGAGGGGGGGAGTATATGTCTCATGAATTTAATGCATTTCTGGCTAGTCGTGGGGTAAAACACCAATGTACAGTGCCTTATACGCCAGAAAAATGGTGTTGCTGAGAGGAAAAACAGGTCACTTACAGAAATGGCATGATGTATGGTAAAAAATGAAGCTTTTCCGCATTCGTGTTGGCTTGAGGCCATCATGTGTGCCACTTATGTTTCGATGCCACAAACACAATGCAGAAAATTGGATGATAAGGCTGTCAAATGTATTTTTGTTGGTTATAATGCTGAAAACAAAGGTTACACGTTGTATAATCCGCAAACAAAACGTAGTTTGGTTTCATGAGATGTAGTGATTGTGGAAGATTCTGTTCAACCCTTGCTGTTATGTACTAGAGATAGTAATGTAAGCTCACATGACATTTTTGTCACTTTGTTGCCTCTTTTCAGTGGTGGAAGTTCAAATGTGAATTCCAATGAGGTAGTACAGCCTATGGGAGTTTCCAAAAATGTTACAGACTAGCCTATTACTGATGTAGATATACATGATGTACTTGATGAGAAAAGGGATGAAAATGAGCAGGCTAGAGGTATGCCAAAATGGTTGGTGCATACATTGCGTGGTAGTAAATTGGATGCACCTTTGTCTAGTCGTACTCGTTTAGGCTTTGGCCATGCATCTTATACATCGGATTGTTATGCTTTGGCTGTGTCTAGCTTACATGATATTGAGGAACCTCTATCTTTTGATGAAGCACATAATTCAAAAAATTGGATGACTGCCATGCAATCAGAATATGATGCACTTATAGAAAATGACACATGGATTCTATGTGATTTGCCTCCTGGCAAAAAGGCCATTGGTACAAAGTGGGTTTACAAGTTGAAACGCAAGTGGGATGGTGAGATTGATCGCCATAAGGCCTGACTTGTTGCAAAGGGTTATACACACATAAAAAATTCATAGATTATGAAGAGACGTTTGCTCCCAATTGTCGTATGACTACTGTGCATTTTCTATGTGCATTGGTAGCTCATTTTTGTTGGGATGTACATCAATTAGACATTGTTACTGCTTTCTTGAATGGTGACATATTGTAGCCTTGCAGTTTTGTCAAGAAAGGACAAGAGGACAAAGTGTGCAGATGTAAGAAGGCTTTGTATGGGTTGAAGAAATCTCCTTGTGCTTGGTATGAGAAAGCTGACACTCATTTGGTCAAACGAGGCTTTTGTAACAGTCTAGCAGGAAGCACATTGTATGTAATGTTAAGTATGGAGCCTGATTTACCCTTGTAATTTTCTGTGGTAAAAGCGCACATTTGTAAGGCCCCCATTATGAGGAGAAGCCATCGTGCGTGAAGGAAAATCACTCACCGGAAACCAAAATTTTCACGGACAAGAATCAGGGGCAACTTTAAAGGCCTCGGGGGCGGAGGCCCCTGAGACTTTTTTTCCGCCAGAATATTATGGCCGGACGGAGGCCGAAAAGTGGCAGAAATCAACCGGTCGGTTGGCCGGTGGTCGGAAGTCAATGGCCGGTGGCCGGTGGCTGAATTCAAAAGCGGACTTGTCTTCTCAAGGGCGGCCACACATGGGCGGATTGGAGGGTCCGATTTGGACTTATTCGCACAAGGGCGGCTACACATGGCTGTCTCTCATAAGAGAGGGCAGCCCTTTTGGCCTATAAAAGGAGGCCATTTCTACACACATTTCATAGTGTGAAGTTGATGCAACAAGGTGAGTGTGAGGTGGTGAGAGTGAAGCAAGGCGGGAGCTCCATTAAGGGTATAATCCCTTTGTAAACTACTTCTTGTTTTGAAGTACTAAAGCCATTGAGTGGCTGCTTTCCCGTGGACGTAGCCCACATTGGGGGAACCACGTATATCGTGTGTACTCTCTCTCTCTCTCTCTACTCTATAATTTCGTGTATATAAATCTGTCTCTCTCCATTAAGTAATCTACTCAATTATCTATTTAGCTACGTCTTATTTCCTAACAACTGGTATCAGAGCAAGGTTTGCTCGTAGCTATATTATCTCAAGGAAAGGATTCCTTGAATTGAGTGGGAGTTATGGCGGAGGAAGGGAAGCTCAAGATTGAGAAGTTCAACGGCAAAAACTACCAACATTGGAAGATGCAGATTGAAGACTATCTCTACCAGAAGGACCTCTATTTGCCACTAGGCGGTCTTGCGAAGAAGCCCGCAACAATGGCAGATGAAGCATGGATTGTCCTTGATCGAAAGGCACTGGGAACAATCCGGTTAAGCTTGGTGTCAACGGCGGCCTTCAATGTTTTGGAGATGAAGACCACAGAGGACTTGATGAAGTCACTTGACGACTTCTACGAGAAACCATCGGCATCCAATAAGGTATTTCTTATGAAGCGCTTGTTCAATCTAAAGATGGCAGAGAATGGTTCAGTTTCAGAACACCTAAATGACTTTAACACAAACATAAGTCAACTTCGATCAGTGAAAATCAATTTCGATGACGAAGTGCGAGCTCTCCTTATACTATCATCTCTACCGGATAGTTGGGACAGCCTTGTGATGGCTGTAAGTAATTCTATCTCTGGCACAAATACTCTTAAGTTTGATGATGTTGTGGGTGTTCTCCTAAGCGAGGAAATGCGAAGGAGAAGCACAGGAGAATCATCAAGTGCTGCACTATCAGTGGAAACAAGAGGAAGGCTTAAGGAGAGGTTCAAAAACCAAAAGGGTCATGATCGCTCAAGGTGGAGCAAGTCACGCACAAAGTCAGTTCTTGAATGTTGGAACTACGGCAAGAAGGGCCACGTCAAGAAGGATTGCTGGTCCAAGAAGAAGAAGGAGACAGAGTCTAAAGACAACAAGCCAACATCAGAGGCCAATGTGGCAGGTAAAGTAGAGCAAGATGCTCTAATTCTCTCATTAGACAATGTGTCTAATTCCTGCATAGTAGATTCCGGGGCTTCATTCCATGCGACACCACACAAGCAACATTTCCAAGACTACACCAAAGGTAATTTTGGGTATGTATACTTGGGAGATGATGAAGCTTGTGAGATTGTCGGCAAAGGTACAATTTCTGTCAAAACTGCTAACGGAAATGAATGGAAGCTTAAAGATGTTAGGCATGTTCCTTCTCTTCGCAAAAATTTGATCTCTACAGGACAATTGGACGATGAAGGTCACAACATTGCATTCGGAAACAAACGGTGGAAGATCTCAAACGGATCTTTGGTGGTTGCCAAGGGTGAAAAAGTCGGTACACTTTACTTGTGTACTGTTAGCACGCAACCTTCAGCTTGTGCAGCAACTACAGAAGTTGACAGTGCGGTGTGGCACTACCGACTTGGGCATATGAGTGCCAAAAGAATGCAAATCCTTCAAACAAAGAAGCTTCTACCAGGTTTGAAAGAAGTGGACTTAGAGTTCTGTGAAGATTGTGTTTATGGTAAACAAAAGAGGGTAAAATTTCAAAAATCAGGAAATGAAAGAAAAAATAAAAAACTTGAGTTGGTTCATTCTGATGTTTGGGGTCCTGCAAGTACACCATCACTTGGTGGCTCATTGTACTATGTAACATTCATAGACGATGCGACTAGAAAAATATGGGTTTATGTCATGAAGAATAAATCCGATGTATTTTCCATATTTGAAAGGTGGAAAGCCTTTGTGGAGAATGAAACAGGTACCAAGGTTAAATGCCTCAGATTCGACAATGGAGGTGAATATTGCAGCCAAGCTTTTGAAAGCTTTTGTGCTAGCAATGGCATTCAGAGGCAAAGGACAACCCCAAGGACACCTCAACAAAATGGGATTTCAGAAAGGATGAACAGGACAATCATGGAACGAGTACGAAGCATGCGGCTACATGCAGGCCTACCGCTTCAGCTTTGGGCGGAAGCTATAAGTACGTCTGTGTACTTAATCAATCGGTCACCCTCAACGGCATTGGATGGGGGAGTTCCAGAAGAGGCATGGACAGGTAAACCAGTGAATTATGCATTTCTCAAAGTGTTTGGGTGTGAGGCTTTCATGCACATAGATAGAAGCCTAAGATCAAAGTTAGATGCAAAGTCCAAAAAGTGTTTCTTCATTGGCTATGGAGAAGGAGACTTTGGGTACCACCTATGGAATCCTGAAGATGGTAAAATCTTAAGGAGTAGGGATGTAATTTTTAACGAACAAAATATGTACAAAGATTACTTGGAAAGAAAACAAACAAAAGAAACAGGTGATGAGTACATGGAGCTTGAGGACGGTGAAGACTCAAGGATTGCAAACGGTGACAATGTGCAACAACGTCAACGAAATGAGGAGCCTCAACCTATTCCCCGAAGATCTACAAGAGCAAGTAGACCTCCAGAAAGGTTTGTTCCTTCCTTCAACCATCTCTTGATCTCAGATTCTGGAGAGCCGGAATCATATGAAGAATCTATGCAACATGAATCCAAAGAAGAATGGATGAAGAGCATGCAAGTGGAGATGGACTCACTACATCGCAACCAAACATGGGAGTTGGTTGAGTTGCCTAAAGGTAAGCGGGCACTTCAAAACAAATGGGTGTACAAGCTAAAGGAAGAAGAAGGTGGGAAGAAAAGGTACAAGTCTAGGCTTGTGGTAAAAGGTTTTTCTCAAAAGAAAGGTATTGACTTCAATGAAATATTTTCTCCTGTTGTAAAAATGAACTCAATTAGGCTTGTCTTAAGCCTTGTGGCTGCTCATGATCTAAATCTCAAGCAAATGGATGTAAATACGGCATTCCCTCACGGTGACTTAGAGGAGGAAATCTACATGCTTCAACCAAAGGGGTATGAAGTAAAAGGTAAGGAGAAAATGGTTTGCAGATTAAAGAAGAGCTTGTATGGTTTAAAGCAAGCATCAAGACAATGGTACTTGAAGTTTGATCGATGAATGTTGGATCATGGATTCACAAGATGCAACTCGGATCACTGCGTCTACACGGAGAATTTGGGAGATGGGAAATTCATCATCCTAATGTTGTATGTTGATGACATGTTGATTGCAAGTGCTAACATGCAGGACATCAAAGACCTAAAAGAGGAGCTGTCCAAATCTTTTTCAATGAAAGATTTAGGTGTTGCAAAGAGGATACTTGGTATGAAAATATCAAGGGACAGGACGAAGAAGACAATAAAGCTATCTCAAGAAGATTACATCAAGAAGGTACTAGAAAGGTTTGCAATGCAAAATACAAAACCAGTTTCTACACCTTTGGCTGGTCATTTTAAACTAACGAAGGATATGTGTCCAAAGACACAAGAGGAGATAACCTATATGTCTAAAGTTCCATACGCTGCAGCGGTAGGTTCTCTAATGTATACTATGGTCTGGACAAGGCCAGACATTGCACATGCAATGGGAGTTGTGAGTAGGTTCATGGACAACCCAGGTAAAGAGCATTGGCAAGCTGTGAAGTGGATACTTAGGTATCTAAAAGGGACAACAACAAATGCTTTGTATTTTGGAGGAACTGATATTTTTCTGGAAGGGTATGCTGATGCAGATATGGCAGGTGACAAAGATACTCGAAGGAGCACTACTGGCTATGTGTTCACGGTTGGAGGCACAACAGTAAGCTGGGCTTCAAAGCTGCAGAAAGTGGTTTCACTTTCTACCACGGAAGCAGAGTATGTAGCAATGACGGAGGCAAGCAAAGAAATTCTGTGGCTTCACAGATTCTTAGAAGAGCTTGGATTCAAACAAGACAATTGTGTCTTGTACAGTGATAGCCAAAGCGCTATCCATCTTGCGAAGAACTCAGCCTTTCATTCAAGGACAAAGCACATTGAGGTGAGATATCACTTCATACGCACTCTTTTGGAAGAGGGACAACTAAAGCTAGGAAAGATGCATACAAGTGAAAATCCTGCAGACATGTTTACAAAGGTGGTCAACAAGGAGAAGTTGAGCTTTTGCTCATCTTCAATCGGCATTCAAGGATAAGAAGCCAGAATGGAAAGCAGTCACAGGTTTGGTTTGGAGATCAGTCTCCAAGTGGGAGATTGTTAAGTATGGAGCCTGATTTACCCTTGTAATTTTCTATGGTAAAAGCGCACATTTGTAAGGCCCCCATTATGAGGAGAAGCCATCGTGCGTGAAGGAAAATCACTCATCGGAAACCAAAATTTTCACGGACAAGAATCAGGGGCAACTTTAAAGGCCTCGGGGGCGGAGGCCCCCGAGACTTTTTTTTCGCCGGAATATTATGGCCGGACGGAGGCCGAAAAGTGGTCGGAAAACAACCGGTCGGTTGGCCGGTGGCCGGTAGTCAATGGCCGATGGCCGGTGGTCGGAAGTCAATGGTCGGTGGCCGGTGGCTGAATTCAAAAGCGGACTTGTCTTCTCAAGGGCGGCCACACATGGGCGGATTGGAGGGTCCGATTTGGACTTATTCGCACAAGGGCGGCTACACATGGCTGTCTCTCATAAGAGAGGGCAGCCCTTTTGGCCTATAAAAGGAGGCCATTTCTACACACATTTCATAGTGTGAAGTTGATGCAACAAGGTGAGTGTGAGGTGGTGAGAGTGAAGCAAGGCGGGAGCTCCATTAAGGGTATAATCCCTTTGTAAACTACTTCTTGTTTTGAAGTACTAAAGCCATTGAGTGGCTGCTTTCCCGTGGACGTAGCCCACATTGGGGGAACCACGTATATCGTGTGTACTGTCTCTCTCTCTCTCTCTCTCTACTCTATAATTTCGTGTATATAAATCTGTCTCTCTCCATTAAGTAATCTACTCAATTATCTATTTAGCTACGTCTTATTTCCTAACATGTAAAGCATGAGGGTGATGTACTTCTCATTGTGGTTCTTTATGTAGATGATTTGCTGATCGTTCGTTGGACCAAATGAGAGACATATTGCTGAATTTAAGGCTGATTTGAATGCTACTTCAAGATGAAAGATTTGGGGCTATTGTATCATTACTTGGGCATACAGTTTAAGCAGTGTGATGGTGGTATTGCCTTGTATCATTACTTGGACATATTGCTGAATTTAAGGCTGATTTGAATGCTACTTTCAAGATGAAGGATTTGGGGCTATTGTATCATTACTTGGGCATAGAGTTTAAGCAGTGTAATGGTGGTATTGCCTTGTGTCAGAAAAGTTACATAGAGACATTGATATGTAAGTTTGGACTTGAGGATTGCAAACCTATTGCCACTCCCATGGAAACAGGTTTAAAAATTGAGTCTTCATGATGCTGGTGATCCTTCAGATGTCACTCTTTACCAAACTGTTGTTGGATGCCTCATTTATGTATGCAACATGAGGCCAAATATTCAGTTTGCAGTCTCACAAGTTAGTAGATTTATGCATAGCCCAGGGTCTAAGCATTGGCAGGCTGTCAAGAGGATTTTCCGCTACCTTAGTGGCACTTTACATCTTGGCTTGTCTTATCCCAAGGGGTGATGATTGCCGCCAGACTTACATGCTTTTTTGGACTCAGATTGGGCTGGTTGTTTTGACACGCGAGTGTCCACAAGTGGTTTTTGTTTCATGCTTGGCAGTTCATGTATATCATGGTTGAGCAAGAAGAAACCTAATGTGGCCACTTCTAGTTGTGAGGCTGAGTATAGGGTAGTCTTCACAACTACGATTAAGTGTGTATGGCTCAGACGCCTTATGGCTGATTTAGGTGTGGGACAGGACACTACCAACACTATCTACACTAACAGTCAGAGCGCATTTTTGGCAGTTGCGAGGTGTTGGGTATGCAAGTCCAAGTTTCAGTGGCATCCGTCTGTGGAACACCCTCGTAGTGCATTCAGTTATAGGCCACCGCTTCAGTTTGCATGACACTTTTTTTAGCTTTATATACAATGTAAGGTTAAGCAATCAAATGATAATATAGCGTGTTCTTTTTTCTGCAAGCTATGTTGATCTCTCTCTTTCTTTTCTCGCCCTATGCTATAGCACACCATGCCTCCATAGCCCAAGACCCAACATATGGTATCAGAGCTTTGGCTCAAACCTTGGCTCTCGACTCAGCCTCGCGGGTACAGCCGCTTACACAGAGAAAAAAGGCACAATCAACCTGCTTGGAATCGTGCAAAGTATGCATCAATAGTTTCACCCTGGCTCTGTGGTGAATTTTCCATACATAAGCGAGTGGTGGTTTTAGCCTGCTGCAAAGCAAATCCATCATCTCGTCGACGTCGTCTGCAGAGCAGAAGAAATTCGTTGTGTATTTTTTGCATTAACTTTCACACGCAAGGCTTATTTTTTGAGCCTGTCCACCCATTTTTCTTGGCCACCCCCTATGGAAGTGGTGCTTCTCACCTTCAAAGCCGACTTTGTGGAACATTAAGGCATTGGACCACCATCTTGGAGGCAGGAGGCACAAAGCTATTGCTGAAGGAAATTGTGCCATTGCTGAAAGAAAATTAGCCGAGTCAAGTAAGACGTCGGTTGATGGAAAACCTAGCACTATTTTGATTTTCTAGCAAACGGGCATTCCCACCCCGCAAAATCTTTCTGCTACAAGTCAAATCTGACCGAACTCTTCACCTTTTATTTAAAGACCTCAACATGGCATCGAAAGTCGACAAATACAACGGGACCGATTTCCACACTTGGTAGATCAAAGTTAAAGGCTATTTGATGCGGAAAAACTTATGGAACGTGGTCAAGCCTCTCACAGCCAATGAATTTGGCACATCTGCAGTTACAAGGGCATTATCTGCTGAGCTACACAGGAAAGACGAACAAGCTTTTGGTATCATTCTAACTTCCTTAGAAGACGACTTTATTCATTATTTGGACGATGTTGATTCTTCAAGTGCTGCCTAGATAGAATTAGAGAAGCTTTTTAGTGCCAAAGCTAAGTATTCTAAAATGAGTTTAAAAATGGAATTATATTCCATCCGTATGCGTGAAGATGAAAATATTGCAGCCTTAGCTAATAGACTAAAGAGCATCAAAACACAGCTAGTTTATGTTGAAGCCCCTGTGCCAGATGAAGACCTTATAGCCATTTTTTTGAATAGTCTCCCTATAGAATTTTATCAAATTGTCACTATTTTGAAGGAGAAGGATCCTCTGCCTTCTTTGGATGGTATTGTTAACTCATTGCAGGAAGAAGAGAAGCAAGTACCCTGAATCAGATTTTTCGTACCAACTACATATGTAGCCCGTGGTTGCAATTCAACTGCCAATTCCACCAGGTCTACTACCAACACTAGACCTTGTGCTATATGTGGGCGCAAAAATCATCAAACCAAGGATTGTTCTAGCAAAAATCCTTGCACCCATTGTGGAAAGACTAATCATCCGTCAGACGAATGCTTTAAGAAGAACAAGCGACATATCAATATGGTTGAAGGTGATGAAGATGATGCAGCACCATGCTTTTCGTAGAAAGTGATGTCCTGTAGTTTGTTTTGAGTCTGTCTTTATGTTTCTGTTATGTCAGTTATTTTTCAATAATTGTATGGGTTATAGACACTGCCATAAAATAAAATGGTAAGACCACCCTTTGTTGTTTGGTAGAGTTATGGTATGTCTCACACTGATGGTTGTTTGAGGAAAGTACAGACCCACACCTATGCTATAGTCAAGGGGGGGACTTCGACTCATGGTTTCAGGTGAATGAACTCTACCATGGTCTGTCTCAAGTCCATTGTCAGTGGTTTGGGCTTGAGGGGGGTTGTTGGGTATGCAAGCCCGAGTTTTAATGGCATCTGTCTGTGGGTACACCCTGACAGTGCATTCAGTTGTAGGCCTCCGGTTCAGTTTGCATGACACTTTTTTAGCTTTATATACAATGTAAGGTTAAGCAATCAATTGATAATATAGCGTGTTCTTTTTTCAGCAAGCTGTGTCTATCTCTCTCTTTCTTTTCTCGCCCTCTGCTCTAGCACACCATGCCTCCATAGCCCAAGACCCAACACGAGGAACCCAATTTTTCATGCTCGCACAAAGCACATTAAGGTGCATTACCACTATGTCAGAGAGAGGCTCTCAGCAGGAGAGATCAGCTTGGCTTATGTGCCAACACAGTGCAACCTTGCAGATCTTTTCACAAAGGCATTGTCTTGTGAGAATCTTGAAGCTTTCCACAAAGCTTTCGGCTTACTCCCCTTTGTGGACTAATCATGTCCTCAGGGCATGGCACTTCCCTTTACTCATGTGCCAACTCTCGTTCACCGCATCACTCAAGGGGGGATTTGTTACCATATACATGTGATAGTGATGTGTGTGAACACACTAGGACCGCCCGGGCATTTTTCCCATGTTTAGGAGGTTTTTCCCCCCGTGCAAGGCTATCTATCTTTCCATTTCACACTAAGTAATACACACTCAGTTGTGTGACTTGTTGGACGGGTACGCCGCGACGGACATCAGCATAGCAAGAACTCACCTAACATATAATGTCAATTGAGGACGAAGCTCGACCCGCAGGCGCGTGGAAGCAAGCAAAGGGTGTCAACCTCTACTCGACCGACTAATGACTACTTCCTACAGAGATATCAACTCTACATGCCATCGGTTCTGTGAATGTGAGAGTCTCCTATGATGCTACCGCAAGCCAAAAGCCCATTAGACGTTCTCGAAACATTACGAAACTTGAGGGATATCCTATCAACACCAATAGGCCACTCTCCCTAAGATCCGTGACCAAAAAAACCTACTCAATACCCTCCGTGCAGAAACGCGTAGGATGTCTGGCCGGTTTTTGCAGGTCGATGTTTCCAAAAACTAAAGTGTCTAATGTGTAGCTCTACTCGCTCTGATCGCGTGGATATGCTGAAATGCAAGAACGGACAACAGTTACTCACCGAAACTCCAAAAGTAGCTCGCGGGTGAATCTGCCAATACACAGACGAACGCGTGTGATGTAAGCATCAACGCGTAGCTCTCCTCGTGGGAAACTCACTGCTGCTCTCCGTTTGCGATTCCGACCACCATAGCTCCTGTAGCACACACACACACACACACTCTCCCTCTCTCCCAGTCTCCCAACGACACAGAAGATCAGATTTATTAGAAGTCTCCTTACAAAGCTTTAGGTTTTGGCTTATATACTAAGCCTTAGAAAACCTAATGTCCGACCAAAATGACCTTATTTATCCCTAGGCTTCTATAGAGCTTAATTACAACACCGTGAGCTGGCTTTGCTCATCCAACAAGCATCTGTGGCCTCAATACAATTGCTGACTTAAAATATGAAGTTCCCGTAAACATTACAAAAGTGGCCGTAATGGCTCAAAATGATAATAACGGGATATTCGATGATGTCCATGAGCTTGTATCTTCACATTACAGCATCCATCTTCGTCTTCATCACTTCATCAACATCTTTATTTGAAATCTTTAGAGAATCTTTGAGGAATATTTATGGAATCTTTGTGGAAGCGTTGTTGAAAGGTTGACCTTTCAACACTCTCCCCCTCCGAAGTCTTGTCGTCCCCGACAAGACCCTATGTCTGTAGTGGCCTTGGCGAGTGGTTCATGTTTTGGTGTTGGTTGAATCTTTTGTTGTTGCAGTTGCTTCTACCAGATGCTTTGTATGTTGTAGAGTTACCTTTTTCTTGTACATGTAGTGTAGCTGAAGCCATAGCTCTCCCCCTCCGATTGGTTGTTGTAGGGTGAATAGGTTGTGTGAGGTTTGTTGTTGCAGCAAGTCTTTATCTTGGCAGCTCTGTATTGTTTGTTCTTTGGGTGTCATCCTGCATGTGTACCTGTAATCTTGAAGCCTTTTTGAATTGTTTCTGGGCCGCTCTCCTTGGATCCTATAGTTGATGAGCATGTAGTGGTTTGGGGATGTCATTGGTCTGCTTTTCTCTGTTTTTATAAGAAAAATAAAATAGTAAAAATAAAATGTGGCGTATATTACAAAATGAAGGTCTTGGATACCTGGATAGGACTAAAGGGAAAAACCCAGTGGGAAAAAAAATGCCTTTAGTCACCATTAAATGTGAGGCTATATGTACTTATGTTTGATGTAACCGAGTTTTGTTGAGTTAAAGTACTTATGGCCGTATGGCTACTATTACTGGATATACAGTGGATAAGTGTTAGTAGCTTGAAGTCAGAGTCATTGTTGTTGAGCAAATGCTTATGAAACCTGTTACCACTTCGTCATCCTCATTTTGTTGTGTAAGTGCATGGTTGGAACACAAATCGTGTCAAATGCAAATGTCCAATGATGGGACATTATATATGCTTGCACACATAGATGCATGGGAAACAATATGCGGTGCGAGAGGAGTTTGAATGGGTGCTTCCTGGAGTGAACGTAGCTAGAGAAGCAAAAAGATATTTGACTTCAAGAGCTGCCGTTAATCGCAAGAAGGGTTTTTGTCAACGAGGTTTTTTCCACTCTCCTCACTGTGTTCATGTGCGTGAGTGTTTTCTGGACTACTCCGCACTCCACCATTTAAAATAGGAGACTTTGACTCTTATGCTCACCTCTTCCAGCATGAGTGACATGACTTTATGTATGCTCAACTCTCCAGCTTGAGCTTTAATCTAAATATCTAGACTCATAGACCACAAAAAATATTAAGACATGAAGCTTGGGTCTAATGCTTGCTCATTTAGTGGCTCAGCTGCTCGACTCTGGACTCTTATGCCATTATTTTTATGGCGACTTGTCTTACTCTCGGGAGATTTCGACCAAGAATAGGTTTTGAAATTCAAAACTCCCATCCTCGAAGAGAGGATTTGTAAAGGACCATACTGGCAATATTGGTTTCTTTTGCCATACCTGGGTGACCTTGGTTGTCAAAATTTCTTTTTGTTGTTGTTGGTCCCTTGGTTGAGAAGATTGGCTCGCTCCATTGCCCGTAACACTTTGTCTATCATGTCTTGACATTTCTTGAGAGCTAGAGATGACTTCAATCTTCTTCGGTATGTGTTTTTCTTTTGGCACCCATTTGTATCTGCATCGTTTGATTACGTGTCTTTGCAGATATCCTTTGCCTTGAGTGTGACATTGTCCTTGATTTTGCCTTCCGTGAAATTGCGATTATTTTCAAGCTGAAGTCGTTTGCTTGAAGAATGTTTACCTGGCATCTTTGGTAGCCAGATTCTTCGATTTCCTTGATAGTAACCTTGTGCTTGAAGAATTGTAGATGGCACTTCCCATGATGTTTTTGATGTTGTATTGAGATGTACAAGAGTGCCATTTTTGGTATTATTTATCGATGAAGTCCTATGTTGGTATGAAGGCCAGTTGGATTTGAAATTTCCTGCATCCCTTTGGCGAGCCTTGTTGGCTGGTCTCCTTTGGCGATATAAATATGATCTTTGTTGCTTTTGGGGACGCTTTTTGAAACCTTTATCCACCACATAAGCCGAGATCTGTGGTTTTGGTAACCAAAGTTTATTTTGACCCTCATAATAGCCTTGCTCTGCTAAGCTGTAGTGGGAGGCTATCCATCCCATGTGTTTACCTTTCGTCAATCGGCTAGGCTCATTTACCCATATTGGGTCCTTGACCTTGATTTCTTCAGCTTTGATGTAGACCTTTGAAGATTTTTTTCGACGATGATCTCGCAGTGTAGGGTATTTTGGTTGAAAGATTTTCTTTGGAGTCTGTCTTTCATGTGGAAGCATGTGGTCAGTTGATGTCGAAGCTCTGTCTTGAACTTTTCGGGGCTGGATTGAAGACTCTAATTTAAGGGGCTGCTTCTTTTGGTAGGACATTTGTGGGCTCATTTTGGCTTTGCCTTTGTCGGAAGCCGATAATCTTGGAGCAGTAGTAGGCTGGATTTCTTGAGAGCTAGTCGTGATGACCATTGTTGAAAATTCAGGTTCTTCTGCCAATGTTTTTGCCCAGTGCTTGGACAAAATCAAATGTGTACTCATTTTCGATGAATCCACCACTAGGAATTTGTCTTTGATTACCTTTGACTGTAGTTTAAGGGAAGCTTCTGCAATCCCTAAACTTGTGATGGCTATTCCATGTGATATAGGAACCTGTACCTGAATTTCATACAGTTCTGGCTTACCTAGAAGTAACCATTGCCCATAAGACATTACATTAGTCGTGGCAGTGCAATCTATCTCTGCTGTAAAGTTGAATTTCAGTTTCTCATGCACATCCAACGAGAATTTAATCTTCTTGTTGACTGCCAAGTAACAGATGTCCTCGTTGCTTTCGGTACTTTTCTTAGGCTTTGTGCCTTGAAGGCTTTGTCATCCTCTTGTATGTTGAACTTCTTTGTCATTTGGCTGGTTGTAGCATGATGTCCCAAGTGCTTTCTATCTTCTGCTGTAGCTGCTTGTTGGTGTTCATTGCTAGTTTCTGACTGTGACGCCTTGATTCTTGATTTGAGAAGCTCTCTGTCACTATTTACTTCTTCTAGCACTTGAAGGTCATTCAATGGTGACTTTTCTTCTTGGAAATGTTTTGAAGCTTGTGTAGCAGGATGTTGAGGTTTACTCTCTTCTTCTGATGCAATGGTCGCCGTGGCCTTTGGTTTCCATTGTTCCATGGGTTTTTGTAGAGTCTCTTCTTGAAAATATTCATTCATATCCTGTATTGCTTGTCCTTGGTAGTCAATCTTGGACTCAGTCATTTCCTGTTCTTCTGTGCATTGTATGTCTTTAGTTACATCTTCTTTTAGTTTCTCATACTCTTTGATTTGTTCAATCACCAATGAAGAGTCCACAATAGAAAATTTATTTGGTAGACTTTCAGCTTCATCCATTGACTCTATTTGCATGTCTTCCGCTTGTGATGTGGCACTAAGATTTTTTGTTACCTCTTCTACCCCTTCTTGTGTTGGCTCACTATCGTCAGAATCTTGGCTTCTTTTGCTCTCGAACCTTGAACTACGAGCTTCATCTTCATCACCTTGTGGATGCTCTGACTTGTCCTCACTGAGGTTCCTTAAACGATCTTGAATCAGCTGATTCAATTGATCTTTTTTGAAAGCCTGATTCTCTATGATAATGTCGTTGACACCCTTGAGTTCAAGAAACTGTGTCTTGAGCCTATCTTTTGTGCTCTGCGACAAGATCTGCTTCTTTTTCGGAGATCTTGTTGGGGATTCCTTCTTCCGTTCCCTTGTTGTCACTGTCTGAACTTTGCTTTTGGCTTGTTGCTTCTTCTTTTCCATGTAGAGCTTTGCTGGGCAGTCCTTCACTAAATGACCAATGGCACATTGGTTGCAATATGTTGTTATCTCAACATGTGCACCCTTTGGACGAGGCAGCTTTCCATAATACTGTTGATAATGGTTTCCTGTGGTATCTAGATACATATATGACCTCTTCTTTGCATGCATGAACCTGTAGATTACGACTGACTTAGGTGTATCCATTGGCTTTGTCTCTTTATCCTTCATCGTCTTGTCCTTGAGAAGCTGAAAATAGCTTCCATTATTGCTTGCATACAAGATCAAATCACTATCCATGCTTTCTAGCAGTTGTGATGCTAATTCTTCCATCAGTATATGGTCTTTGACGTGGGGCTTCTGCATAGCCTTAGGGCTATGTTTCCGAGTTGATTTGGGTGAGTTCTGCACCGAGGGTGAAGATTGAACTGAATCTTTGTTTTTCGTTTCCCTTGATGGTGCTTTTGGACGGGGTCTAAGTATGTGACTTACAGGTTGCCCACAATTGCTAAACTCATCCATATTTTTCACATCGGCTATTTCATAGTGCCTATCGTATTTGTCGACCACGATGACATCTTGACCTGACCTTTTACATTGGGCATTGTGAATTTCCATTGGTCTCTCCTCCGGCTCGGCATCTTCCAATGCTTCTTGAAATTCCACTTGGACTCCTGCAAAGGACACTGCTTCTTGTAAAACTAGACTTCTTAATCCCACTCTTGAAGAGATAGGGTCTCTTTGTTGAGTTTGAACTCCCCCCATCCAAGAGTGTTCCATATCTAATGTTGGCATCTGTTGAATGCCTGGTGATATGACTTCTTGTGCTTTGTTAAGTAGCTCTTGAGACCAAGCTAGTTCTTTTTGAAGTTGGGCTATCTTCATAGCTGGTACCTCTTGTGCTGGTGTAGTGCACGAGACTTGTGTTGTGTCTTTCCATGTTGTGTCTTGTGTTGTGCCTTGTTGTGTGTCATGTGGTGTGTCACTCATTTGGGAAAGTAGTGACAGCCGTAGGTGTCAATTTTTCCAGGTGCGTAGTTAGAGGTAAACCCATGACGAGATGGTATACATTACCCCCTTTAGACATGTAGTCTTCTCCTCTTGAGCCAAACGCTTCTGCTGTAAAGTAATGATTGTTTTCTACAGGAAATTCATGACTTGTGACAGCCCTGTAGTATCGACCGTCTTCATCTCCATAGAGGGTACCAAATTTCTGTTTTCCATCTTGTGCTTTGTACAGAAACATACTTGGAGGATATGCGTAGAGTTCTGTAAGTTGATCCTTGTACAACATTTCTATCTCATTGTCGATGTATTTTCCGTGCCTCATGTAAATTGATCCCAGACAGTCTTCCGTGAAATTTGGATGTGGGTGTAGTACATTCTTCGCTGTTTCAACTTCCACATATTGAGATGTCCGAGTTTCCTCTGTATCTTTCTTTGTCTTGATGTACAAATTCCAATTGACATCCTCATAGCATGGTAGTCCTTTGTGGTATCCAATCAGATAGATCTGAATTTGCTCTCTTGTAATATCTGTGGACGTACTTGAAGCTTCTTCCTGACTGGTCTGATTCCTTTGAGATGCCATTGCTTTTGTCTTGACTCCCTTGTTGTGCCTGTTCAGCGATAACTCTAATTGCTTGCCTCAATGCTAATAAAAACTATTAGCACCCTTGTGTCGATCTTTTTCGCTTGAGGTCCTCAGCTTTTGTGGATGCCTTAATCTCTGAGTTTTTTTTAAATTGGGATTTGCTTGAACTTCTTAGCTCCCTTGCTTGCCAAGGTTGATACTGTCTTGTCTGGCTGCTTGCTTTTCCTAGAGCTTTTTAGCAGGCCTCGATCTAGTGGAAGCACTGTGATAAGTTATGCAACTTACCATTATACTGCAACAAATGCTCCCTTTGTAGTGATTCTTGAGTCGAGCTAACCTGTGTTCACTTTAGCACACAATCTACAAAATTCTATTTAGGTGGCAAACTTTTTCACAATGAATGCAGAAATCCTTGATGTACCTTTAACGGCCACACTTGTTCCTTGAGCACCTTCCAGTGGGTGACCAATAGTTTTCCCAAAAGATAATTTCAATCTGCTAACTTAGCAGTCTTCAAAAACCGTGACCGTTTTCTCACAATTCTTTCAAACTGTCTGTTTTAGACACCCCTGACTTCCGGATGCATTTTGAGGCCTTAAACGACGTTTTTTTTGAAAGTTGAACTAAATGGTTGCCGTCGGCATACATTTAGTTCATGTTCTGCTCTAAGATCTGTAGTGTCACTCTCAAGCACTGTTTTGATATAAACACTTTTCCGATCCGATACCATTTGTGAAAGTTATGGCCAAAACAGTGAATTGCAGTTTAGAATGGTCAAAATGAGTCCAAATTCAATTTTGAAAAAAGATTTGGGATCTCTGTGACACTGTGAACACTCTTGTATGGTCAAAGTTACAGTTGGACCCTTAAACTAGCCTAGAGGCATCCTACGCGTAGGATGTCTATATGCTCAGAATTGAACAAAATTTGGTCTAGAGACTCCACTTGAGTCCAACAACACAATGGTATGCTCAGAATTTTATTTGGACCTGAAAATGGCCTTGAGACATCCTATGCGTAGGATGTCTTTTTGCTCAGAATGACTTGAAATTTTCACCCCAGCTTCTCCTTGATGTGTTGATCACAGTGGTGTGCTCATAGGTTGATTTGGAGTCCTAAATCAAGCTAGAGACATCCTACGTGTAGGATGTCTAACTGCTCAGATTTTGTCCAAACTTGCACTGTAGCTTCCCCTTGATGTGCTAAACTCACAACTATTTTTACTTTTTGATTCTGACACCTATAGGTTGGTTAAATGATCAAGAATCTGTTCCAAAAGCCTGATGTCTGTTCTGATGAATTTCTAAGTCAAATCAACTCCAAATTGGACCAAATTTGACTAGGAGGCTTGCCTAAGGCTATATGACAGCATGGTATGGTCACAGTAGAATTTTGGTTTTAGAATTATGCATTAGACATCCTACGCGTAGGATGTATTTTTGCTCAGAATGAACCCAAATTTAAACCACAGACTCTCCTTAAGGTGCTGATCACTGTGGTATGCTTGAAATTTCATTTGGACCTAGCAATGGCCTTGAGACATCCTACGCGTAGTATGTCTTTTTGGCCTGTTTGACCCCAGACTTGTCCCAAAGCTTCCCCTTGATGTCAGCAACCCAATGATATGCTCAGATTTTGTTTTGGATTTCAAAAGACCCCAATTTTAGTTGTTCTAGTCTTTTTCAGTCAAAAGTGCTAAAGTCTGCTTAGGACCCCCGTTTCTCCCCCAAATGAGATGGAAACTCTCTCAGTCACTCAATATATCATGCAGATCATGCTCCTGCAGCCATCCTATGGTTTTGGTCTTGGAATAATGCCTTGGCACAATTTGGGTAGGATGTCTGGCAATTTCAGTCTATCTGGCCTTATCCTATCAAGATATGGTCAAGTTCCCCCTTCCATGTGAAAATAGGGTAAAACATACCTTCTGAACACACTGGTCAACTCAGAATTTCAAAATTTCCACCAGATCACCCTGTAGAATGGACTTCTGTTTCTACCCAAGGTGCTTCTTGATGCATATAACAAGAATATGCGATCACAACAAATTTTGGATGTCAAAATTGCTCAGAATCACCACTTTTGGGAAAATATTTCTCTGAAAGAGTAACATCCCCTTAACTCTCAGTCTATATGTCCAAATGACATGAGCTTTGGTGTGTGTGTCCAACACAACATGCAGAATATGGGTATGATGCCAAAACTTGATTTTTGCTTCCAGAATCACTCTCTATACATCCTACGCGTAGGATGTCTACTGATGAACTTTGTGGCAGAATTCATCCACAGGCATCCCCAAGTCTTGAGAACTACTTTTCAAGCATTCCTACCAGTTTTTATGCAAAATTGTGCTCAGAATCTTAAGTTTCTTATTTTCGCGTTTTTGACACTCCGTCTTTGGTCTTTTGGGTGTCAAGAGTTGGTCAAAACTTTAGTTTCAATGTATACTTAGGGTAAACCCCCCCTTCTGAACACATTGGTAACCTCAGTTTTCCCAAATTCCCTGCCAAAAGTGCCCTAGAGACATCCTACGCGTAGGATGTCTACTGTCTTAAAATGCAGATTTTTTCTGGCAGTAGTACTCCCTATGCTCTGTAGAGCTCTCAGCAATAATCACAGAAACTTTTGGACTTCAAATCAGCTTCCAAACACAACTTACAGTCTTTCCTACTTAGCGTTTTCCACTTCTCTGATGAGCCTAACAGCAAATTAGACATGCATAAAGTACTCTAGATCAACAATCAAGATATCCTACTTACCCTACTCCTACTCATCGATGTGAGATGGTGATTTTGATGTCTTGGTTGCTTCCTAGCCTCACACGGACTCTCAAGTCAACCTACCACCACATCTACCACTCCAACTCCTACTCTCTACACCACAACCTACTACTACCGAATACTACCTAAGACGAAAGATCCAGGCCAGACACACGCTCCCTAGACTCCTCCTAAGACCTAGAGAGTCCACCACCCTCTGATCCTATCTAAATGTAAAATAGTACTCTGGCAAGCCAGAGGGACCTCTATCCTCAAGGACTAGTCTCGGTCACCTACTTTGGGCTCTCGTCCCCGGCAACGGCGCCAATGTTGGACGGGTACGCCGCGACGGACGTAAGCATAGCAAGAACTCACCTAACATATAATGTCAACTAAGGACAAAGCTCGACCCGCAGGCGCGTGGAAGCAAGCAAAGGATGTCAACCTCTACTCGACCGACTAATGACTACTTCCTACAGAGATATCAACTCTACATGCCATCGGTTCTGTGAATGTGAGAGTCTCCTATGATGCTACCGCAAGCCAAAAGCCCATTAGACGTTCTCGAAACGTTACGAAACTTGAGGGATATCCTATCAACACCAATAGGCCACTCTCCCTAAGATCCGTGACCAAAAAAACCTACTCAATACCCCCCGTGCAGAAACGCATAGGATGTCTGGCCGGTTTTTGCAGGTCGACGTTTTCGAAAACTAAAGTGTCTAATGTGTAGCTCTACTTGCTCTGATCGCGTGGATATGCTGAAATGCAAGAACGGACAACAATTACTCACCGAAAATCCAAAAGTAGCTCGCGGGTGAATCTGCCAATACACAGACGAACGCGTGTGATGTAAGCATCAACGCGTAGATCTCCTCGTGGGCAACTAACTGCTGCTCTTCGTTTGCGATTCCGACCACCGTAGCTCCTGTAGCACACACACACACTCTCTCCCTCTCTCACAGTCTCCCAACGACACGGAAGATCAGATTTATTAGAAGTCTCCTTACAAAGCTTTAGGTTTTGGCTTATATACTAAGCCTTAGAAAACCTAATGTCCGACCAAAATGACCTTATTTGTCCCTAGGCTTCTATAGAGCTTAATTACAACACCGTGAGCTGTCTTTGCTCATCCAACAAGCATCTGTGGCCTCAATACAATTGCTGACTTAAAATATGAAGTTCCCGTAAACATTACAAAAGTGGCCGTAATGGCTCAAAATGATAATAACGGGATATTCGATGATGTCCATGAGCTTGTATCTTCACATTACAGCATCCATCTTCGTCTTCATCACTTCATCAACATCTTTATTTGAAATCTTTAGAGAATCTTTGAGGAATATTTATGGAATCTTTGTGGAAGCGTTGTTGAAAGGTTGACCTTTCAACATGCCTTGAGCTTCCTTCGTCTTCTCCAAGCTGTGTGCATTTCTCTGCAACCCTAATTCCAACACGGACCAAATTATTTGGTAGCCAAATGTGCTTTGTTCTAATTTCCATAGTCCACTGTGATGATCTTGATAGCTGCTTATTCTTTGGAGTGGGTCTGCATGACTATGATGTAGAGTTGGCTTGTTTGGGGATCCAAATGTATTCTTGACTTTTCTATTCCTAAATCACGTTCTTTGAAACCCATAGACATTTGTAAAATCCACTTTGTCTCAAATGTTTTAGCTTACTTGGTTGAGATTTGGAATTCCTCTTTGGTTGCCTTTGGTTATTTTTCTTCCTAGCTTTTCCTGTGATGGTGGCTGATAGCATGTTTAGATGGTACCAAAAAGGAGTGTCTTGGACACTCCTTTGGGAGGAGATGAAATGAGTGGTGGGTTATTTGTTTTCATTTCATATAAAGGAAAGATAAAATATTTTTTGGTTGAGAGGTTGGAATTTAGGAGGGCTGGAAATTCCATTTCACTTTAATACTAAAGCTTAAAGTAGCAAACTGCCTGCACATTTAAATTCCTTCTCACAACCACTCCTCTGGGCTCTTTGCAGTGTTGCCTCAATGGGTCCCTCTACCTCTTCTACCCATCTCTCTCTCTCTCTCTCTCTCTCTCTCTCTCTCTCTCTCTCTCTCTCTCTCTCTCTCTCTCTCTCTCTCTCTCTCTCAGTCCTCCATAGCCACTGTAGGTGCTTGCAGGTGCAGCACAAAGCCATATCAACCAACTCCTCATTGCCAACCATATTCAACTTCAACAAAATCTCTCTCTCTCTCTCTCTCTCTCTCTCTATGAGTACTATGGCATTGTTTTGACTGTCTTCATTGTTGTGTCACTGGCATCCTTGCACGTTCCACATGGAGTCACATAATACTCATAATGGCAGTACAAACCCCCTTTACCTTCCTCCATTATCTGCTACACAGCATATACCAAGGGATCTTTTGCCGAGTCTACGAAACGTCTGGGCTGCAAAGAAGAGGGAACAAAGAAACATGAAAAAAAGGATGGCACAAGCGCAAGAGGATGGTGACATTGATGATCAGGAGGCAAAGAAAATCTATAGGGCAGTTGCTAAGTGTTGGCGCAATCAAACAAACGGGCTTTCTGAGGGTCTTCAATAGAGCATTTTGTCTAGCATTTGTCATACATTGTCTGAAGTGAAGACTCCTTGTTCAAACAATGAGCTATTTTTGAAACGGGCTACTGTCATGGCATGCCTCAATGGAGTCAATGGGGCTAACAATGTGATGAGCAATAATGATGTTGCGAAGGCATTCGGACTTCATCAAAAAAATGTCACGGGAGCCAGTTTGTGGCTGCAAACTGATATGGAGGAGGGGTCACTTCCCTTAGACACGTGTCAACGTCAACATCATAGGGCCAATACCTTAACAATCGAAATCAGAGAAATTGTGTTTCAATTCTGGTCAGTGGAAACCCGCATCTCCCCAAACAAGAAAGATGTCGTTCAAAAGAGAATCGGCAAGAGGGCACATGTGGTGCATCCGGTGCATCTCCTTGAATTACCTTAGGTATATCAGCCTAAACATCTTCAAAGTGTGTCACAATGCTTTACCTAGTAATTTTGGGTGCTTTGCAAAAGCTTTGAAATGCTTTATAAGTGTCTCAAAGTGCTTCAAAGTACATCATTTAGAGCTTGCAAATGCTTGAAAGCGCCAAAAAAGTGCATCTCAGTTGTGTGCTTGAAAGCACCAAAAAGTGCTTCAAAGTATTTCAGAGTGCTTCCAAATGCATTAAAGTGGTTCATGGTGCTTGAAAGTGCCACAAAGTACTTTAGAATGTATCAGAGTGCTTTCTAAACTCTAAAGTGCTTTGGAGTGCTGTAGAGTGCAACAAAGTGCCTCAGAGTGCTCTTAAATAGCATTGGAGTGCTTTCAAAGAGCCCTTAAACTGCACTTCAAAGTTCTTTCAAGTGCCCAAAAGTGCTTTAAAGTACTTTAGAGTGCTTCAAAGTACTTTAGAGTGCTTCAGAGTGCTTGAAAGCATCAAAAAGTGCTTTACGCTTCAGCGTGCTTCAAAGTGCCACACAGTTCTATTTAGTGCACCAAAGTGTCCCAAAGTGCTTCATATTGCTTTAAAAGTGCTTCATAGTGCTTGAAAGTGCCACAGAGTGCTTTGAAGTGCCACAAAGTGCTTGAAAGTGCTTTTAAAGTGCCACAAGTAGTTTAGAGTGCTTCCAAACTGCACCAAAGTGCTGGTAAAGTGCTTCAAAGTGCTATCAAGTGCCACAAAGTGCCTTAGAGTGCATTGAAGTGCTTCAGAGTGCTTTCAAGTGCCCCAAAGTGCTTTACAGTGCTGTAGAGTGCTTCAAAGGGCACCAAAGTGCATCACAGGTTGCTTGAAAGTGCCTTGTAGTGCTTAAAAGTGCCACAAAGTGCTTCAGAGTGCTTTCAAGTGCCCCAAAGTGCTTAAAAGGGCACCAAAGTGCCCCAAAGTGCTTTAGAGTGTTCTCCAAGTGCACTAAAGTGCTTCACTAATGGACAAAACTTCAACAGTACAAAAACTTGAAGTAGAAACTGTGAATTTCCATAAACAGACAACAACTCCCACTACTCAACCAACCCCAACTCACTTTGGTTGAAAAGGTGGAGAATGACATACCTACTTTTTTTGTGGACAAAAGGTGAAGTCATACCTACTTTTGTGAAAAGACTCCCTGAGGTGGTAGTAGATAAGTGTTACAATTAGATTTCAGTACTTTATAGTATTTTTTAATGTCTTTTGTGTGGCAGAGTGATTTGTACACGCGATTCCAGAAGGCTCATCCTAACATTAGGATGTCCCTTAGATGCTTTGAGGGTTTGAAGCCATACTTCATATGCAAGTTGAAGGACCGCAATACCTACTGTTGTGCATACCATGTTCAAGTTGTTTACTTGACGGAAGGCTTAAATCAAATGTGCCATGGAAGATACAGACTACATGGAACATCATGCTTTTGTAGGTGTCTTGTGTGCAGTCCGAGTGGTGGAATAGCATAGTGCACAACATCAAAAGACACTTTTTCATCCTTGACAGAACTATGGAGTCTGTATTGTGTGCAAAGCCAACTGATAGTGCTTTTCACCACAGCAAATTTCTTTTAAGAACATGCACTGATTGGGGGATTAAAAGGCTCTTGTTGTGTCCCGTCGAAGAGAGTGATGGTATCTCTAGAATGAATGTCAAGCTTTTTGACAAGGTTAGGATGAAGAAGGTCTAGCTAAAATCTGAAAAAACCTTGTGGTTCAACAACTCAGTCCGATGAGTTTCAGTTCTATGCTTCGAGGGAAACTAGGGAAGTTGATCAAACACAGCTACTTGTACAAGTGGCAAGCTCAACAGTTCAAGGAGTTTTTGGCCAATTTTCCTGACGATGTAGTGGTGTATATACTAGGTTTTGCAAAGAATTACTCCTTCAAGGTGCAAAATGAGATCCAGTCGATGCATTGGTATTCATCTCAGGTCACAATCTTTGTTCAAATTTCATACTTAGGTGATGCGCTTGGTGCTATACAAAAGACAACTCACTTCTACATCTCTAATGACAAGAAACATGACACTTTGTTTGTGCAGCAGTATTTTCTTTTGCACAATAAATGGATAAAAATACACGCCTATAGTGCCAAACAACATTGGGTGTGTCCAATGGTGTTGCTTCACAATTCAAAGCAAGGCAGCCATTCTATTTTGTTGCACGATTCTTTAATATGACAGGTGTCAAAATGACGCACAATTTCTTTGCTTCAGGCCATGGAAAGGGTGAACAAGACGGGACTAGTGCAGTGGTCAAAAGAGCCCTCACACACGAGCATTTGAAATCTGACGGGTGGGTGTTGTATAACGCTTCAAGCATTGTTGCATTCCTCAATGCAACTCTCAGAAATCAATGCCCACAGACATGCAAGAAAGTCGATCGTGCTTTCGTGGAGGTCAAGATCAGTGATGCCGATAGAGTTATAGCGTGGGATTGCAAGTGCATGACAGGGTCTTGATCTTGGCATTGTGTCAATGGCTATAGTCAGACGGATATGCACAGACTAAGGCACAGACTGCTCTCTTGCTTTTGCGGTGCCACATGTAGAGTGCACGTGTGGTGCACGAAGCGTGCATGCGAGAGAGGTGAGTGCAAGCGTGAGAGGGTGAGGTATGTGGGGGAGCTCTCAGAGGCAATACCCTCTAGCCCCTTATTCTCTGTATGTACATAGAAATAATATGAGGGTTAGTGTGAGTGGTCAGTGTCAGTAGGCGGCCGGGCACTGGGCGCCCAGCCCGGGGTGAGGCACATCGCCTTTACCCCAACATACTCCCACTTAAAGGCGACTGTGCCAATAAGTGGACCCTACTAGCTATCTACTAGTATATACAAGATGATAGTGAGAGAATCTCTCAACCCACGCCTCAATCACTCGATCTAAATGCAGTCGCATCGGCTCTAGACGAGTGTGAAAATCAACGCTAGATCCTGCATGCAAATCCTATAGACATCTCTGTATGGTCTGCAATGCTCCACGAAGCATCATGCTAGCACTGGCAATCCCTACTATAGATGCTCCCACTACAGCTGCTAAGTCGGGCCTCGACACTAATAGGTTGTACATGAGACGCCCGAACGCTGATGACATATGCACAATCGTGGCTTTGTCGACTTCCTCAGTGCTATATGCATACACTGCATCATCAGGAACACTCATCACGTATGGGTGTGTCTCCTCTGACACTGGAACATGCATGTCCCTGTTGTCCATAGGTGGTACCCTATGTCCTGGAAAATCATCATCAACATCTAGCATAAGCATATAAAAAAACTCTATATCTGTCATCTCTGCATATGCCTCTAGGGAGCAGACCAGCTCTACCTCTCTCTGCATAAATTTAGATAACTCTTGTTGTGACTCACTGAAGAAAACCCACTCCACCTCTGCTGCTACAGAGTCTACTATCCTACACAACTAAATGCTCTGTCTCTGGAGCATACTCGAGCTCACTCGCGAATGAGACTCGCTTAGTCTCTCGCTCATCACACGTCAGTGTAGTAACTAAGACTCTACCATTCATACATCAGAAACATGCAGTGGGTAAACCACAGAATACCTAGCTCCTTGAACAATGACTAGGTGACCCAACTACAACTAGAATGACTGCTCTTGAAGCAGTACCTGATAGCCACGCTATCTCAAACATGTCACTGAGATCAAACTCTCTATAATCCCAGGAACATAGCGCACATGTGTAAGCGTATAAGATGCACCACTAGGTAGTAATAGACATATATCTCCTGCACCCTCTATGTCATACGCTGAAACATCAGCCAAATGAACACGACCATAACTCCCACTAGCAAATGTGTTGAACCAGTCACGACATGGTGTGACATGAAATGCTGCAGACTCATCTAGCAACAATCGGGAGCAAGTGTCATCTCTGTCAAACATGTATCATGGGTAGAGACTAGAGGTAAATGTGACATCACCATCACTGGCATAAGTGCCATCTCTCTAGTCTGTGTCGTAATTGTTTGTGCATCACGCCTTTGTCTCTACTGTTGTCTCATGCATCGAAAATCAAGTCAATTGACCAAAACGCTCTCTATACACGATAGAGGCAAGACAACATATCTGTGATAACAAAGCGTATAAACCTGCCAACAACTAATCCACATAAGGCATACATAGGCCAAAACCATGGCAAAGTGCTCACTCCTGGACGAGTGGCTCCTGGACAATTTGTACATGTCATGTAATGTGTACACCTGTGAACCTGTGATGTCTGAGCTATCTAGGATAGCTCACCTGCACAAAACCTGTGCCCAAGTGAGAGTAAACACTTAATCACTGTTTGAGTGGGAACAATCGACCACTCTGTAGGAATCACACTCGACCACTAAAGCATCAGAGAATAACACTGCAGATACACATGTAATCCCATGGCAAGAACCTGGGAAAAATCCACCAGAGGTTCCCCACAAAGTGATCAAAATCACATCAAAACTCAGCCATAAAATAAAATCCACATCATGCATATATCACCTACCAAACATATGGCAATTGAGCTCACTCCTGCATGAGTAGCTCTCTGGACAAAGTGCCCAACACTTGTATGCACGTGAATTTGTCACCCTGTGAGCTCTAACTAGCTCTAACTGTATCTGCACATGCCATACATAGCAAAGCCTCTCTAAATCTTTGACCACACAATCATTCATGTGCACAACAATTGTGCCACATAATCCGCATGATGGGGCAAAACCTGTGAACAAAATAGATCCACAACCTGCTCAAAACATAAAGCACCTGGGTGCCAAGAAATCACTTGAAGAGTAAACCACCTGCACGCTACCTTGGTGACACGGCTCGAGTCTCACCAAATCAGCCCCACACTTTCACATATGCATTCATTCACTCTAAATGGGCTGAAGATTCAGCTCTTCAAAGCTTTCCATCAACTTGATCTGAAGCCCTGATTTAAACTTCGAAACACGTACCTGTGAGAAATCCGAAATACACACAACTGCTGAAGAAAAAATTGTGATCGTAATTAGGTCAAACAGACATCACCATTGCGTCCGAAACGTGCCAAAACCCCAAAAAAGAGTCCTAGGTTGCGCAGATTTGAGTCCATATGAGGGATTTATGCCCAAAAAGGTGATTTTCGGGCCCAAAAATGCACCAACGCGAATTTGTTTCTACAAACCTGTCCGTTGTGTGGTGTGTATGGGATGATCTGTGGAAACAAAGAGCTCAAAATACACTCCTCCTACAAGCCTCTGCAAACGGGGTCGCAAGCTCTTCGATCTGTGCTCTGATTTATGACCTCCCCGCAACGATCAAGCTCCTACAAAGCTTCTGCTACTACATATGTGTACTCTCCCCCAGCAACAAACACGACGACCTACTGTGTCGTGGTTGTTGAAGGCGTTTGTTGTGTTGCATGTGTTGAGAGAGAGAGAGAGAGAGAGAGAGAGAGAGAGAGAGAGAGAGAGAGAGAGAGAGAGAGAGAGAGAGGTGGTGGTGGTGGGGTCCAACTTGAAACTGCTCCTACCAATGAAAAAGAGTGGGGATGAGAAGACAAGAGGACTATGTTAATTTTTTTAGTTTAACACTAGTCTGGTAACCTAACAGCACATAAAAGTGTCCTTTCAGGGTTTTGGGAAAAATTCTCAAAACCATAGTAGATCCACTCATTTTGAAAAATCCTTTCATGAGCTTATAGTACAAGGACTACTACGTATGGCAAAAATGAGAAACTTGTAAAATTTCTCATATCTTGGTCACAATAAGCCTCCAAAGTTGATGGACTAGTGCATTTGGCCCAAAACAATTATTTCTTACGGTTGATTGCATATAAATAAGAGTGGGGAATTTTGTAGGAAATGAGATAAAATGCCTCATTAAGCTGTTGATCAAAACATATGGTTGCTTTTGCCTCACTTTTTTTTGGGGCAAAAAAAAGGTACAAAAAAGGTTGCATTTTTGTCATTCTGTGGACCTATCATCAAAGTTTCTATAGTCACACTCAATACTGATACTATATACATGTTTTCTTATTTTCCTTTGGGCCATTGGATTCAAAAGAATCCATGGAGCGTGTCAAAAGAATAGTGGATCTCTTGCTAAGTGGAAACTTGGGGACAATGATGAAGTGCTGAATATAGCAAACATAAGAAAATTGGGTTTAGCATTATGACCTCTAGAATCCCAAAGAAACTATTCAAGATCTAGCCAAATTTGTAGTTTATGATTAGATATGGTTACTACCTACAAAATACACACAATTGGCCTAAGAAACTAGAAATATTGAGAAAGCTATACTTGCTACACTAAAATGTCTCATATTCTTCAGCAACAATAAAAAAACTCAACCATCATCATATACTATGCTATATAGCATATTAGATCCCCCAAAACTCAAAGAAAGTTAGCTTTATGTTATACATGCCACTTACGCAATCAAAATTGAATTTGGATATCAAGAAGGCCACAAAAAAAATCATAAAAGTGATAATTTTGGTCCAAAAACAGGATTACACAATTCTTGTAAGTTGGTCATAGCTTTCAATTTTAACACTTATTTCTATCTAGAAGAATCAAAACATGTTGAGAACTATGAAGGCTTATCCTCTATCAATCTAAACCTCACAAACATGATGTTTAGAGTGGTATAGTTGCAAAAATTTGAGAAAAAACGAAAAACAGGACCTTTTTTGTCACACAGTTTAGATTCAAAAATGTTGTGCAAAGAGTAAGGTTAATGGTGAGATCGATATTCCAAAAAAAAATGTCAAGTTTTTTCAGCTCATAAGACAACTTTGTGGATATATAGCACTTAGAAATTCATTTTCATAGTCTTCGAATAATTCAAGGAAAATGGTCACTTGACAGGACATAAAAGTGTCATGTTACCATTCTAGAGTTAAAATGTATAATCAAAATGTGCAATATGGCACAACATTTTCTTTTGCTATGCTATTAAGTATATCACATGAATATCTTTCCACCTATTCAAGCTTTCACCCACCAGATAGTCCACCAGATCCCATAGGGGAATTTTACAATGATGGCAACCCCATGAAAAATTATTTCATATTCCTTTTTTTAAGATTTTCTTGGTTTTTATCCCAGCAACGCATTGAGAAGTGTTTGCTTGATATAAATTCTTCTTCATGCATTGTAGGAAGTCTTACAATATTCTTTTCCTTATGACGTCCATAGATGTACTTGTTTCTGATGAACCCACCTATGCACATCGTGGGCAAATTTGCAAAAGTCAAATGTAAAATTACATGCCAGCATGCATCATTTTTTAAGTTTGAGTATTGTGTTAGTATCATTGAAAGGGTCCGGGCTACGTCTTGAGGTGCTCGCATGGATTGGTTGAAAGGAACGTGTGGATGCACAATCTTTTGAGGGATGCTTTTGCATGCATTGTAGGTAGAGTGAATGCAGATATGTTTTATGTTATAAACGAAAAGCGTGAGATGTGCAATTGAGAATGTATGTTAGGTGGATATAAGTCATGGTACTCTCAAGGTAAGGTGAAGCCATAGATGTGCACATGATTAGTTGACAATATAAGTGTGTGTGTGTCTATGTGTGTGTGTGTGTGTGTGTGTGTGTTTAAAAAAAAACACAAGAGTATACTACTAATATATATAAATGTTACATGCATATACCTTTCTGTTTTCATCATTTTTCATTTACACACAGGTTGAATGGAAATCCATATCTGCTTTACATTTCTCAAAATTGTCTTTGTTCTGATTGTCAACCAAGCATAAGAGCTCACATGAGCAAGAGACGCAAAATAGATCTTAAGTGTTCATTTGGGCACCAGCACGCAGCTGCTTCTTTCTTGTAGTTGCTAAAAGGTTCAATGAAGAGAAATGTTGACTTTAGTGAGCCTTTGGAGATTCTTGGTATGGCAATATAGGATATTTCCATGATCTTTTGTGTGGAGGCTATATAGACAGAGTCAGAACCTTCTACAATTCCAGAGGACACTGCACCCCCCAAGGTTCATGTGCTCAACTCACTAAGAGGAAGGTGGTTTTTTCAATCACTGCCTGTGGGCCACCTTCAAAGCGTAGCACAAAAGAGAAGAGGAAAAAAGAGACAATTATTGTAGGAGACTTTGCAATCATCGATGAAAGGCTTTTTGACTTTGTAGTATCTTCAGGAGTTGCTGATAAATTTCATAAGGTATGTGGCATCTTTAATTCCACCTTCAGTCTTGATGATCATCTAGCTCAACACATCAAATTCTTACAGCCTGAAAGAGAGAGGTTTGAGTTGGGATTGATTAATCTCAATATCTTTGCGCATGGATTTCTATTCGCACAGACCTTTATTTACATTCTTAATGAGTATATGAATAAAGATATGGTGTTAGGAGTCCCATGGATCCGAACCTACAAAGGTATCTAAGATTGGGATGAGAAGGTTTTGGCACTAACACTCAAAGGTGGATAGTTAAGAGTACCATTTTCTCATAGCCATGAAGATTGGAAAGTAGCTCTCAAAACTCCAAATCTATCAGACAACATGAACAACTCAAACCTAATGCCCACTATTCAACACCAAATTCATCCTCATAATACTAGCATGCAAGGAACCATGCAATTTTGGGTACCCAAATCCCAACTCACCAACAATCCTAAGTAGATTTGGGTGCCTAAACAACTGCTGAACACTAAGAAAAATTCTTCAATTACACCTCCATATCAACTACAACCATAGAAAACAAGGTCACAGAATAGGTATGAAAGCCAGGACCAAACCAAAGACTGATTACAAAAAGGAAACTCAAGGCAAAGCCACGGGTAGTTATGTATCAATGGGTACCAAAGATTCCACTAGTACCAAACAACACCACATACTAAGTGTTTTATGACAAGAAAAGGGTGCTAGCAGGTGTAGGACAGTGGAGAAGTCAATGCAAAAGACTTGGGAAGGCAGGTGTTAGTGGAAGTGTATGCATAATACCAATTTTTTGGCAAAAAAGGCTCCAAAATGGTCCAATTGGAATGATATGTAAAGGTGCCCAAAGTGTTAGGTTGGTGCCTTAGAATGTAGGCTTTGAGATGCTCTAGAAGCCCATCCAAATGGCTTGTCAAACAGAGCCCTGGTGTGAAAGTTATGGCGGTTTAAAGATGGAAGGCTTTGCAGAATCCTGACAGACATCGCAGCTGCGCGGATAGATGGCTAGAGAAAATATGAGTGGATAGGATTGAAATGCTCATGTTGTGAACCATTCTGGTCATTTTGGATTGTGGATTGAAGCTTTGGATTGTACGCTATGGCCAGTTGAAGATTTGTCAAGGGCCGGGTTGTGTCAAGTTGACCGCATAGGATGACATGCCATTCAATGATTTCCTAGCCTTGCCAGAGTTCTAGCAGGTAGTATGCACCATGTAGAGTTGGTACAAATTGATGGCTTGCTCATTGGAGTCACGGTCGCCAAGATACAACAGATAGGTTTTGGCGATAGATGCCAGCGGTTTGTGGTTAGATGATTTTTTTTGTTTTTGACGGCCTCAATTTGTGGCTCGGGGAGATCAAATTGTGTTGGGGTTTGTACGGATTGTAGCAAAGGACCAAGTCAATTGGTGATGCTTGATAGCTCGAGAGCAAGGCAAGATAGAATTTTTTTTTAATGTTTTTGATGATATTTATGAAGGCTTTGTAACGTTGGTGCACCACATGTTGCCTTGTGGTGGCAGGTTGGAAAACCTCACATGTGAGTGTCAACACCTGAGGAAAGGCCTATATAGGCCAGATCATAGCCTACTATGCGTATAATAGGAGAGAGAAGAGCTCTCTCTAGAGCTTAGCTATGGTGGGGGCTGGTGGTGGTGAGTTGGACCCTACGTGCAACAACGTTGCCGTGCAGGCGGTGGTTTTGGAGAGTATAGGAGGCGGCCAATGGTGGCGCCGGCACTACGTGGTGTCCAAACAAGCATCCACTACAATGATGATGTGGTAGTGTTTCCTGTCTAGGGGTGATTCACACATGTCCGATAGGGTGCCCAAAATTTTGAAGAAGTCCCCCCCCCTTCCCCCCCCCCCAAGCGATATCGCTAGTGGTAGGAGGGAGGGAGTTCATGTGTGTGTGTGTGTGTGTGTGTGTGTGTGTGTGTGTGTGTGTGTGTGTGTGTGTGTGTGTGTGTGTGTGTGTGTGTGTGTGTGTGTGTGTGTGTGTGTGTGTGTGTGTGTGTGTGTGTGTGTGAGAGAGAGAGAGAGAGAGAGAGAGAGAGAGAGAGAGAGAGAGAGAGAGAGAGAGAGAGAGAGAGAGAGAGAGAGAGAGAGAGAGAGCTCAAAGGCAATTTTGAGGTGTCCAAAGGGCCAATTCAAAAGGAGGTCCAAATGGTCGGGCAAAGATGAGGTAAAGGGGGGATTGTGAGTGTGAGAGAGGAGTCATGTGGGGAAAAACAAGGGGGTTGACTCCAAGGTCTCCAAATTCAAGGAGGTGAACCACAGAGAGAGAGAGAGAGAGAGAGAGAGAGAGAGAGAGAGAGAGAGAGAGAGAGAGAGAGAGAGAGAGAGAGAGAGAGAGAGAGAGAGAGAGAGAGAGAGAGAGAGAGAGTCGGTTTCAGGGGGGTGATCAAGGAGGTAGTCCAAGACAAGGCTAGAGAGAGGAAGCACTCCAAGGGTCGTCCAAAGTGGAAAATTCCAAGGATGGACAAGGATCAGTTCCAAGCTCAAGTGAGAAAACAAAGCCCAAGTGGTCCAAAATGGAGTTCTAAGGTGAAGATAAGGTGGGGGAGAAAATAAAAAATGTAAAACAAAAAATTAAAAAAGGCTAGGGGCATAAGAAATATTGCTAGTGAAAGCCCTCTCAAATCAAGAGTAAAGAGCATATGGAAACAAGGTGGCTCCCCCCTTCAAAATTGCCAAATTGAGATGGGAGGTGGACCAATCAGAGGCCAGATGCCTAAATTGAAAGAGGACCCCCTATATAAGCCATTTTTGTATCATTTTCAATGCTTTTTTCCAGGGCCTTCAGTTAGTGAGCCTACAGAGAGCCAAGAGAGTGAGAGTGTGTGAGTTCTTGGAGGGGTTTTTTGTGCAAAGGTATGTGCCTACCAAGCCCAAAGTGTGTGTTTTCTTGCACGATGACCATTGTTTGTTCTAAGTGAGTTGCACATGGTGTTCTGAGTAGTGGTAAAGATTCCATGGTGTTTCTCTCACGTTGTTCCCCCCTAACCTCTTCTCTTCTTCTTCTGGTTGTGTGTGGGGTGCGGGTGCAGATGTGTGTGTCCCTCGGGCCCTTTTTTTGTCTATAAAATGGAAGTGAGAGAGCAGTTTCATGTGCAATAGCGGTGTGTGGCTTGAAACGAGTAGTGAAACGCATGTCTAGCTGAATCTGTGCATGTTTACATGTCGGTGTGAGTATAGGCAGTGGCTTGCTAGCGTGTATCGAGAATTTTGAAGATGAACAATGGATTGGGGTGTTGTGTATGCCCTGGGCTATAGAGAGGGAATTTGTTTGTGTGATGGGTGTGTTTCCCCATTCCCCCTCTCCAACGTCTATAGCTTGCCTAAGAACAACTCCATCACTCTTAAGTTGTTTATGTGTAAGAGCTCTCTTTATCATAGCACGGCAGTGCCATCATGCTACCCCTTGCCATGGTTGGAACCCAAAAAAATCTATGTCATCTTTGTACCTATTAGATGTTAATATCTAGCAACAAAGTAAAATGGCCTTGCAGCCTTGAATTGTGAAGCTATACCATCTAACACACCCAGTGCTTCTTGAAATTCAGCCCCCCCTGATCTTTATCCATTGATCACAAAGAAGAAATCACTGCTACAAAAATAGCATATCATGTTTATTATCGTCAAAGATGTAGAAATGCATATGCTTGGTAATACTAGCATCCTTGTTGCTACGCATGTAGTTTATGTGAACCAATAGGGTGCATTGATCAGTATGCTCATGCATGGATTGTATTTCATTTTTCTATTTGAACGAGTAATTCTCATCAAAGTCTAATACATATAAAATGGTATCTGAAGGAAATACCTTCAAACATTCTTTGTACTAATGTGCTTGCCATTTGTAAGTGAAATTGTGCTTGATGAAGATTTTAATGTGTCCTTGTATCCTCTCTATTAGGTCTCTTAAAGGAACCTACTTGAGTGACACCACCTTCTCTTACTTAGACCATGCTTTATTTGAACTTCAATGTCCTCAAAGATTGCAGTGGGATTGTCTTTGTCATCTCCTCAAGTTCTTATGGACAAAGTTAGAGCTTTTTCATGCCATAGTTTTTGCATTGGCCAATCAAGAAAGTGTGCCTATGAAACATATCCCCCTCAGCCTTTGTACATCCACATGATTCCCACAGCTTTGTGATCCCTAAAAATGAGTGCTTAACAATAAGACATTCTACATTAACACCATCTGATTTGCAAATACTTCATTCACATGTACATGACTTCCCATGAAAACCAAAAGCACTTGAGCGCATAATATTAAATTCCTCTTTGAATACATCAGCTGTATATGGTAAACACAACGGAAAGTATTTTGATTTTTCAACTTGCACATGAACCAAGGCTTTAGCTTCTCAAAAGACCTTTGCCCAACTCTCACATGTGGGTGGCTATTTTTAAACTTCAAGAAATACTATGTCTGCTTGAAAAATAAGAGTATGCATTAGAATTACATTTTGCTATATCACACATACTAGCATACCTGGAGATGCATTTGTATACTTACATATAGTTATGCTACATAGCATAGATAGGGATTTTTTACTAATATTACGCATACATATACTATATAGCACACATAGTTCTCTCATACTATAACATAGTTCCTTGTACATAGTGCACACAAGAGAATGGATATTGTGCTATTGTTACACAAACATCTACTATATAGCACATAGGATGATCTCATACTATAATAGAGTCCTTCTACTGGGCACTCATCATAGAAAAGACAGGGACATTCCACTATTATTACACAAACTAATGCTATATAGCACACATAGTCCTCTCCTAGTATAATATAGTTCTTTTACATAGCACACAAAATAGCATTGATAGGGATATTGTGCTATTATTACACACATGCTTGCTCTATAGCAGGCATGATTCTCTCATACTATAATGAAATTCCTTTTACATGGCACACATAATTGCATAGACAGGGACATTGGCCTATTATTACACACACCTTTGCTATATATCACGCGTAGTGCTCTTATACTATAATATAGCTCTTTTTACATAACACACATAATTGCAGATACAAGGACATTAGGCTATTATTACACACACCTCTTCTATATAGCACACATAGTTCCTTGTACATAGCACACAATAGAGCATAAACAGGGAAATAGCACACATGATGCTCTCATACTATAGTTTCTACATGACACACATAATAGCATAGACAGGGACATAGGGCTATTATTACTCATACTGATGTTATATAACACAAATAGTCCTCTCATAGTGTAATATAGATCTTTTATATAGCATAGCATAGACAAGGGCATTATGGTATTATTACACATGCACCTACTATATAGTAGGCATGATGCTCTCATACTATAATGAAAGTCCTTTTACATGGCACACATATTCGCATAGATAGGAACATTGGGCTATTATTACACACACTTTTTCTATATAGCACACATAGTGCTCTCATATTGTAATACAGTTCTTTTACATAGCAAACATAATAGCATAAACATGAATATTGTGCTACTATCACACACACGTGTACTACATGGCACACATGTTGCTCTCATACTATAATAAAGTACTTTTATATGACACACATAATTGCATACATTAATTCATTCGGCTATTATTACACACAACTATAGATTATAACACACATAATAGGATGGATAGAGATAGTGGTGTAGTGTAACACATAAAGCTCCTACATATAACATATAATAGCATTGCATAACTCCATAACAGTAGTTGCTAGCTATTTTTAAGAATGAGATGTTTTCCCTGAGAGTTATTCATTATAAGAAGGAGACTTGTTTACCTAAAGTAAATGAATAGGATGCTCTTCATAAAACTTACTTCCCAATGATCTTCGACAAATATCTTTTTTGTTTGGAGAAACCCTAGTATTCTCTATCCAAAATGTAATAATTGTCTCCTTCAATTAGTCAGATAAGGACCCATCATATCCTTTTGCCTAAGTCTAACTTCAGTGTGCTTGACATACGATCACTTTCAACTCTACCCAAAGTTGAGTAAAAGTTCCTTGGATGAACATTCAATGGTCTTGCCACTATATTTAGAGTAACACCTCTGCCCGAGCTCTCATTATTCTACAATAATCTGCTCACCAACATGTTGACCGTGCTTCATTTTAGAAAGATCTCATTAGTTGATTTTGGAATCTTCAATTCATGTAAGGAGCCTTTGAGTGCAAAAATAAGGTCGTTTTAGTGAAGAGATAAATCTTCACAGCATGGCAAGATGCGCTCATCACTTACGACAACTTGCATGATTGCATTCCTATCTTCCTTTCCATAATTACATAACTCTCTTAGGTTGTGCTGAACAATATTTTGAGCAGTATGGTGCTTGCTATCTTCCTTTGTTCATACATCCACATCCTCTCTATGACATTCTTCTACTCCAATGTTGATGTTGGGTTGCACTTGATTTCTTGCATGGCATCGCTTCCTATGCTCATTGTCTGCTCTTCCTACCTCTTCACTGCAATAATTTCATCCTCATTTAGAAAATCCTTTCTTTTGGAGTACATGTGTGTGTCAGCCATACGTATTTCATGTGCCTCATCATCATGAACTCGTTCCTCCATCATGTGTTCCACATTGTGTTCAAGAGGCTTCATTGCTACTTCTGATGAGGTGTGAGCTGGAACCATAACAATCCTCAAGGAGTATCCATCATCCATGTTCTCAATGTGTGTGCGTGTGTGTGTGTGTGTGTGTGTGTGTGTGTGTGTGTGTGTGTGTGTGTGTGTGTGTGTGTGTGTGTGTGTGTGTGTGTGTGTGTGAGAGAGAGAGAGAGAGAGAGAGAGAGAGAGAGAGAGAGATGCTACCATTTTTTGTTAAAAGGGTTATGGGACGGTTATCTGGATATGTATATGTTGTCTTCTACTACTTAATAACGAGGTGGCTCCCTCCTGGTGGGTCTACAATTCAGTGCTCTAAGTGCTCTCTCTCTCTCTCTCTCTCCTCTCTCTCTCTCTCTCTCTCTCTCTCTCTCTCTCTCTCTCTCTCTCTCTCTCTCTCTCTCCCCCCCCCCCCCCCCCCTCTGTGTACAAGCTGGTGTTGTTGCACCATCCCCCTCTTGAAGACGGGCCCACCATACGCCTATGAATGAAGGTAGCCACTTGCTCCAAACCCTATAAAAAGGTGAGCTTTACATGCTCACTTACCATTGGTGGTGTTTGTGTGTACTTGTGAGTAGTTGTCTATACATTAGGACTGTGAGAGTTTTACATGCAAAGGGCCACTATCTCCAAACCCTATAAAAAGGTGAGCTTTACATGCTCACTTAGCATTGGTGGGGTTTGTGTGTACTTGTGAGTAGTCGTTTGTACATTAGGACTGTGAGAGTTTTACATGAAAAGGGGTAGTGTTAAGTGTCGGATCTATGGCAAAGGGCAAGGATAAGCATGCTTTTGTGGAGCTGGCTGCTCTCACTCAATCTCAATTGATTTATGGTTTTGAAATGGACTACTATCCAAACTGTTTGATAGGTTGTGATTCACTTGTTGGTATGGTAATGCATATACCGATAGAGATACATAAAGCCTGGAAACTTTTGCTGAACCGTTTTGTACTTACGACAGTGGTCTTCTTTTACTCACCTTGCGTGTTAGGAATTTCTTTTATCTTAAGCATGTGTATGAGCACCCTTTTGATTTATGTGGCTTTGGTTTATAATTCCCTTTCAAGTTTAGGGACATTTGCCAATGCATATATAAGATTTGTCATAGGCATGTAAAGAAACATTGAAAGGTTGTATCTTCTTTTTGTGCCCTTGAAAGTCAATTTTTTTAAAGGGGGGTAATGATAGAAACATTGAAAGGTTGTATCTTCTTTTTGTGCCCATGAAAGTCAATTTTTTAAAAGGGGGGTAATGATAGAAGTTCTTCTTAGATTTCTAGTGAATAACCATATATAGTGAGGATGCCCTACTTGTGGGGTGTAAGGCAAGCGGCCTTTTTTTTTTTTAATAATGCTTATGTGGCGGTTATACTACGGTTGATGTACCTCTAGGTTGGTTATCATGCTTACCACTTTTGTTCAAATATGGTACATGTTGTTGTGTATATGGATCTTGGCAAAAATTTCTAGGGTGAATGACCCTATATGATAGGGTTGACCTATTTGTGGGGGGTAAACATACACCTGGTATACTTTGTTAAGGCTGCCACGGTTGCTCCGTGTTTATATGATACTGATGATGTGCCTCTAAGTTTTGTACTGAGCTTACCATTACCGCTTGGATATGGTCTATGCCGTTTTAGTGTTGTGGATATAGAGCTTTGGCAAATTTTCTCACTTAGCCAAGAATGGTTGGCTGTGTACTGGGCCATGTCTGATTGTGGCCACATCGGTTATTCTACTGATGTTTGCTTCTGGGTTTGGCACTGAGCTTACCATTCTTGCTCAGATATACGGTCTATGCCGATTTAGTGTTATGTATATAAATCCTTTGAAAATTGCTCAACATGGCCGAGTATGGTTATTAATGGTTGGTTGTGAACATGGTTATGACTGATTGTGGCCGAATATGGTTAAGATAATGGTTATGTAAGGTTGTGGATTATGTAGATACAGTGTGTAAATGGGCTGCTCACGAGGCTGTAAATGGTTGCTTATTGCATCAAAGTTATGGGCCATGCAGACTCACTTTCCTAGCTTTTGGAACAAATGTTGAACTATGGAATATCCCTTCTATATGTTGTATGTTTTTAGGGATTTTCACTTATACTTACTACATTACATATGGTTTCGATTCCGTCTAGGGAGGTGTAGGACTTACTTACTAACATCTTTTTGTGTTACAGGTGACTCCAAAGTATATATTGAGGGCACGTATCAACATTGTCACTGACCCTAAAAAATAGCTGCAATTAATTCCAAACTCTGGAAAGTTAAGAAACAGGCATATCTGGCAAATTTCGAGGCTAAATTTCCTCATAAAGCTTGTCTCCGGCCTTATCTCATGAGAGCTTGCAAAACAAAAGGAGCTCTAAATGTTTTTTTCCCTTGTAAATGAAACCATCTCTGAATATATGTGTAGCTTCACATTTCTTATTATTTATCTTTGTAAGCATTTTAGCTGGGTGACATCTATAACATGTCGGATACCCATGCATCACCTGCATACGACGCCAATGCTAACTAAAAGTTGTGTAGTTTCCATGGGTGCAGGTGAGGGTTACCTTCTCAACTATGGTTTTCAAAGTTCCTTGCCTTGAAGATGGCGGACTTATATGTCTTCAGGCTCTTGTTTCTCGTGTACTTGTGTATAAAGGCTATTCTATACTATGAATGGGAATTATGCCACCTTTTCATTAAATAGTTTCTAGTGTATTTTGTAATTTGAAAGGATTCTTTGGTGTTTATGCTATATTGTTACTGGAACACACACACACACCTAACACCAAGAGTAGTATTGATACTATTCAAAGACCTAGCTACTTAATTTTATCCCTTGGCTTCTGTCCTAGATAGATTTACCTAGGACCGATCCCTATGGGATGGGGCTCTCTTCACACGGCC
Organism: Adiantum capillus-veneris; assembly: GCF_014529385.1. Taxonomy (NCBI): domain Eukaryota; kingdom Viridiplantae; phylum Streptophyta; class Polypodiopsida; order Polypodiales; family Pteridaceae; genus Adiantum; species Adiantum capillus-veneris. Next base: position 19,368,577 of record NC_140948.1, on the reverse strand, counting down.
CTTATAGGTTCTCTTGGTTGGTTGAAGGCTGAAGAGGCTAATAGTTCTTACCATTAGTTGGATATTTCTCTAATTAACATTTTTTTGACAATGCAAAGCTTAGCACTATCTCAAGGGTTAGAGCTTCCTACTGAGCCTATTTCTAAAGCCTTGCTTCAAGTACTTAGATGCATTCATGATCCTTTGGCATCTGAATTAATAGCAGGAGCTTCTGCTGATCTAGCCAACTCCTTGGTTCAAACCATGTTGTTTGATAAGTGTGTCCATACCCTCACCCAACTTGTCAACAACTCTAAGGATGGGGTAGCAAATCTGTCTGAATTCATAGAAAACACTCCCACTCTAACACTTGCTCGCAAAGGAGAGTTACCCAAATTCTCTTGTGAAGGTGTTGAACTAACCAATTACTTACACAAATTATGTGGTCTCACCCATGGGTTTGTTTCAGCTCCTTCCATTCCGGTACAAATAGTATCCAATAGCTTATTTTGCAGGGACCCCTTGGCCCTAGATGCCGTCAAAGCCTTTCAAAAAGAGATGTGTTCTCGACCTCACTTATGGAAATGGTACCTAACGTTTCTCGGGTTTTTCCCATCTTACCTTCCAAACAAGTTGAAATCAAATCCCTTGGTGTGGACTATTGTGGGATGCGTATCTAACCCCACTATCCTATGTTATTGTTATTTTAGTGAGAACCACGATTAAATTGTCAATCCATGGGTCGAAGCTGACTCGACTAGTGCACAGAGGATACAAGAGGCTGTTGATCTCTCGGAAAACAACTAAAAACTCGCATCTAACTCAAGCTACACTCAAGTGACTGAAATCACCAAAAGCCAATCGCTCATCAGCAAACAAATCACATATGTTACAGCATCAAATGATATCCAAACATAACAAAACTTCTAGGACAAGTTTATAAGACCTAAGCACACATGCTTATGGCCTTAAAACCCACTTTAGGTCAAGTGCCAAAACTGTGATTATTAACACTAGAATGGTAACCTGACAGGACATAAAAATGTCCTTTCAGGGTTTTGGGAAAAATTTCCAAAACCATAGTAGATCCACTCATTTTGAAAAATCCTTTCATGAGCTTATAGTTCAATAACTACTACATATGGATAAAATGATAAACTTGTAATTTTTCTCATCCCTTGGTCACTACAAGTCTCCAAAGTTGATGGACCAGTGCATTTTGCCTAAAACAACAATTTCTTACGGTTGACTGCATATAAATAAGAGTGGGGATTTTTGTAGGACATGAGATAATATGCCTCGTTAACTTCAATGGGTTGGTGACCAAAACATATGGTTGGTTTTACCTCACTAATTTTTTTTTGGGCAAAAAAATAGATACAAAAAAGTTGCATTTTTGCCATTCTGCGGACCTATCATCAAAGTTTCTATAGTCATGCTCAATACAGATACTATATACATGTATTCTTAGTTCCCTTTGGGCATTTGGATTCAAAAGGAGCCATGGAGCATGTCAAAAGGATAATGAATCTCTTACAATTGGAACCTTGGGGGCAATGATAAAGTGCTAAATACAGCAAACATGAAAAAACTGGGTTTAACATTATGACCTCTAGAAACCCATAGAAACTACTCAATATCTAGCCAAGTTTGTAGTCTATGATTAGATATGGTTACTACCTACAAAATACACACAATTGGCCTAAGAAACTAGCAATATTGAGAAAGTTATACTTGCTACTCTAAAATGTATCGTATTCTTCAGCAATAAAAAAACTCAACCATCATCATATACTATGCTATATAGAATATTAGGTCCCCCAAAACTCAAGGAAGATTAGCTTTATGTTATACATTACACTTACACAATCAAAATTGAATTTGGATATCAAGAAAGCCACCAAAAAACTCATAAAAGTGCTAATTTTGGCCAGAAAATAGGATTATGCAATTCTTGTAAATTGGTCATAACTTTCAATTTTAACACTTAGCTCTCCCTACAAGCATCAAAACATGTTGAGAACTATGAAGGCCTAACCTCTAGCCATCGAAACCTCACAAACATGAAGTTTAGAGTGATATAGTTGCCAACAATTGAAAAAAAGCCAAAAACAGGACCCGTTTTTTCACACAGTTTAGGTTCAAAAAAGTTGTGCAAGAGTAACGTTAATGGTGAGATCGATACTCCAAAAAAAATGCATAAGGCAACTTTGTGGATATATAGCACCTAGAAATTCATTTTCATACTCTTCAAATAATTCAAGCAAAATGGTCACTTAATCGGACACAAAAGTGTCCAAGGACATAAAAGTGTCCAAGGACATAAAAGTGTCCTGTTACCATTCTAGTGTTAACAGCAGTAGTGGATTTTTGACCTAGCCTTTTTCGACCCAGAATGCACCTAAATGCTTAGCAATGATGCCCCAATACCCCGCCTATGCTTAGTTTTGGGTTTTGAAGTGTAAATTCCTACTTATGATGAAATTAGACTGCGGGTCGGCAACTCCAAAAGCTAACAAATACGGTGATGTGTTTAAGGTCAATGCGTAGAGCTCTTACCTGTAGTTGCAATGCAACAAATGCGATTGCAATGTGGCAATTGGGGAGGGAGTAGGAAGCACGAGAAGGAGAGAAGTGAGCTCCGTTAGCTCACGCTATGTATTTCATTATTCAAAACTTGCAAATAACTTACAAAAATTGGCTTTCATACCTTAGCCAAGGTTTTTGGTGGTCAAAACTAATAATCTAGGAGCTCTAACTAAAGATAGGTAATGACAGGTTGATACAATATGGAAGCTTGTAGCCCCGGCTCATCAATTACAAGGTTTACCCAAAAAATAGGAGTTACAATATTCCCGATTTATAAAAAATAATATGTGTTTTACAATGAGAGCTCCGAAAAATGGTATTTGTGGTATCCGTGTTAGATGGCTGCTAACAACTATCACCTTTGGGCCCTTCCCAACAAAGTTTTTAGCTCCTATCTCTATCGAAACCTGGGTTTTTTTAGACAATCTTACGGTATCTTCAATAGAAGAAGCATCACTCAAAGTATTAAGAGGTGTCCAGTCTCTTGATAAACGTGACCTTATTAAAGCCCCTTTCACTATGCGGTTTCTCGATACAAAAAATTGTGGCTCAAATATTGGTTTGTATGTACGTACCAAGGGATTGATGGAGTTCTCCAAAAGTAACTCTGAGTAGTACACTAAGTCTATTTGGAACATTTATAGGCCTTTTGTCAAATGCGCCTGTCGGTTTCTTGATCCTAAGGCTTCCTATGAATCAAGCATTATCTGGTTTGGTCATGCTATATGGTATGCCCTAAACAACTTGGATCTCATGTTTCTTGACATACCTTTAGCTCACTACCTCTCACTTTTCTATTCTTGGCTTAGAGGCCAGGTCAAGGAACTTGTGTTAGCTCAGATGGCTTTTATTCAATTTTCTTCCTTATGCTCTCTCTTCTTAAAGAGCTAGCGGCAAAAAAACCCGAGATTCTTTTGACTACTTATGGTAACTATCTTGGTATTAAAACTCTCCTTGGCTTGCTAATATGGATGTTGAGGATTCCCCTACTCTTAAAAGACCCAACTCTCTCATATCCCCCACTTCTTTATACACATCTTTTTTGACTCCAGCCTCCTCTTTTGCTGAGTCTTATGGAGGGAGAGGGAAAGCGAGAAGCATGATTAGAGGGAGAGGCAGAGGGTATCTTGTCAAAAACTTGTTGGATTTGTAAATGCAGGTACTGTGTAATAGGGTTGGTAGAATGTATCTTATATCTCATGAAGAAAGTGGGCACGGAATTTTTGTTCATTGGATCTTTTCCAACAAAATTTTAGAATTATGTTTCACCTCATTTTATATTTAACAAATGCTTTCTCTCTACCTTTGGTAATTTGGATCTACTAAGCCAAGTTAGGATAGGGTGGAGATTTATTGAATCTATGCTACATCTGGTATACTCTAATGAGTTTCTTAGGAAAGGGAAACCCGTGTCTTGTGATTGTCATTTACGGGATGGGTTTACAATAGAATTTGGCATGCTTGGTATGCATGTATGTACCACGGATCTCTCTATTATTGGGAATGGCTCTGTAAGATGCTTCCTTTCCAAAGGCCTCAATCACATACCTCCTCAACCACTTAATCCTCACATTGCATTAAAAGAACTTACTAAATATCTGGCCGACCTGGTCTGTAAACTCCAAATGGAGTCATCAATTCAACTTGAATTGAACAAAACTTTGGTGGCTATCTTTACTAGACTAGTTTCACAACTTCCACAAGAGTGGTTACATACTGAGTCTACATGGCTCACTGATGATCTTTCCTTAGCCTTTTGCAAGATTAAATCAAAATGGTTCATTGTCGGTTTAGATAAAGCATCTAACACGGCATCTGTCATCTACAAAAATCTTGCCTTTGAAGTGGTTGAAAAACGACTCAAAGGTGGCGAGTTCTGCTACATTGAAGAAGACTTGGATATTATTATCCAGAGAACATGTAAAAGTATGTCTGAATTAGGATTTCAGGAGGAAACAACCAAACTTCCCATCCTATTTTCAACCCTTAAAAGTCATAAAAGTATATTTTGATGGATCTCAAACGCTTCCAATTATCTTTTTTTGAATATTACGAAACATGTCACCGAAGGACTTAAAATTTGGTATGTGACGAGCTCAAAAACATATGTGCTTCTCTAGAGTAGACATCCAACCTTTTTGGGTAATTGGTAACTCGTCGATGACCTCTTAAACCTTCCATCGGCCATTTATTCCAATGTATACAAATGATATTACCCAATGCTACAAAAAATATCCCTCTAGTAGGTGAATATGGTCTCATTAATGTATTGAATTGTCTCATAGACTTGGCCTTCTCTAATAAAGCCATAGAAGGGTTCTCTAGCCTGTCCTTTGTTAAGTCAACCACGTGGGTTAAGAGAGTGAGCAAGGCTTCCCCTCTTCACATGAATAGTATTCAGTTTCAAAAAATCATTTAGTGGGTTCTGAACCACTACTATGTTGTGCTTGGTAATAGTTGCTTTCGTCAAATGTGTGGCATTCCTATGGGATTCTCTTGTTCCCTTGCCATGTGTAGCCTTTATTTACTAAATTTTGAATATAAATGTATTTTTAGGCAAATTTCCCATGTAGAGGGGCTATCTATGCTTATAACGTGTAATCACACTTTTAGATTTATGGATGACATATTAAGTATCAATATCCCAACTTTGCCTATCCTCCTTGTCTAAACCTACCTTCTAGAACAAGAAACTATCAACGGTATTGCCTTCACTAAATGCACTAATTATATGTCCATTGAACTGAATACTGACACTTACACTATTGGTGACTTCTCTGCTAGATTTTTTTGGAAACGGGATCACCTTACGCTTACTGCTACTAAGTTTGTGATGAAAAAGAGCAACAAACAGTTCAAAATTTCTCTACATACCTCTTAAAGTATTCTTCATTTAATTATTTACTCTTCCTCTAATGTATTTTCAGCCCTAGAAGAAAGGGGGATCCTTATTAGGAACTTTCAAGCTAATGGCTTCCATAAAAGAGTTTTCATTTCTACCATAATGGCTCCTCTGAGTAGAAAAGAATGGCCTGGTGTCAAGTTTGATGTTGCATTACTTAGTCTTTTACTAAGGAAGTAAGCCCATATCTAATGAGCCTAATAAACTCATTAGTTATAGTGCCAGGGTAAGGGTGGGTACACACACACACATGGCTTGTTATAGCATGTTGTTATTTCCCTTGTACATTTTGTTGGGAATGTTGGCCTGGGGTACCTTTGATGAATAACCGGCTTGAATTCACTAGGTTAAAAAAAATTAGATGGTTCCTTAATGGTACCTAACCCTTTGTTGTTAAAATGGTTATGGGCGGGTTACCCGGCTCTGTATATGTTGTCTTCTACTGCTTAATAACAAGGTGGGTTCCTCTTGGCAAGTCTACGATTCAACGCTCTAAGTGCTCTCTCTCTATATATCTCTCTTTCTCTCTCTCTCTCTCTCTCTCTCTCTCTCTCTCTCTCTCTCTCTCTCTCTCTCTCTCTCTCTCTCTCTCTCCCCCCTCTCTCTCTCTCTCTACACGCGGTGCTGCTGCACCATCCCCCTCTTGAAGATGGTCCCACCATATGGCTGTGAACAAAGGTGGCCACCTACTCCAAACCCTATAAAAAGGTGAGCTTTACATGCTCACTTAGCATTGGTGGTGTGTATGTGTGTGTAGTTGTGATCTCCCTCTGTAAATGTCTCCAACTACATGAATCTCAAGAGACTCTCCATGTGTTTGCATAGCTCTAGCAAAAACAACTTGAGGAATCTATGATCTTGATATCTCATGACGTTGTCTCTGGCATTATATGACACAGTTGGCATATACTAGTCTCTATTAATACTCTCCTAAATTTGTCAATCTCTAGTTGATGCAATGATGTGTGCATCTGACCAATAGCATATCATATCCCGTAGGATAATTGAGTGTCCATATAGATTGGTCTGATCAAATATCCATCCTCTATTAGTTGGAGAAGATTCTCTCTATAGAAATCCATTATCATTTCCATCTCATGAATTGGCTGTATCCATATGTTTATAGTATCTAGCTGAATCAAATCTCGACATACAAGTCTAGTGATCGTGAGAGAGATAGGGAGGGTGCATGCAAGCATCTATTATTATTGCTAGCTGGTCCTCAAGTCCTGACCCTTCATCGTCTCTAGGCACCGCTCGTGTTAGGGGCTCGCTTTGGACGTCGCATTGCTAATAATAGCCAAAAGTGGAGATTGCCCCGATACTAATAAACAGCAGAGCAATGTTTCAAAGCTAGCACTAATAATAGCCTCGATCTCCATGAATGAGAAGTTGCTTTTATTTTGATTCTATTTTAAGAAAAAACTTTCCTCTTCTCATCGTTTCTTTGTGGCCCGCATCTAATCCTGCTCTTCCCCTCTTCTCATCTAATCTCGTAGCAAGCCCTCGTGGCCTGTATCTAATCCTGCTACTACTGTCCAGCAAGCCCCCAGTGGCCTATAAGATTCTTTTCTATAGCTTAGTGCTAAATCTTGATTGGCTGCGCCAATGCACTGCACACTTCATGTGCTCCTCGTTTCTACTGGCGGCCCAGCTTGCCCAACACTCTACCCTCCATGCGCTCCTCTGCGTGATGTTGGTGGCCCACCATTCCTCCCTCTGCAATGTGTTCTCTGCATGTTGTTGGCAGGCCACCAAGAGAGGGGAGGTAGCTAGCGCGCACAAGATTAATCTCATTAGGCACTGAGGCCTCATCCCAAATCACCCGAGATATTATATAGACTTGATATGAGATCTGCCGTTGAGAGAGAGAGAGAGAGAGAGAGAGAGAGAGAGAGAGAGAGAGAGAGAGAGAGAGAGAGAGAGAGAGAGAGAGAGAGAGAGAGAGAGAGAGAGAGAGAGAGAGAGAGAGAGAGAGAGAGAGAGAGAGCTAGCTCGAAGCTGATCCGTGCAGGCAACACTGTGAGAGAGAGAGAGAGAGAGAGAGAGAGAGCTCGAAGCTGATCCGTGTAGGCGATAGTCTCAACACACAAACCATGCAAAGGGAAAAAAAAGGGGAGGGGCTAGAGCTCCCCTATCATCCGCGCGCATGCGGATGATGGGAGGGCTCCAGCCCCTCCCCTTTTTTTTTCAAACTTTTTTGGCTATAAGTTCTCTTCGTCGCTCTCGTGCATCTATTAGGTGGCCATATTGGTGATGCTACGCATGGCTCTTGTCCCATGCTATGCAGCCCTTGTCCGACCATGTTTCATGGATAATATTTGAAAGGGATAAGCAACTCCTCATGTTCACTGCCTGGTTCGACATGTATGCCAAATGTGACGTGCTTGAGGGTAGTACTGCTAGGAAATTTCCCTTTGCTTGTTTGTAGAGACGTCAACATGCTTGAATAAAGCTATATTGATTACTATAGTTACAACTATATATAATTTATACTTCAACTATATATTCTATATACTATATATTCATATTTTGGAACTTATGGAGCAGATAAGCCAAAACTTGAAGCTCCAAAACGAAAATTTCTTGCAAAAATTGTATAAAAAATGGGGGGGTAGAGCTCCCCCATCATCCGCGTGCAAGAAATTATCAAAATTCCAAAACAAAACTTTGATGAATTTTCGGCATTTCTCTAAAAAACACTAAAAGAAAGGGGGGTAGAGCTCCCCCATCATCCGCGTGCGCGGATGATGAGGGAGCTCTACCCCCCCTTTTTTTAGCGTTTTTTTAGAGAAATGCCGGAAATTCATTCTACATTCAGACTCTCTGTCCCCCTCTTTTTATTCAAAACATACAAATCATCAAAATTCAAGTAATATATTTATACAACACTATATAATATATTGTACAATATATATTAACAACACTATCAATTATATGGTATAATATATATAATATAGTATATATATATATAATATCATATATTATGTACTATAACATTATACTATATAGTACTATGCTATATATAATACGTAGTAGTTATATAAATAAATCTTATATATAATATGTAGTATATATTATGTAGTACATAATAAATATATTATTTACTATATACTATATAATAGTAAATTTTGTATATATATATCATACAAATAGTATATAATATAAAGTATATATTATTGTATTTACATCTTATAATATCTAAAGTATATAGATACGTACTATACATATAGTTTACTATAAAGTATACATACCATACATTACAATATATATTTTATTATATATTAAATATATAGATAGATATATAATAAAAAATTTAAGCAATCATATACTGATAATATTTTGTAATATGATAAATATGAAGAGATATATAGTAAATATATTATTAATCAACTCTTAAAAATTAGTACTTAAAATATAAAATTTAAATTATTTTTAATATTTTATTGCAATAAGTAAATATAAATACAATTTATTTTTTTTATTTATACACATATTTCAAAGGATTGTGAAAGCAACGTGTCCTAGCAAAAAGATATAAAGAGATGTTAATTTGAATGTGTCTTACTGAGATGATTACTATGTGTATCTTGAAGAATGAATATTTCAAATCTATAAGAACCATCTTCAATGAATGCATTCACTCGTTAGAGCTATATCCTTTTGCACTTTCTTTGTGTCTTAGACGCACTCTCTATCTTTTTGCTTTAACTCGAAAGAGTTATATCCTTTTGCACTTTATTTACCTCAAGCATTTATCCTCCTTGTCTGTTTCAAACATGAAAACTTCTCTTGGAAGATTAATGGTGCTCTCATAGAACATAGTGTTTCATTAAGGAATGGAGAGCTTCTGCTAAGTGAATATTTCCTTCAGAGCTTGTTACCTCCTTACTTAAACTTTGAAGGTTTGCAAGCAATCGTTCAGATAGGGAGCTCTGTGTCTAAGGTCAATGTGCTTCCAAGATGGGATCACAAAGACCAAACGCATTACCTCCTTCATCGTACTATGTCCTCTGCTTACCACATTTTACATTCACATGATTGTGTTTATGTGTTTGATAGTTTAGAAACAATGGAAGATGTTGGTGATGATTCTCTCTATGCCACACCATGTAACAACAATTCAACTCCATTACATTTTAAATGTTGATACTGATGAAGATGCAAAAACAATTGTCCTCAAAACAGGGAAAACAACCAAGGAACCAAAACCCTATCTACAAACACAAGGGTTGGTTGAGCAAATGAGGTAGCAATATTCAAAGGATGCATCCATCATTCTATGGATGAAAGATAGAGGTAAATCATGCAGGCTTTCCAAACTACCAGTGGTTTGTGACCCTCCCAAAATGTTTGAAGAGCTCCCAATCATCTATAATGGCAATGTTTGTTTCGAGCTTTCTCCAGCACATGAAAATAAACGTATGCTTGGGATGGAGCAGAATTATGATGGTCACCTTTGGTATCGACCAACATGTCCATAGATTGCACAGTGCGTTTGGGATATTGTCTTGGAAGCCATCAATCTTGTAGGCTGACATGTCCTTTTTACCTTAGTGAAAGAAAATACAATGATGCCCTTTTCCATGGTCATCTGGACAGACAAATCAGCATGTGTTATGTTGTCAACAAAGGAAAAACTAAAATAACTTGTCACTATTGTGAGAAAATGGTCACTTGTTCACATGTTTTCAAGTGTATGATCTATTATGTGATTCCAAAGAAAGCCACAATAACATGTTTGGTGATCTAGTCATGCCAATACGAGTTCACAAAAACCTTGATATGTAATGGAAGCAAGGCAACACAAAACCAGAGGGAGACCACGCAATATACAGTTTGCTAGAAAGGATAATGGAGAGATATATGTCAATGACAATGAAGCAAGAGAATGCATTTCAGAGAAGGAAGGAGAGACTTCAGAATGGTGTATTCAAGAGGTCAAAGTTGCACACAAAGAGTGGGCTTTACAAAGGATGCCAACCAATCGGGTGAGAAAATGTTTCAGAATGGAAGGGAAGAAAAAATGTGGTAACAAGTTACAGAGCCGTCAAGTGGGATTGGTTGCACCATGTTTTTGGTTTGAGAGAACATTTATAGACAGTTTGATTTCACAATGGATATGGTTCTGCAATCATGATGTAAGCCATACACCAAAAGTACAGAGACAATTTAAATTTTCACATGCCATTCCTACATTCCGACGAGAGTGGATATTGGAACCAACTTATCAAAGGAAGAGAGTGACAGCTTGGTGAAGTGATTTTCAATTTGCAGATTCCGAAACACCACCATGAAACATGTACAATACATCTACTGCTCTTATGGAGGGAGGATCTAATAGCATGAAGCACAAGTGGAGGCATGATATTTCCAAAGAAACGTAGAAGAAATTGGAGTCAGCTGCTGCTACAGGTATGCTTGCAACGTTCTTGGAAGAGAAACTAGAAAGAGAACAACACATAGTTTTTTTATTTTTGATAATGAGTTGTTATGATGTACACATAAAGGAAAAACCTAGTTGCTCCTACCCCGATTTTCCGAGGAGAGAATCCTCACAGAAAGCTTTTTTTGTGTGTAAGCACATGTACTATGTGTATGTGCACATACTTGGGCTTCAACCAAAAGAGCACACGGTCATTCATCAGCCTCTGCACTAACTCCCAGAGACCTTGCATTTTTGTTGGGGCAAACCCGCAAGATAAACCCTATGGTGTAGTGACCCTAAACCTTGTGCGTCGAACTATATCTTCTCTTATGTATAAGCAGCGAGATTACTTCTCCCCACCTTTTAAAAGTTTTTTGGATCCCTTTTAGTTATATATTTATTCTTTGTGGTATCTATCTTGCCAATTATACAAGCTCAAAGATAGGTCCTTTGGAAACTTGTACATGCTATCTGGTGTGTATCGTATGAGTAATGTCCCTTTTTGGAGAACATTTTTTGTGTCATTAGAAAAGGCTCTAAATCTAAAGTCAAGTTATTGCAAACTGATACATGTTTTTTTTAGTGTGTATCATAAGTAATGTCTTTTTTTGAATGAACATTTTTTATGCGTTAGAAAAGGCTCTAAACCTAAAGTCAAAAAGCTCGCAAAAATGGTTTTGATTGCAAAAGCTCGAAATCCAAAGCTCGCAAATAAAACATACTCAGCTTGTAGGGGTCCAATCAATTTGAAGCTTGAGCTACGATGAGGGTTTAACCAAGGAAGCTAGGGGCATGCTTGCAGGGTTTACTCTCCCACACACACATGCACACACACACTCATTGTGTAAGGTGAAAAGTGCAAGAGCTCCATCTCCTTCTCCAAGCTTGTTGATAATTTGAGAGCCTACACCAACATTGTTGGCTATGGAATGAAAATCCAACCAAGAGCCATGCTTCAATGCTTAAGCTTGTCATCTTCTTCATCATCATTATTATGCTGTTATGTGATGCTATGCAACAAGAGTGATGATAAGTGAGAAACTATCTCTTTCTCGTATGTTACTTCTTCTTCCTCTTCCCTACCATCATCCCCGCTAGCTCTCTCTACCTCGAAGGTGTTTGAGACCTTGGGCTTGAGGGGCTTGAGGCCGAGGATGGTTAATTCTTTTACAAAGCTTATACTATGTTTGTGATGCATGAAGCTTTCCATCGACATTGCATCATCTAGGTCACAAGGAACACAAAGATTGTATTGTACCAAGTCTCTGTTTATGGGAGAATCTATAATACAAAATCCTATTGGAGGGGGGACCGGCTTCACATAAATCCAGTCCTCAACTTGTCATGTTCTCTAATTCTCTCTCTTGCAAAAGTATTGTTCATGCCAAGTTAATTAAGTATAATTGTTGTGTATCTATCGCTAATTAAGTTCACCCTCTATGTTCTCAAAGTAGTCTTAAAAAAATGCTCACTATAATTCTCTTAATTCCACTATTCTCAATGTTAAGAGTCTATTTCCATTACATTGGTATCAAAGCTATTGGTTTTTATTTTCTTGCTTAAGAAGAGCAGTCTTTAAGTTGTCCATGAAATGTTGGACTTGTTCATTGCAATAGGGTAAGTCGGATAGGGATCTCTTATCTTGGTTGAAAATTACTGAGTTCAAGGTACACCGTTGGGAACTATTATCTTAATAATGGAGTCTCTCGGGGCTTGCCTTTGGCTTAACCATTATTGAGCTACTAGAAAGCTCAATAGGAACCATAATCAATCGAGAAATGTTAGACCCTGTCTACTAATCTTTGCAATCAACAATCTCTAAACCATGGGTGTGGCTGCTTGAGAACTAATTTTCAAAGGCAAAGAAGAGTAGTGACTAAGGTTTTTGAGGGTACCTAAGCACAAATTAAATTATACATAAGTTTAATTAGCATGGCCGACAATAACCAAGAGAGTAGAATGAATATTGACAACTTTGATTTTGCACATGAAGGTACTAATGATGATGCCCTCATGTTTGTTAATTATCTTGTTACTAGGTTGCAACAGCTATGGGAAACCTTGCTTTGCAAGCCAAAGTTACTCAACAACTTCATTCTTATGGGATTTCACTTCCTCTCCAAGAGGAGAGAGAGCTTAGAAGGCCTCTTGATGAGACTCCCAGAAGAACACTCGCTCCCATAAGGGAGGACAAATACAAACAATGAGAAAGAAACAAATCACTAGGTTCCTCTGAAGATGTGGCTCCACAAAGACGACGGTCTAGACGGTCGCCAACTCCTCCCAAGAGACGATCAACCCATAGTCCTTCTTCTCATCATTCTTAAAGGGAAGAGAGGAAACAAACGAAGAAAATGACAATAAAGAGATCCCCCTCTTCTCCTTCTTCTTCACCTTCCTCCTCTTCCAATGAAAGCAACAACTATTCTCCTAGAGAATACAAGAGGATAGGACATCGCAAATCCTACCCTACATGGAGAAGGTCTCAAAAACATAAAAAATTTAAAGAGGGAGGAAAGAGTATCTCTTTTCTTACCTATGATGGAACCTTTGGTGCTACTGACAAAGTATTGGCCTTCATCCAACCATTCGACGCGTCCTTTGGAGACAAGGGCTCTACAGAGTCCTCCAAGCTACTTCATGTAGCTATGCACTTCCAAAAATATGCTCGTCAATGGTGGGCTAGCCTTCGTGGCAACGACAAAGCCCCAAATACATGGAAAACTCTACGAGTTTCCATCACGAAGTAATTACTTGCAAGCGTTGCAAAGGACAAAGTGCTTACTGAGTCCATCCACAAATATGTGGACACGTTTTGGGATTACATCTCAAGGCTATTGTCTTTCAAAAGATAGACTTTGTCGAGCAAAAGAAATAATTTTGTGTGGGATTACCTGAAGAAATGGTCGAGTATGTCATCTCCCACCAGCCTGGTTCTGTTCACTGAAGTAATCAACCACACTATGGTTTCTTCACACATGAATTTCCAACAAGGGGCTAAAAGGAATGCCAAGCCCATGGAAAACAAAGACAAAAATGATGCAAAGGGGAAGAACAATACCCAAAACTCTTTCCAAGGCAATTCCAACAACCACAACAACAACAATTGGTCCAAGGAGAAGGAAGTTTAAAAAGGTAAAAATAAACTCTCTCTTGAAGAGCTAGAAGATTTTGGTAAGGACCAAAAATGCTTTAACTGTGGGGATCAAGGACATGGCTATCGTTCTTTCCCCAAAAGAAATACCCACAATGAGACTCCTAGAGCTTCCACGATCAAAGCTCCAAAAGAGGATGCTCATTGCAAAGGATCACCTCTCTCCTATGCTTGTGGAAAGGTAAGTGAGCATGACGCCTTCATCTTGTTTGATGGGCATATACAAAAAAGAGCTTTTAGTTGTTCTACATGCCTTAGACACATGGAAGCACTATCTATTGGGGACTCCATTTATTTTGCAAACGGACCACCAAAGTCTCAAGTACTTCATGACGGAAACCAAGCTTTCTAACAAACAAATGAGGTGGACAAATTTTCTTTTACAATTTTATTTTCATATTGCTCACATTGCTGGTAATCACAATCAAGTGGGTGATGCACTTTCACAACAACCAAGAGTCAATGTGGTGTCTATTGCAACTCATAATGATCTATCTTCTATGATAAATGAGTATGCTACTGACCCTGAATTTAAAGACATAATGTCAGCCCTTGCATTGGGAAAGAAAGAAGAACCATTCACCTTGCAATATAGTTATCTTCTCCATGCCAATAGGCTATGTGTTACCCACTCCCTTTGTGAGAAATTCATGTATGAATCCCATGCTCCTCCCTATGTGGGGCATAGAGGCATTCAACCTACTCTTCGAGGAGTAGAGATATACTTTTGTTGGCCTACCATGAAAGGAGACATACAGGAGTATGTTTCAAAATGTGTGGTATGCTTAAATACCAAGTATGATAGAGGGAAGCAACCTGGATTACTCCAGCCGTTGCCAATCCCTAATTCACCATGGGAGAGTATATCCATGGATTTTATCTTTAGATTACCCAAGTCTATCCATGGGAATACGAGAATATGGACAATAGTAGACAAGTTTAGCAAGCAAGCACACTTTATTCCTATCAAAAAGACTATTAAGGCACACCAATTGGAAACCCTCTTCATATCCGAGATTTTCAAACACCATGGATTGCGAACATCCATTGTGTCCGATAGAGATCCTAGAATGACCATTAATTTTTGGGAAGGTCTTTTTGAAAATCTAGGTACAAGATTGAATTTCTCTTCAGCCTATCATCCACAAACGGATGGCCAAAGTGAGATAGCTAATCTTACACTTCTCGATCTACTAAAAACTTATGTTTTTAGAAGTATGTCAATAGACACAATGGGAAAAGTACTTACCCCTTGCAGAGTATGCGTACAATAATATTGTCCATACTACTATGGGAAAGGCACCTCATTAGGAAGAGGATGGAGTGTAGGAGGGCCTCTTTATTTGCCATGATCTTATGGAGGTGATTAACATTTTGACAAATAGGTATACACCATGTGTGAAAGAATGGTGGGTGTGTAAGAGATGTGCAAGAGTGGTCTAAGGATACACTTTTGTAGCGCTGATAATGTGTCGTGATCTCTACAGTGGGTGGTCCTCAATGCAATGTGCGTGACAATCTCACTCAAATAGACTGAAAATAAAGGAAACAATAGACATCAACAGAGCTCACAAAGACACAACAGTAGACCAGAACATATGACTCGACTATCTCAAAGAACTGATACAAACTCTGGAGTGGCAGCACACTCAGCTCCAGCCCAGGACTCATAGGTACAATGGGGGTGTCGAGCCTCAGATGTGCCGAGATGGTGAAGACGTGCTCTGTGTATAGACTCACTCTAGATGACTACATGAAAGATGATCCACATGACCCAAATGCTACTACTCATATATGCAACCATAAAGAGCCACCAACGGCTCATAAATGACAACACCTAAGTCTATCCCCACTGGGTGGCGGTGATGACCTGGCCACGATGTCCACTAAACCACCGTATCCCTGCCACATGTTACTGCCTAGCGAGTCCATCTAGTGCGAACCGACCAGACCAAAGACCAAATGTAAAGTCCAAACTATACTAACTGTCCTATGAAAGTGACACTGTAGCCTGCTACAGGTTGCCCGCCACAAGACCGCTTCCTGTCCCGGAGAGCGGAACCGAAGAACTCAAAGATCGGGAATCTATTGTTGGTGGTCGGATGATGGAGAAGGAGGCTGGTAGAAAGGTGGGTAAGGAGATGCAAGCCATGTGTATGGTGGGGGATAGTGTCCATGAGGAGGATACATTGGATATGGAGTGGCCACCCCATGAGCAGCAACAAACTAAGTAGGGTGAGTAGGTGGAGCAAGGGTAAACCCAGGAAAAGACTGAGTAGGTTGAGAAGGCTGAGAAGGTGGGACAAGTGGAAACCCAGGAAAAGACTGAGTAGGCTGAGATGGTGGAACAGGTGGTTGGAATCCACGGAAGCTGTAGAAGTGCTAAAGGAAAGAGGTGGACTGGGAGGGGGAGGCCATAGAGGATCCATGAAATTGTGATGAAGCCGATCCTGCTGGCTTAGACTCCATAGTGGTAGGATTTGTTTTCTCTGCTACTTGAGAATCCCCTGAATGGGCTTTGGAAACATCTATCTGTATCTCTGTTGCCATAGCAGGAACTTGCGTAGAAACCGGGGCTATAATTGTAGCTGTAGCTATAGCTGTCTGTGAAATGGCTACATCTTGGTATTTGGCAAATAAGGGACACACTGTATGTACCACAGGAGAGAGGTCCTGAACTGCGGCCATATCATTTGCCTCTTTTAACTGTATTTGTTGAGTGCGGACAATATGTTTGAGGTCCATAACCTGTTGAGTGAGGACCTTTATGCAATCTTGAGCCGTAGCAATTAACATGTCCCTATCCATCACTCGTTGAAGATGGCTACGCACTTCCCTTTTCATACTGTCATAGACAGCGCGATGCAGACCGTTGGTACCTTGCAATGAGAGGGCTACATCCATAATCGTCAAAATGGCTCTTCTGTCCGCATCTAAAAGTTTGTCAGCTTGAGGTGCAAAATTGGCATATATGTCAGGTTGCCCAGATGTAGGTGTCCGAGAGCTAGATGCCCCTACAATATCCCTATGTTCCCCTGCACTAAGAGTAGTACGTGGTGTTGCCAACACAACTAGCGGTTGTGTTTTGGTGCCTGCGACACTACTCACAAGAGGTGGTGTGAAAGTAGAGGTGGCCACAGAAGTAGTCATGCCCACTCTTGGTGCTACAGTATTGACGTCACAGATTTTGACCTGTGATTCAGAGCAGGGTAGTGTTGCTAGCTGCTCAGTCGAATCTTTTTGTACTTTTTCCCTCTTGCGCAAGGTGCCTTTCCCTTTGGCCATTTTGGAACGGCCTTATTTTTGTTCTTTGGCTTCATCTTGCAGGTTGAGAACAGCGGTTGCATCTGCCTTTTGCTGCACAATTTGCACTACCCAATACATAATAGGGTTGCATAGCAATTGAACCTCTCCACTTTCCCTTTACACTGAGTCCAAAAACACTTTGCCCTATCCTGTAGCGCTTTAAACAACAGATGGTGAAACGGATACGGCAGGCAGTGGTAGAGATAAAAAAAAGCATCGCATATTTCTGGAGAACTTGGAGAAGATGGAACAACTACTCTTTCCCGTGTGCACAATAAAAAATAATACTGTAAAATTGAATACAGTTGCTGACTCCTGTGATAGTCTGCATGTGAGTGCAGCAACAGTTCCTAGCACGCATTTGTAGTGTCTTCTTGGGAGAGATTCGAGAAGGTTTTGGTAGCGGGCAAAGGTGCCAGCACATTCAATATTCCCATAGCATGTCCGATATCCTCCACTGTAAGTGTAATTCCATTTAGCTTTGGAAAAGTAAGAAAGATGGCACTTAGCTTGGCACTGGAGATTGTGTAGGACAAATCGGCCTGAGCCAAATTTTGGAGACCCAGGTGTATCATTTGTTGCTGAGAGAATACATCTTTGAGTGCTGGGTTTGGTGCCTGTAAATGATAGATCATTAGTAAGGGTACCTTCGAGATGGCACCAGAAGGGCGAGGCACCTAGAGAGTGGTGACCTTGCCAGCAGTGATTGATTGGGGTGAATCTTGTTCAAAAGATTCTCCTGAAAGCTACTCTGAACTAGGAGTATAGTCTAATTTATTGTCAAAGCTATCCCCAGAGGAGGTGGAGGACTCTTCCTCGGACTGTAAGTGCTGCTCTCAATTCCGAGTACAAACCATCTTGATAAACTGTGCCCAAGAATCTTCAACTGATGAATCTAAAAAAACCTATATTCTTGAGTCCTGAGTGCATGGAGTACAGAGAGAGAACTCTGGAGGCACACCTGGCGATGGAGAGAGGCCTGGAGAGCAAGCGCCTAGAGGAACGCCCGATTGAAAACATGCAGAGAATCCTCACTACTTAATTTTATGAAAGTGGGGCTGATTTTACGCTGAGCTTTAATTTAAAGCTAGGTAAGTATAGGTGTCAAATTATTTTAATGTGCTTTTTTTTTTTGCAGAGGCCCGTCGGCAAGGATGAGGGCGGTAGCAGCTTGGGCGAGGGTGAGGGCGGGGGTGAGAGGACGAGAGGCAAGGGCGAGGGGACGGCGAGGGGCGACAGGGGTGAGGGCGACGGCGAGGGCGAGGGCGAGGGGGAGGGGGTGAGTGGATGGCGAGGAGTGAGGGGAGGTTTAAGGGCGAGGGCGAGGGCGAGGAGATAGGGGAGAGTGAGGGGAGAGGGTAAGGGCGAGGGCGAGGAGATAGGGGGAGGGCGAGGGGAGGTGGTAAGGTCTAGGACGAGGGGCAAGGGTGAGGGGAGGGGGTAATGGCTAGGGCGAGGGCGAGGGGAGGGGGTAAGGCGAGGGCAAGGAGATAGGGGGAGGGCTAGAGGCGAGGGCGAGGGGAGGGGGTAAGGGATAGGGCAAGGGGAGAGGTTTGAGAGGAGAGGGCAAGGGCGAGGGGTGAGGGCAGAGGGTAAGGGCGAGGGCGAGGGTTGAAGAAGAAGAAGAAGAAGAAGAAGAGAGTTTTAACTTCATAGGAAACTATCCCAAGAGACCTTAAATATCTAGATGACAAGGAGTTGAACTCAAGACCTGTTATTCAAGAGGGAAATGTCATAACCAATCTACCACAACTGGGTGATAGAAAGGGCAAGGGCGAGGGGTGAGGGGAGAGCCAGGGTAGCAAGGCTTCAGGGCACTCAAAAGCAAAGAGAATGAGTGAGAGGACATCAGAAGCACCAAACAGGCAAAGGGACTAGCAAAGCATGAGCAGGGAAGATTCCCGGAATTGGAGATCATCTAACCCCTCTGAAAGAATCCATGGCAGATAAGACGAGAAGTAAAATTGCTAGTGAACATGGTACCTTTCATAAAACCCAACTCAAGAACACTAAGGATTTTATGCATAGCAAAAGAACTTAGTTTCACTTGAGACGTTATAGATCAACAGAATTTTGTGCTTTGAAAAAGGGCATGAGTCGGGGTTGAGGTAGTGGGTAGGTTACGGCCAAGACTAGAATCATTCCTACACACAGAAGAGGGGTTTCATAGGATACAGATTGAGATTGAAGACACAGAGTGAAGGAGAGGGTTTATCCAATTCTAGAATCAAGCCCATTGAACACAACAGAGTCAGCAAAAGGAGAGCTGTATAAGGAGAGGGTGTATGAGATAGGATGAAAAAGAACAGCAGGGATGTCGAAGATAGTGATCCAAAAGTTATTTAAGGGTTCAGGAGTCGGCGAAGATCAACACTTAATTTTAGACCATTGATCGTCAGCTTAAGCATGATAGCATTTGATCCTAGATCCATTGACTAAAGGCAGTGGAACTCCTTCGAGGGTGGCTAATTGTACAACTTTATGGGGTAGAATCTCCATCACCTTATATGGTCCTTGCCATGCTGAGACCAACTTCTTTGCGTTTTTCAGATACTTGCCTTGATAAAGTAGCACCAATGCTCCTTGCGTTATTTGCGGATTTCTGAGATGGCGATCATGCCAGCCTTTGCGACAAAGCTGCTCTGCTTCTAGAGCCAAAGAAGACAAACTTCAGCTTTCATCCAGAAGGAAAAGACGAGAGACAGATGCTGACCCCAAATCTCCATTGGCACGCAGACTGCCAACTCGCGGAGATCCTGAGTTGAATTTGAAGGGTGCTATCGCTTCCAAACCGAAAGCTAATTGAAATGGGGTGTGATTGGTTGTGGCTTTGAAAGAAATTCGATATGCCCAAAGGGTGTCGTGGATAGATTGAGCCCAAGTCGAAGGATGAAGATGACATGCTTTCCGCAGGAGTGCTATCAGAACCTTATTAGTGCTCTCGGCCTGCCCGTTTGCTCTAGGGTAATAGGAACAAGATTTTCGGTGAAAAATCTTGTAGTTGGCAAGCAAGATTGAAATCGTTTCATTTACAAAGTGACTACCCCTATCACTGGTGATTTCCAAGGGACATCCAAACCTGCACAAAAGATTTTCGTAGAGAAAATTGGCTACCGTAGTGCCACTGCAATCCGTTGTTGCCAGTACTTTGCTGCATAATTTGTAGCCACTAAGAGATACTTTTGATTGCCTGGTTGGGCGGAGGGAGTAATTGGACCTACAAGATCAATGCCCCATATCTCAAAGGGCTACCATGCCATAGAGACCTGCAGAGGACGGCTTGACTGCTTGCTTGGTTTAGGGCCACATCACTGACATACATCACATACTTTTACATAGGCAATTGCATCCCAAAAAATATAGGGCCACCATAAGCCACACTGGAGAATCTTCTGGGCAGTAATATGACCAGGGTAATGGCCACCAATGGGACCACTATGGGCATCCTCCAAAATATACTCAACTTCATGAGGGGAGACACACCGCCTCATAACACCATCCTGTCCTGACTTGTATAGCTGGCCCCCAATCAAAGTGAATGGCCTAGACTTCAACAACACTCATCTCTTTTTCAATGGAGAAGCGTACTCTAGGTACACGCCAATAGAAATCAGATGCAATACATCACCGTACCATTCCAGAGTGGTATCCACCTTAAAGACACTACTATCTGGGAAGTCGTCAGCAACCCCAGTTGCTTCTTCACCCGTGTGAATGCGAGAGAGGTGGTCAGCAAGGACATGATGTTTGCCGGGCGTGAGTACCACTTTGAAATCAAATTCTTGAAATAAGAGTAGCCATCGCCATACTCGACCTGCAACTTGCGGTTTGTTGAGCAGATAGCATAGGGCATGGTGATCAGTAATAACTGTGAAGTGGACCCCTAATAAATAATGCCAAATTTTTTGCAGAGCATACACAATAGCCAAACCTTCCCTTTCTGTGGTGCTATAGTTGCGCTCTGCCTTGGTGAGTAGATGACTTGCATAGTGAACAGGGCGATCCAAGTTGTACTCCTTACTAGGCTGAGTCAGTACAGCCCCCACAGCTAGTTGACTGGCATCAGTATGCACATGAAAAGGGAGAGACCAATTTGGAGCCACTAGGATAGGCGCTTTAGTGAGGCGTTTTTTGAGGTATGCAAAAGCTTCAGCCTTTGCATTCAACCATTGAAAGGGAACAGTAGCACTAGTGAGGCGGGTTAGGGGTTGAGCCACCTGTGCATACATGCCTAGAAGTGTGCCCTCAATGACCAAAAAATGACATTTGTTAGGATTTAGCTTTAGGCATGCCTCTCTGCATCTGAGGAAGATAGCAGAGAGCTGAGCGAGGTGTTCCTCTAGATTTTCCATTGGGGTTGAATACTGAGCACCTGAGAAGGTCAAAAAATCGTCCATGAAGATGCGAAGATGATTTGTAAGCAGAGGACACAAGATGAGATATATCGCATGATTGAAAGAAGGTGGAGCGTTTTTCAACCCAAAAGACATTCTAGTGTAAATAAAAATACCCCAGGGAGTCACAAAGGCCGCTTTCAGTTGATCACCTGGATGGATGCCCAACTGATTGTATCCACTAAATCCATCCATGAAATTGTACAATACATGCCCTGCTACATCTTCAATCACGTGCTCAGTGAAAGGTGTGGGGAAACCATCTAGGATAGTTACCTTATTTAGAGCGCGGTAATCTACGCACACACGGATTTTATTGGACTGCTTCTTAGGAGCTATCACCATGGGTGATAACAACTTAGAGTGCTCCACAAGTACAATGATCCCTGCCTCTTGCATTTTTTCTAACTCTGACTTGACCGCCTCAGCATACTTCGGGTTGAGCTTGTAAGCTCGGCCTCTGACAGGCTTAGCCCCTTCAACTAGAGGTATAGTGTGGACACCCAATTCTGGTTGGATCCTCTCCAAATCCTTGTAGGACCAAGCAAAAACATCTTTAAAAGAGTGTATAAAAGAGACTACCTGATTGAGTAACGCGGGATGCTCCCATAACCAAGCTACTAAGAGTACGTGCTGAGGGTTGTCAGGATCTCCCAAGTTGACTTCTTTGACCAGGCCAGTAGGTGTAGCTCGAGAGGGTGCTTCCGAAGATGAGAAGTGAGCTACCTCTTGGAGCTTTGAGACATCATGTGCTGGTGTTTGATCGATTGGAAACTCCGCATACTCTTCTTGTAACCATCCTGGTGGAAGCTCCTCGAAGGGTAAATCTTCAGTCCCAGACATAACAGAGTGCTTTTGAAGGGGTGAGGCGTCCGGCCTGGGAGATGTTAGAGGAAGGGGGATATCTTTGGCAAGTTCATGCAGAGGAGATTTCTACCCCCTTCGGTGATGTGTTATAGGTTCCCCGAGGCCGAGGGCTTCCATCAGCGGATCATTTGAAGCATGAGAATGTGGGGCTGACACACTTACTTCTTCAACTGGTCCACTGTCTACTATAGGACTACTGTCTGCTGTAGGACTTTGGACATTTGTGTCCGCCCAAGGAGTTGGGAGAGAGAGTGCTAACGGTGGCACATATGAGTTTTGAATAGAGACCACATAGCATGGCATCGATGTGGTAGCTTCCAACCAATGTAGCAAGTCCTCGTCAGACCCGTCAAGTGGGATGGGCTGCTTAGGGTCGGGGTTGGACTGTACTGACAATTAGCTGTGATGAGCCACTGGATCCATCCCTCCTTCGAGCCGAATTGGTTGCATTTGGGAGCCAAGAGTATGTATCCACATGGCATCGTTTCCCCAATCATGAAGTTCCTTAGTATGCCGCAACCATGGTCTACCAATCAACAAAAGAAATCCTCCCTCCACCTGAGGAAGGCTGACCACCACAAAATCCAAGATAAAAGTGAAGTCTTGTACCCTCAGAGGCACCTTCTCCACTATGCCCACAAGGTAGACTGTCCTCTGGTCTACCAATGTAACAGTGAATGGAGCAGGGCGAATAGGCTGCAGACCTAAGGTCGACATAGTAAATTCTCGCATTAGATTGATTCTAGATCCACCATCCACTATGACGCCTAAGAATTGATGCCCAAGAATAGATACAGTGAGACGAGCACTTTTGTAGTCGATGAGGGGAGCAGCTGGATATGAAATCATGTAGGACTCCAAGGGCTGCACAGGTAGGTGCCCGCCACTAGTCCCTGTACCAGGGTACAGAGACTGAATTATTGAGAGGGTGTCACTTCTAAGGGTTGCATCTAGCCGGAGCATCTCATAAAGGGACACTTGTTGAAAGGTGTTCTTCAAGATTGCTT
This sequence comes from Adiantum capillus-veneris, assembly GCF_014529385.1. Lineage (NCBI taxonomy): Eukaryota > Viridiplantae > Streptophyta > Polypodiopsida > Polypodiales > Pteridaceae > Adiantum > Adiantum capillus-veneris. Next base: position 19,344,951 of record NC_140948.1, on the reverse strand, counting down.
TTGCTATGGGCTTAGCTCCTACAATCTGGGCCTCCTCGGAAACTTTGACCTGTTGCAAGTCAACCACCATTGCTGCCAGGAAGGCTCCATCAATGTTCGAAAGCATAGAGATTGGCCCATTCTTTTCACCACTTAAGGGTTCAATAGTTTGATCAGGTTGCGGAAGTGATGGACGAGATGGTCATGTTGGCAAGCTAAAACCCAAGGCCGCTCTTTGTGCCCGAGTGAGCATGCCAGCGGGCTCTGCCACTTGTTGTGGCCAAACTGTATGTGTAGCAGGTGCTAGCTGAGTGGTGGTGTTCACTGTGATTAGATTGATCTTCAAGAATGGGAACTCTTCTTCGTTTTGATTTAGGCCTAAAGATGAGGATGCCCTTTGCTTGGGACAATCCTTACTGTAGTGGTCCTTAGACTCCAGACAATGTCTGCAAGGAGGAGACCCTTCAGGTAAAGGACACTTACTTTGGTAATGCCCATATTCACCGCATCTGTAGCATAAGATTGGCCGATTAGACCGACGAAACGGGGGACGAGGTGGTCGCTACTCTTGTTGCTGCATGGAGCTAGAGGCTAAGGTGTAGAAGCTTTGGGGAACTGAGGGAGTACTAGCATGATAAAAGCTGGAGGATGCAAAGTTGTCGTGCATACCTTGCTGCATAGGAGGTGTTGTCAGCAGAGGTGGCAACGGGTTTTGATGGCCATAGGGTGAGACCATGTTGGATACAGGTGCTAGCCCTTGTTGGAGAGAAAGACCTAGACTTTGTTGTATTTTCCGCAATCCTCTGATAGAGTAACAATCCTTATCTTCGTGCCCAGATTTTTCGCAGAAGTGGCAATAAGCCCGAAGGGGACAGTCCTATGGAGGATGTCTTGGAGAGCAACAAGTGCTGCACCATACCATAGATTTAGTCTCCTCCTGAGACCGAAGCTCTTCTAGCTCTCTCTTTATTTGATCCAAAGCCTCAAGGTGCGATGGTTTCTCTTGTCTAAGAGAGATTGATTTCTCTTCTTGGAGAGCGCGTTGTAGTTTTAGGGCTTCAAGTTCCCTACACAAAGAAGTCAATGGATCAGCAGGACTACTTTCCAAGAACACAGAGGGGGAGTCTCTATGTGAGAGGAGTTGTTGAACAGCTTCCTAGACCCCTCTACCCTAGTAGCAGCTGCGGATGAATTCCTCCAGAGTTGCGTCGGGTCAAAGGCTCTCTCGGAGTTTTTGCTGAGAGGTTTTGGGGAGCGCCTTCTCCACCCACTTCTTAACCATGAATTGATTGGGTTGCTGGGGAAGCTTGGCAACCAGAGACTTGGTTTTAGTCATAAGTTTGTCAAAAGTCTCCTCTGGCTGGAGCACCATGTTGGCGAACTCATCCAACACTTTCTCTTGGTAGTCACCTAGCTTGAAAGCTGCACAGAATTGTTGTCTTAAGTCTACCCAAGTTGCAAAATGGTTCTCTACAAACTGGCTGTGCCATTTGTCTGCTAAGCCGTCCAAGGTGGATGGAAAAATTACCAAATAAGCATCTTCTCTATTAAGACCACGACCCCTACAGAGAAACACTAACCTCCTTGCATGGTCGTCAGCATCTTCTGAAGAGAGTCCTTTGAAGGGGAACTTGATGTTTACCTTGGCCAACACACTAGCCAACACCTCCATGGCCCCTTGCTGCACCTATTGCTCAATAGCGTGGTGTAGCAGAATAGGAGAGAGATTTACTGGAGAAGGTGATCTGGAAGATGTGGAACCGGATGAAGGAATGGGTGATGTTGTATGTGGAGGTATGTGTGATGAGGTTAATGGACTTCTACTAGATACCAAAGGTCGTCTTCTATTATAGTGCTTCAGAGGGCTCAGTAGTGTGCTTTGACGCTCAATTAACCGCCTTGTATGTGTCATGCAATGAACACCAATCCAACCAAGTTTTGGGCAAGAAGACTCTAACTGTGGGCTGAACAACAGAGGTCTAGACTAGGACAAGTGAGGATAGTGACTAGACCACCTAGTTGGCAGGACGAGGAGGACTGGACAAGGGCAAGGACTAGACCAGGACCGGGATGAGCACGAGGACTGGTTGGACCAGGGCGACAGAGGACCAGACCAACAGACTATCTACACAGTGCAAGCAAGTGTGTGGAGCTAGGTAACAACCGGTTAGCTTCACGATTTGTATCTCAACAAAGAGTGAGACTTCATTTGATGTCCCACCATGATCGCCGAAATGAGAGAACCTGTAGCGCGGATAATGTGTCATGCTCTCTACAGTGGGTGGTCCTCAGTGCAATGTGCGTGACAATCTCACTCAAACAGACTGAAAATAAAGAAAAAAATAGACAACAATAGAGCTCACAAAGACACAACAACAGACCAGAACATATGACTCGACTATCTCAAAGAACTGATACAGACTCCGGTGTGGCAGCACACTCAGCTCCAGCCCAGGACTCACAGGTACAATGGGGGTGTCGAGGCTCAGATGTGTCGGAATGGTGAAGACGTGTTCTGTGTATATACTCACTCTAGACAACTACATGAAAGATGATCCACATGACCCAAACGCTACTACTCATATATACAACCATAAAGAGCCACCAACAGCTCATAAATGACAGCACCTAATTCTATCCCCATTGGGTGGCGGTGGTGACCTAGCCACGATGTCCACTAAACCACTGTATCCCTACCACGTGTCGCTGACCAGCGAGTCCGTCTAGTGTGAACCGACCAGACCAAAGACCAACTATAAAGTCCAAACTGTACTAACTGTCTTGTGAAAGTGACATTATAGCCTACTACAACTTTTTCCCCCAAAAAGGATGTGGAAAGTTTTATGATTTTTAGCCTTCCATAACTCCCACATATGATCTCCAATTTGAGCGGAGATCATAGATCTACAATCTATGCTTTGAGCTCTTTCCATAGATATGTTATATGATATGGTTTTACCCACTAGATTTTAAATTCCATTTTGGGGGGAAACTTTGAATTGAAATAAACTAGTTGTTCTGCTTGTTTGAATTCAAAAGTTGTCCTTTGATTACTTGATGAATACAAAAGGTTTGACTTCCTTAAACTGCCACATAAACAGGCCCTCCTAGAGCCCATTCTCTTCCTAATGTTTGAGATCATAGAGGGAAGACCTAAAAGTCCCTTGCTACTTAAAGTACATGGGAAGATCTGCTGATGAGTACAGCCATGACCTACAAGAATCTTTTCAAAAGATTAAGGAGTCTATATCCATCTCTCAACAAAGGAAAAAAGTTTTTGCTAATAAGCATAGAAGGGCCTTAACGTTCAAATAAAATGATTGGGTCTTACTTAAGTTTCCCAAGGCTCGATTGAGGCAAATGACAGGCAAAAATCCTACGGGCCACCAAAAGTATTATGCTAAACTAGCAAAAAGATATTATGGTCCTTTTAAAATGTTGAATCCAATCAATGACATGGCTTATCAACTCAAGTTGCCCAACCATTGGCTCATACACAATGCTTTTCATGTGAGTCTACTTGAGCCCCTACAAAGGAGAGGCACCAAAAGTACCAATTACTGAATACCCACCAAAAATCTAAGACCAAGAAGAAGTGCTACAGCACAAAGCTATCCTTCGGCACAAGGAAAAGGTACTAGGACATGATAAGATTATCTGACGGTATCTTATTAAGTTCAAAAATTATCCTTTTGAAGATGCTAGATGGATGCAAAGAATACAGCTTAAGGATAGTATGAACCTTGTCAATGCTTACAATGCTACATTAGAGTAAGAAAATGTTCATGTTTCTTTTAAATAATCAATTTTTTTGTTTAATAAGACTAATTATCTTTTTATGGTGCACAAATTTAAATAGTATACATGCTTAGAATCATGTTTGTGATGACGACGTCTCTCAAACACCAAGTAGAATTTGCCACTCTACTTTGGGAGAATGAAATGGACTCAAGAGCAGACATGCTTGCAGCAGCTACATCTCCCAAGCACCAAATGGATTAGTCATCCATCTTGTAATGATTATGTAGGGTAAAAAGGGATCCTCTACCCGCTAAGAAACATAGACTAATGACTAAGTCTTTATCTCTTCTACCTCATAGTCGAGGATGATTATGATTTCAAGAAAGAGGTAATGTCATAAAATCTAATAGCTAACCAACCCAAATGATCTTGTCTTATAAAAGTGATCATTTAATGTGTAAGAATAAATGGGAACAAGGGTTAGAATATAGGCATGTGCTTATGGATCCATCTCAACACTGGACCAAAGTTAAAGGCGTCCAAATGAGGAATGGTCTATCATAGAGAAATGCTAGCTAATGGAGCTTAAAGACCTTAGGGTTATCTTCATTAAAGACCTCCAAAGGTTAGTGTAAAAAGTCCTTAGAACTTAGGCAAGCTAGGGATATGTTTGAGGTGGGAACTGGCCCAAGCTTGAGGTGCTTGTCGTGCTTGCTGACTAAGGTGCTTGATGCGCTTGTCGTGCTTGCTGACTAAGGTGCTTGAGGTGCTTTATGACTAAGGTGCTTACGGTGCTCCATGACTAAGGTGCTTGAGGGGATTAAAGTGTTCTAAAAGTCAACCAACATCCCTACTCAATCTTCTCTCTCCTTCTTTGGGCGGTGGAAGTTTAGGGTAATTCAGCTAGGTTGGATGCTTCTCTAAAAGCCTTGAGTGGTCCTTCCAAGTTCTCATCCTTGATATTGGTCAGAAGGGGACATCATCTCTGAGAAACTTTGGAGCATCAACCAGTTGTGTACTTTGTGAGCCAGCCTGTTCTCCACTTTGGCTATGAGTCTGCTATTCTCTTGGAGACTGCTTGATCTTTGTGTCTCCCTCAAATAGTGGTATCATCTCCTCTACTTGAATTCTTTTCTTTATAGTGAGAACTTCATACTTGAGCAAAGGGTAAGGGAGCGATGGCTGCATCCACTCTTCTCTGATTACATTTGTATCTAGCAATAGAACTTCTAGAGAGTGCAGCATCCTTTTCTCCCATTCTATCGCTGATCTATCACCTTCTTCAATGAATTTCTCTATAGAACTTTGAAGACGGGCCTTGTCCTCAGCTAGAAACTCCTGCCCTTCCTCTTGAATTTGTGGAGGTATCTCCACCAATATAGGTTCCTCCGAGCTGCGTGGAATCTCCATAGGCTCTTATTGTGCATTGAATCCTGAGTCACTTGGAACGGGATCTCTGCTTTGGCCCCGTGCTCTCTCTACTTCCTATCTCATTTTCCTTGATTGTTACCGTACGTGTTCCTCTCTTCTTGTGGCGTGAATTCTTGACTAATTGCTCTTGGAATGTTTCTAATTGGCATGGAATTTGGTTGTTCTCTTTTTGGAGCTCTTGTTCTTGTGCCTTGAGTCTTTCTTCACTTGTTGAAGAACCTTCTACAATGTGGACTCTTTGCCTTTTCTCTAGCTTCAATTCCTTTGTAGTGCCATAATTTGAGCTTCCAAGGCTTGTATAGCTTGGTTGGCCACTCCTCCGCTTGCTCTTGTAGCCCTTGGGGTTCCTCTTAGTCTCTGTATGGTCAATGCTTAGAGTTCTAGTTTTTCATTGAGCTCTAGTATCTCATCACAAGCTGTCTCCATCTCATCTTCTGTCTTCTCTTTTTCCTCTTGCAAATTGGAAATCTCTTTATATACCTCAGCCATCTAGAGGGTGAGGGTATCCCTTTCTGCTCTACCTTCCTTCAAGATCTTGCTTTGTGCTTCATGCTCTCTCTCTATGCTTTCTACTCTTCAAATAGCTCTTTGCAGTTCCTTAGTGAGTTTTTCATGCTCTCCTATTAGAATTTCCTCTCTTGTCTTGAGCATGTTGTTTTCCTCAACCACGGTGAGAGATTTGGTTCTAATTTTTTCCAAAAAATTTCAGCTACCCCACTCTTTGTGGTTGGCCTAGACAGTGGTCCAACGAGGGGAACTTGATGGCCCATACTTAGTAGCACTCCCACTGGAGGAGTTTGCCATGGGTTCTCTAGAGGCCTCCATCTTGGCACTAGTGGGATTTGTACCACGCCCGATATTCTAGGTAGTGATAAACCCAATTCTAGTGCTCTTCTTTGAGTACTTTGGTCTTGTGGTTTCTCCTTGGATTTTTCTTCTTGTTTTACAACCATGGCAGGATTGAGGTTCCATACACAGCCTCAGAATCATCCTCAAATGTATATCTAGCTTTGAAGAGATTGTCATAGGTGCATCTTCTGGTCTTTTCTTTGTCCTCGAGTGTTGGCTCAGACTCTAATTTCTTCTTTAGAAAATCCTTTTGATGGGATGTTGGGGGTTTTGGGGTTGGAGTTTGTTGGTGTATCTTGGGGAAGATGTTGGTGGTGTTGTACTACCTCCCTCCTCTTTGGACTCTTTTTCCTCTTCTCCATGTGCTTTAGGCTGCTCTTGTAGGTTCTTCTTAATATCTTGAGCTTGCTCAGCATTGAAAGGCTCTAGATTTTGTTGTTCTATCACCCTCTCAAACTCTTCATATGCTCGGATATAGTGATCAAATTGATCTTACAACGATTGAGAGGAACTATCACCCATTTTCTTTGGGTCCGGTACCCAATACTCTTCAAAATCCCCCTTCAATGCTCGTTTGGCCTTGAATTTCTCAATCAGTCTTTTATTGCGGGCCGCCTTTTGGCTTGTGGCCTCTTTTGGCTTCTCTTCCCTATTCATTACCATCTTTCCTTTCTTCTTTGGTAGCTCGTCATATTTTTCTTCTGGCATTGTCTCTAGCTTTCTTCTGAGCCTTGTCAAGATAGGCAGTTCCACTGGTGGTTCATCTTCTATGATTGCTTGTTAGGTAAAAGTGGCAATTGGGTAATTTGGGGATTGATTAACATCTACTGGATCAAATGAAGGAGGATAGAGCTAGTTTCCCATGCTCAATATAGGTCGGCCAGACACTTATAGAGCGTGGCATCCATGAGTAGGGCAGGGTCGTTGTTGAGCTCAATATAGAGCCTCTAAAAGTCTCCCAAAAACTTCAAAAATGCCTCCTTTCTGTTATCACTAGTTGAAGGGACCCAAAGAACTTCATCTAGCCTAAATTGCACCATTTTACACCTCACTTGACCGATGAGTTCTAGGAAAAGTTGTATGTTCATCTTGGGAAAGCAAGCTCTCAAAGAAGCCTCTATATTATCTTTGTTAATGCTACTCCAAAGAACTAATTCTGCTCTTTGGCATAGTGCATGCAAAAAGGCCAATGCATTGCTCGTGACAAGATATTCATATTGCAACTTTTTTGGAACCCTTTCACTGGTGATTACTTGATAATTAAATCTTGTCACATCAAGCACACATTTTCTTGCTCTCCCTCTGTAGTAGGATCTTTTGTACCTTTTTATGAGTAGGCCATTCACATCCAATATAATTCATAATCTTGTCCTTCTCTCATCATCCTCACGAGACACGATAGGTAATGGAATTACCTGTAGTGGCATTGCCAAAAGTGGCTCTATCCTCTCTTTCCTCCCAAGCATATTTAGATCCCACACAACCACAGCTCCATTGTCCTGGGTACTTAAAGGATCATTTTTTTCTGCAAGGCCAGGAACATTACTTGGAAAATTGGTCTAGGCGTGGGGCGGCTACATCACTTGTACCCATTGTCTGACTTGTTCAAGCTCTAGTATTTATGAGGACCTCCTCAACCATACCTCTTGTATCCCAAACAATGGCATCTACACCCATAGCCTTAGCTACATCAACAATAGGATCAGCTGCATCAATAATGGCATTTGTGCCAGCATCATTTACATTACAATCAACAAAAACATTTCTGCTAGCATCAACTTCCATAGCATTCTCGATGCCATCTGTCTCTCCATCAACTACCATAGGATCAACAATGGCACCTATGCCAAAACCAATTGTAATAGAGGTAAATAATGTAGCCTTATCAAGTTTATCAGGATCAACATCTATGTGCACACCATCATGGAAAACCTGCACATGAATTGCAAGGCTAGCAACATCGCTTTGACATACTGCCTCGTCTTGGACCACAACATCAATTATTAGTATTGCCTCACCTATTCCAAATCCTCTACCAGTAAGATCCTTCTCACCCATATCTTTTGTATCCCCAATAGTGGCATCTATGCCCACAACCTTAATTGCATAAATAATGGCATTTGTGCCAACATCATTTAGATTACCATCAATAGCAGCATCTCTACTAGCATCAACTTTCATAGCATTTGCAATGCCATATGTCTCTGCATCCACTACCATACGATCAACAATGATGATCAACCCCGTATTTTTCTTTTGTCGTTGCGTCACCATTTCACTTGCTTTTTCTATTTTTCTTTGTTTCTTTTCAAAAAAATTAAAAATTAAAAAAATAGCAAATCATTTTTAAAAAATAATAATAAACCAAATTATTTCAAAAATAGCACGATAAACCACTATGTACATTTATTTGTAATATTTTTTGGTTGGATTGCTCTGTTTATCATATTTTAGCTCAAAAAATTGCTTTTTTTACACACACACACACACATATATATATATATATATATATATATATATATATACACACACACACACACACACACACACACACACACCTAGAGGCTCATTTTTGGTGTTTTTCCTCATATCTGTAGAATCAAGTTAAATAAGGGCATGAGTACTCGGGTCCACCAAAAATTTCCACAACCAAACACAAAAAACCCAAGATCATAGAAAACAATGCCCTTTTTAGCACACTCAGTTCGCATTAACAATGCCACCCCCCCTCCTAGTTGGAGTCCTCTTGGATGATGGTGTATCATCCTAGGGTATGTGTTGTGCATGGGTATCAACATTGTGCTAATGTAGCCATGTAATGTATCCCTATATGCATACTCGATCAATGTGTCGAAAAAATTAATGATGCGCAAGAGGAGGGTATAACCAATGTGCTTATTGGTATTTGATGTTGACATTTAATTGTTTCGCTCTTTGTTTAATTGAAATTGGATGCTCTTGTACTACTAGTCCCCGTCTTGCATCATGGGGTTACACACCTGTGTGAATCCAAGGACCAAGTATGTCATAGGCTTCGTCTGTTGTTTAACGATCCAAATCTGAGGCTTCTTTGCCCTGTCTCTTTGGAGTCCATAGCTATTCTCGATTTCCTTGAACTGCAATCAACTTCTTTGGCAGTCATACATTTGTGATATATTGTGGGTTTGGTTTTCAGGGTGTCTCATATGTCTTTGGAGAGGTATCTTTGAGCATGGTCTATCAAAACTTTGGAATGTCATCCTTCTTGATCCAAACCTACTTATGTGTTGTTGTGGGCTGTGACAACTTTTTCTCTTTGTGGTTTTCCTTGACATATGCACTGATAATTTTTCTTTATTGGTTGTAACTACCTTGGGTGAAATATATGCAGAAGTGATCTCCTTTGAATTTCTCTTTGGTATCCATTGTTGAACTGCTAGAAGGAGGGGTTGCTTGCCCTTATGTCTAGACTCCACTATCAATGGGTCATCAACATTGTGTGCAACAAATGGGACCAATTGGCTTTCCTTAGCATGTTGGATGTTGACACTATCAGAGATCCAATCAATCTGTAAACTATACTTTCTCTGCCATGGCTGATCGAGCAATAATGGATACTATGCTGGTTGATCTTCTACCACATAAAATTTATGTGGATAAACATATTGGCTAATTTTCACAAGTATGATTGTCCATCCTATAGCCTTGATTGAATGCTCTGAATAGCTTTGAATGTCCTTTTGTGTGGGTTGGATATTTTTCTTAAGTGTAAGGTGCTTGTATGAGTTGTAGGAAATAAGATTTCCTTGAGCTCCTGAATCTAGAAGCGCATTTGCTTCCACTTGGTTACTTCCAGCATTGACTTTGATTGTGGGATCCACCGTATCCTTTTCATCAAATTTTATTACTTGGAGTGCGTTGACATGTAGTGGTGGTCCTTGATGCTACCTTTGTTGTAGAAGCTTTCTCTTTTCCATTCGTTCTTTTGCTTCCGCTTGAGCTTCTTTGACTATTTGATATTTTTCTTGAGTCTTTTTCATCTCCTCATGGATTATTTGAAGCATATTTTGGGCTAGTGGCAAACGATACTTTTTCAGCCTGCATCCACTAATTAATTTGGCATTTCTTCACCAACTAATGTAGCAATCTTGAGAGCTCTGCTTGGTGATAGATCTTTGATGACAAAGGGTCCCATCCTTCGCTTTTTAAGTTTCTTGGCATGTTGTTTTAATGTGTAAACTAGGACATAATTACCTGCTTTAAATTCTTTCGAACGTACAGTTTTATCCAAAAACTCCTTTTGCCATCTTTTCTGAGCATAGATAGAAGCTACAGCTTTCAAGTGGAGTTTATTTAGCTTTTCAAGGTTGTCTATTCTCAAAGACAATTCGTGGCCTATCCATTATAGTTGTTTAGCTAGTCTTAGCATTGGGATTAAAAACTACATGGGCAAGATAGCGTTAAGACCAAACACCATGTTATACGGTGTCGTTCTAATAGATGTCTTATAAGCTACCCTACAAGTCCACAATGTAGGGTGCAACTTTTGATCCCAATCAATCCTTGAATCAGATACTATTTTAGTCAATACATTGCATAATTCTTGAGAATTACCATGAATTTATCTAGAATATTTTCAATAACTTCATTATGAAATGTGTGCCGCGATCACTGACAAGTTCTATTGTTAGACCATATCTGACAAAGACATGTTCAAAAAAGAATTGTGCAATGGTCCTTGCATCCACTCTTTGGGTGGATTTAGCTTCAGCCCATTTAGTGAGATAGTCCGTGGCAATAATGATATATTTGGTGTGAATCCGATAAACGAGAGGTGAATTTATTGGCACTTTGGTATGTTGGCAAGCATCACATCTTTTAACATATTCTTCACCATCCATGTGTGATGTAGGCCACCATATTCTAGCGGTTAAGACAAGTTTTATTGTTGTATCCCCTAAGGAATGGCCTCCGCTTATTCCCCCGTGTGCATGCTCTAAGATTGGAAAATACATGCTCTTTGTTGCGCATATCCTGAGCTGATTATCGTTTCCTCTCTTATAGAGATGATTTTCAATCAATGTGAAGTATTGAGCCTCTATCTCTATAGCTCTTTGACGTGCTCTAGAGGTATTTTTAGGAAACGTTCTCGTGTCAGGTAGTCAACTATATGTTGAATTCAGTATGGTGCAACTGTCACTTGAAGCATCGTTGCATGTTCTATAGGTGGTATAGATCTTCATGTAGCACATATATTAACATACTCATAAACTTAAGCGCACATTACTGGCCAATAAACTTCTAATTGTTTCAAGCACTGATATGTTTTCATTTGCAAGAAATGGAATGCTAAGTCCTGAACATGTTCTTCTAAAAGATAGAAATTGTACCCTTCGAGAGCTATGTGTAATCGTAAAATGTTGTATGAGCCTAAATGATACAAGTGTCCACCAAATTAATTGAAAATTCTTGGATTTTTGAATCGTCTGTTGTTTAAATTCTTGCTCAATCCTATCGAACTCTCCTCCATAGGATAGTAAATTGACTACCTCATAAGACCCACTGGATACCATTTCAACATTGAAAAGATATGCATCAGGGATGTCATCATCTATGCCTTCTAGAGCTTCTCCATTTGGCAATTTGGAAATATTATCTACTCAAAGATGTGTCTTACCCTTTTTAACCACTACTATAAAATCAAAATCTAGCAATATGATGAACCATCGTCCAATGTATCCGATATTTCATGGTTTGTTTACAAGGTATAAGAGGGCTTGAGATGATCAGTGAAAAACACAAACTGGTTTGCAAGGAGATAATTTCTCAACAAAATATATCATCCCTAGCCCTTTCCTCTCAGTGGTAGTGTAGGTCTTTTCAACACTGTTAAGCTATCTGTTGGCATAATAGACTGGAAAATCCATATTTCCTTCTCTTGATTGAGCCAAGATGCATCCTATAGCAAATGATGAAGCATCAATGTGAACATGAAAGATCTTTTCCCAATCTGGTGCTTTTAATAGTTGAGCGGATATGAGTGCTCTCTTCAACTTTCAAAATGACTCCTCACACTCCTTCGTCCATTCAAAGACTACTATAGGTCTATACAAGGGTTGATCAATGATCGCAAACATATGTATAAACCTCATGTAATAACCATAGTGTCCCATAAAGAATTGTACCTGCTTTGTGTTATTTGGTCTAGGCATCTCGAATCACTTTTATCTTATCCAAATCCATAGGTATGCAATGTTTCGAGATGATATGTCCCAAGATTCTGCCTTGTCTAACCATGAATACACACTTTTCTTGGTTAAGGCAGACCCTACACGTCATGCACTTCTTGAATACGTTTTTTAGGTGTTCCGTCTGTTCACCTCTCAAGAGAGAGTGTACACATAGATATTCCATATAAATTTCCAAGAATATCCTCAGGGATTCTTTAAAAGCATGTGCCATTAATCTCTAGACTATTGCAAGGGCATTAGTCAATCCAAAGGGAATGACTCTATATGCATATATACCCCATTTTGTGGAAAATGAAGTATTATATTGATCTTCAAGAGAAATTGCAAGTTGTTTGTAGCTAGACAATCCATCTAAGAAGGAATATGCCCGCTTGTCTACCACTCGTTCAAGAGCATGGTCAATGATAGGTAAGGGATAATTGTCCCTTATTGTGGCTGCATCAACCTTCTTTAGATTGACACACACTCAAAGTTTACCAGTCTTTTTAGGCACTATCACAATTGGAGATACCCAATCTGTGTGTTCTATCTCATAGATGAACTCAATTTCCTTCAATTTATCAATCTCATCCTTGATGTGCTTAGAAAATGCATCATTATACGTGTACGATCTCTATTGGCTAGGCTTTGCATCAAGTTCTAAGGGGATTGTTTGTTTTGCTGCCATATTTTTGGATCCACTCCTTTTAGGTCTTTTTATGACCAAGCAAACAAGTCCTTGTAGTCCTTGAGAAGACTTTTGAGCTTCTCCTCTTCTTTCGGACTCAAATCAGTTTCTATGTAGACCAGCCTTGGCTCTTCTCCTAGCTTTGCCAAGTCTATCTTCTTTGGATCCTTTGGCCCATCATATGACTCATCGTCCTTTCTCTCTTGTATGGGTTGTATCATCACCACCTTTCTGTCTTGGATAGTGAATTTTTTGTAGTGGGAAGGTATGCTCATTTTGTCATTATTTTTCTCACCTTCTTCTTCACCACTCTCTATTTTTGTTGTCCACATTTCCCTCGGAGTTTTCTTGAGCTCTCAATATTTATTCTTTCTCTCAACCTTGGTCCATTTAGTTTCTCCAAACTCCTCTAGTCCTAGTTCTTTTGTTTTCTGGGTTTTGTTTCAATTTCAGCCTTTTGAGTTTGTTTCTCAAGTTTCTTATGTCTTCTTGTGTCTTTGGATCTTAAGCTCTAGTAAATCCCTCTAAAACTTTTTCTTTAACACAATCTTCAGCCTTTGCAAACATCAAAAATTGTGTTCTGCCTCTTATTCTAGGCATTGGATTTTCTCTAGCCCTATGTTTAGCTCTCTTGCTCTTATAGTGTTGTTGATGTCTAGGTTTTTGATTTGGAAAGTCATAGAATCTGACATACACTATTGTTTCCTCTGGCTCATTAGGATTGTTAGAGTATTCATTACCTGCATCCTCATCTCGCTCAAGATTCTCTAGAGAGTCGTAAAACAACTCCTCTTTGTCTACTTCCATTGGTTCATCTTTTCTAGGCTGTTCAGAGACTGGTTCCTCATCTTTCCCACTTACCACACTAACCATATAGTATGGAACCATATAGTATGGAACTATGTGATCATCATCTTTGTTGTAAAACTTTCTTGTGGGACTATCCAAAAAAGCAAACACATCTAGGGTAGCTAGAATATTTATCCATTCTAAAGACTCTAGAGTTTCTTCAGGGAAGGGTTCAAGAATGTATTCCTTATCGTTAATTTCTTTTTCCACAATACACTCTTCTCGTTTGAAGATTCCGCAATGCGATGCTCCACACATCCATAGCTCATTTGGCTTACCTAGCCAAGCTAGAAGCTCAGATCTTGCTAATGTAGCTGAATCAAAATCCTCAACTAGGGTTCAATTCACATCTTTGTAACTATGGTCTTTAAGGTTTATGCGCATTGTGGTTTCCATGTGCATGTGTTATATATGATCATATCTCAAGTCTTGAACCATTTTCAATTGTCGCATGAATGGTCGTCCAAGTATTATCTCGTAGTTGTTTTTCTTGTCAAAATCTATTATAGCAAAGGTATGCTCATACTCAATGCCGCAAGAAGTAACAATTACCTTCTCCAAAATCCCTAAGGGTTTCTCCATATAGCCATATGCTAATTGCAATTTCATTCTTGTGGCTCTCAAGGTGGGTTTTCCCCATTTATTCCATATTTCTTTTGTTGCAATGGCCACACCCACTCCACTGTCAAGAATTTCCATGGTTGTAATACCTTGAAATTCAACAAGAAGTATGGTATTTCCATTCTTGCCTTCACAATACTCCCCTAACTTGTTTAATGGTATTGGTAGCATGCTCAACTGAGGATTTTTTAGCTCTCTAATCCCTTCTTGTATCTATGAAGTCGGATCCTTTACACCAAACTTTTTTGAGCACTTTTTGATTGTAGCCCACATGTTTGGTCGTAACTGAAGAAGCTCGGCTAGCGTAATGGTGCAAGTTACAGGTGCAAACAATATGTTTAAAAATCCATTAGAGTCCACCACTTTTTTTAAGGAGAGTCTTTGTGATGGTATTGCCTTCATGTCAAACTTTGCTTCATACTCTCCCATATAAGAGGGTAAGGTTCTCATGGATTGAGGATGGCTATCTAAAAATCTTATAGATCCTCTATCCCCCCAATATGAGTGAATATCCATATTTGCATGAGATCCTGCCTCAAATTCCTCAATAGGAGGAAGAAATACATCCTTTCCATTACTAGTCTGGTTAACTCTCTCACTTAGCTCATTTGATTCCTTTGCTTCTCGTATTTGTTTCCAAAGTTCTTCTAAGCCATTGTCTTCTATGTATATCTCTAGTATGATACGATGGAGGCCATCATATGCTTGATCTATGGTATTCATCACTACTCTTGGAATTTTGATTAACTCTCTGGGTTCTAACCCAGCTGTGGGAACCTCCACTATCCTTTTAGGCTCGTGTCTTGGTGGGATCACTAGTGTTGGAGCTGCAACCCTTATCCAACCCTCTAGTCTCCTTGTTGGTGGCTCTAACAAAGCCTTGCGTTGTTTGGATCATCTTCTAACACATATCTAGCCTTTGCTTTTCCAACTCAGTGTATGGGTATGTCATCCATCTTTGTTCATGGGCCTAGTTATTCTTAAGCCATGCCTCATAATCTTTTAGAAGTGCGTCTAGAGGTTCATTCACTTTTTCAACTAGTACAGATCCTCCCGAACAACTTGCAATTTTTGGTTCCTCATTCTAGTCAATTTCTCCGTTGTTTGTTTTAGCTCGTCTGCTAAGGAAGTTTGTTCTTGATCCTTCCTAGTTGTTATGCATGCTTTCGTAGCCTTCCAAGTGTTGCGCTGACTTTTCCTCTTAAGGCTAGGTGCATCTATCCCATTTTCCTCAATGAATAGTCCTTCCATTTCTTTTTGAGCTTGCACTCTTGTGACAACTTATATAGGTAGCACCATTTCATTTTTTGAACCACTACTTGACGAGATTGCCTCTAACATGCTCAACGTTGTTTTCATTGTTTTATTTAGGTTTTTCAAGCAGTCACTAATAAAATGAGTGATGCCACAATTTGGACAATATACATTCACTCTAATGATCTCCATATGAGGACATTCTTTCATAAGATGGTCGCCACCATACTTGTAGCATGGTCTCAATGGTTGTTGAGGTGCTCCTGGAGCCGCTCTCTCTTGATGGGCAAGCCTTTGTCCTGCTAATCCGCCATTGGCTATGAACAATAATGTTCTCTCATCTGAGCTATATCTACCTTCTCTTGCAGCATGAGCTGTTGTTGGTGGTCCAACATTCCCAATCATGCTCCAAGGTTCTAGCGCTTTAGGCTCTTCGGTCAAATAGTATGTTGAACTCCCGGGGGATTCACTCTATATACAAAACGGGACGCCACTTGTGAGTTGACAACTTTGATAAAACCCCTATATACGACTCATATTCGGAAATATGTCCCCCCTTTCTACGCTTATACGACAACCAATGAAGAAAACTATCATACCCCTATCTTACATATAAAATTTAGGTCTCACATGATCTAGCTGAGTAAAACTAGTCAAAGAGTGTGTAGCATAGTGACTGACAACATACTAAGGAACCAACTCGGGTGTATCCTTAATGTGTCTTAGTTTGAATTTCAAACTATGTGCCTAGTCAGCGTGCACTCTAGATACTTGTCCAATTTTGACCCATCCAAAGCTAGTGTAAATCAACCCTTGACCTACTCCAAATCAGCCCTTATTTATGACCGGCTTGATGCAAAATTTGATGTGTGCTAATAAAAAAATTCCCCAAATCTCATCCAAATTCTATTGCACACCAATGACCAATCATTACAAGTAATCAAACCAAGTTTGTTTTTCCATGGATTCTCGTATGCAAACAGTAAGGTTTGAAGCATGAAAATGAACACCTAACAATGTAACAATCTACGCACAACTTATAAATTTCTTTTGCCTTTCATCCCACGAGTGTGCAATCTGGATTTTTCCTATCAAGATCAATTCATGAATTGCATCAACCCACTAAAAGAGATCACCTTCAACCTTTTCCTATCTGTATGTAATTGAATGTTGTGCAAAATTTTCTAGCCAAAAATTGTCTCAAATTTAAAATCGATCTAGGTGCACAATTAGCATGTGAGGTGTTTGCACCTCCCCATGTATGCCATAAACACACTCTAAGAAACCACATTATCATGACCATGTTGTGGGCATATCTTGCAATCAACACATTTCAAGCAACCACATCAATTTTTCGTATAAGAGTGAGCCACAACTGGCCATACACATCAACCAATTTACCACAAAGCACATGTTTCTCCAATAGGTCTTGAGTACCATCCCAATCTTTTCACTAACAAATTTAATCATAAAGCATGTTCATAGCTTGCAATTGGTGTGCTTCAAAAAACAACAATTTTAACAATAATTTTTCTTTTGTTCACAATCAAAAGAAACCACATGTAAAGTTGAACGCTCTTGAGCAATATTTTTCTTTTGCTCAAATAGATTATATGTATAGTCAAAAGTTAATTAAGGGCCTTTTGTGCTTTGTTGAGGGTGACAGGTTTGGCATAAACATAACATCATGTTTTTTCAACAAATCGATGAGAAAAACAATCTCATTAAGAATTCTCACGCCCACACTAGTGTCTTGCACGATGCAAGCTTCAAGTTACATTATCACATGTGGTACAAGAAACCCAAACCTTTCTGTTAGGAAATAAGACGTAGCTAAATAGATAATTGAGTAGATTACTTAATGGAGAGAGGCAGATTTATATACACGAGATTATAGAGTAGAGAGAGAGAGAGAGAGAGAGTACACACGATATACGTGGTTCACCCAATGTGGGCTACGTCCACGGGAAAGCAGCCACTCAATGGCTTTAGTACTTCAAAACAAGAAGTAGTTTACAAAGGGATTATACCCTTAATGGAGCTCCCGCCTTGCTTCACTCTGACCACCTCACACTCACCTTGTTGCATCAACTTCACACTATATGAAATGTGTGTAGAAATGGCCTCCTTTTATAGGCCAAAAGGATTGCCCTCTCTTATGAGAGACACCCATGTGTGGCCGCCCTTGAGAAGACAAGTCCGCTTTTGAATTCGGCCCCCGGCCATTGACTTCTGACCACCGGCCAACCGACCGGTTGTTTTCTGACCACTTTCCGGCCGCCGGCCGGCCATAATATTCCGGCGAAAAATAATATTCTGGCGAAAAAAAAAGTCTCAAGGGCCTCCGCCCCCGAGGCCTTTAAAGTTGCCCCTGATTCTTGTCTATGAAAATTTTGGTTTCCGGTGAGTGATTTTCCTTCACACACAATGGCTTCTCCTCATAATGGGGGCCTTACAAATGTGCACTTTTACCACAGAAAATTACAAGGGTAAATCAGCCTCCATACTTAACAATCTCCCACTTGGAGACTAATCTCCAAACCAAACCTGTGACTGCGTTCCATTCTGGCTTCTTATCCTTGAATGCCGATTGAAGATGAGCAAAAGCTCAACTTCTCCTTGTTGACCACCTTTGTAAACATGTCTGCAGGATTTTCACTTGTATGCACCTTTCCTAGCTTTAGTTGTCCCTCTTCCAAAAGAGTGCGTATGAAGTGATATCTCACCTCAATGTGCTTTGTCCTTGAATGAAAGGCTGAGTTCTTTGCAAGATGGATAGCGCTTTGGCTATCACTGTACAAGACACAATTGTCTTGTTTGAATCCAAGCTCTTCTAAGAATCTGTGAAGCCACAGAATTTCTTTGCTTGCCTCCGTCATTGCTACATACTCTGCTTCCGTGGTAGAAAGTGAAACCACTTTCTGCAGCTTTGAAGCCCAGCTTACTGCTGTGCCTCCAACCGTGAACACATAGCCAGTAGTGCTCCTTCGAGTATCTTTGTCACATGCCATATCTGCATCAGCATACCCTTCTAGAAAAATATCAGCTCCTCCAAAATACAAAGCATTTGTTGTTGTCCCTTTTAGATACCTAAGTATCCACTTCACAGCTTGCCAATGCTCTTTACCTGGGTTGTCCATGAACCTACTCACAACTCCCACTGCATGTGCAATGTCTGGCCTTGTCCAGACCATAGCATACATTAGAGAACCTACCGCTGCAGCATATGGAACTTTAGACATATAGGCTATCTCCTCTTGTGTCTTTGGACACATATCCTTCGTTAGTTTAAAATGACCAGCCAAAGGTGTAGAAACTGGTTTTGCATTTTGCATTGCAAACCTTTCTAGTACCTTCTTGATGTAATCTTCTTGAGATAGCTTTATTGTCTTCTTCGTCCTATCCCTTGATATTTTCATACCAAGTATCCTCTTTGCACCACCTAAATCTTTCATTGAAAAAGATTTGGACAGCTCCTCTTTTAGGTCTTTGATGTCCTGCATGTTAGCACTTGAAATCAACATGTCATCAACATACAACATTAGGATGATGAATTTCCCATCTCCCAAATTCTCCGTGTAGACGCAGTGATCCGAAATGCATCTTGTGAATCCATGATCCAACATCCATCGATCAAACTTCAAGTACCATTGTCTTGATGTTTGCTTTAAACCATACAAGCTCTTCTTTAATCTGCAAACCATTTTCTCCTTACCTTTTACTTCATACTCCTTTGGTTAAAGCATGTAGATTTCCTCCTCTAAGTCACCGTGAGGGAATGCCGTATTTACATCCATTTGCTCAAGATTTAGATCATGAGCAGCCACAAGGCTTAAGACAAGCCTAATTGAGTTCATTTTTACAACAGGAGAAAATATTTCATTGAAGTCAATACCTTTCTTTTGAGAAAAACCTTTTACCACAAGCCTAGACTTGTACCTTTTCTTCCCACCTTCTTCTTCCTTTAGCTTGTACACCCATTTGTTTTGAAGTGCCCGCTTACCTTTAGGCAACTCAACCAACTCCCATGTTTGGTTGCGATGTAGTGAGTCCATCTCCACTTTCATGCTCTTCGTCCATTCTTCTTTGGATTCATGTTGCATAGCTTCTTCATATGATTCCGGCTCTCCAGAATCTGAGATCAAGAGATGGTTGAAGGAAGGAACAAACCTTTCTGGATGACGTGGCCCTTCTTGCCGCAGTTCCAACATTCAAGAACTGACTTTGTGCGTGACTTGCTCCGCCTTGAGCGATCACGACCCTTTTGGTTTTTGAACCTCTCCTTAAGCCTTCCTCTTGTTTCCACTGATAGTGCAGCACTTGATGATTCTCCTGTGCTTCTCCTTCGCATTTCCTCGCTTAGGAGAACACCCACAACATCATAAAACTTAAGAGTATTTGTGCCAGAGATAGAATTACTTACAGCCATCACAAGGCCATCCCAACTATCCGGTAGAGATGATAGTATAAGGAGAGCTCGCACTTCGTCATCGAAATTGATTTTCACTGATCGAAGTTGACTTATGTTTGTGTTAAAGTCATTTAGGTGTTCTGCAACTGAACCATTCTCTGCCATCTTTAGATTGAACAAGCGCTTCATAAGAAATACCTTATTGGATGCTGATGGTTTCTCGTAGAAGTCGTCAAGTGACTTCATCAAGTCCTCCGTGGTCTTCATCTCCGAAACATTGAAGGCCACCGTTGACGCCAAGCTTAACCGGATTGTTCCCAGTGCCTTTCGATCAAGCACAATCCATGCTTCATCTGCCATAGTTGCGGGCTTCTTCGCAAGACCGCCTAGTGGCAAATAGAGGTCCTTCTGGTAGAGATAGTTTTCAATCTACATCTCCCAATGTTGGTAGTTTTTTTCCGTTGAACTTCTCAATCTTGAGCTTCCCTTCCTCCGCCATAATTCCCACTCAGTTCAAGGAATCTTTTCCTTGAGATAATTTAGCTACGAGCAAACCTTGCTCTGATACCAGTTGTTAGGAAATAAAACGTAGCTAAATAGATAATTGAGTAGATTACTTAATGGAGAGAGACAGATTTATATACACGAGATTATAGAGTAGAGAGAGAGAGAGAGTACACACGATATACGTGGTTCACCCAATGTGGGCTACGTCCACGGGAAAGTAGCCACTCAATGGCTTTAGTACTTCAAAACAAGAAGTAGTTTACAAAGGGATTATACCCTTAATGGAGCTCCCGCCTTGCTTCACTCTCACCACCTCACACTCACCTTATTGCATCAACTTCACACTATATGAAATGTGTGTAGAAATGGCCTCCTTTTATAGGCCAAAAGGGCTGCCCTCTCTTATGAGAGACAGCCATGTGTAGCCGCCCTTGTGCGAATAAGTCCAAATCGGACCCTCCAATCCGCCCATGTGTGGCCGCCCTTGAAAAGACAAGTCCACTTTTGAATTCGTCCATCGGCCATTTAATTCGGCCACCGGCCATTGACTTCCGACCACCGGCCATCAGCCATTGACTACCGGCCACCGGCCAACCGACCGGTTGTTTTCCGACCACTTTCCGGCCGCCGTCCGGCCATAATATTCCGACGAAAAAAAAGGTCTCGGGGGCCTTTAAAGTTACCCCTGATTCTTGTCCGTGAAAATTTTGGTTTCCGGTGAGTGATTTTCCTTCACGCACGATGGCTTTTCCTCATAATGGGAGCCTTACAAATGTGTGCTTTTACCACAGAAAGTTACAAGGGTAAATCAGGCTCCATACTTAACACTTTCCTTACCATATACAGCTCACAACATCTTGGTAGTAACATGCTCCAAAAAAAATTTTAAAATGTCAATGCACAAAGCCACAAGCCTTAAACAAAATTTTGGTGCACAAAGCCACAAACCAATGGTCATATCGTTTTATCAACTCGCTTAAAGACACCAAGTCCAATGCAAGATCCATATTGGAGAAATATTTCTATCAACACGCTCAAAGAGACAACATTCAAATGCCAACTAGTGAGCATTGTCATTGGCAAGTGCACAAAATAAACAACTATCAAAAAATATTTAGACCATATTGATCATACGATAGCATTGAGTCATCTTTTTCACAAACATACATAACAGTGGCACAATGTCAAAAAGGACAATGAACAAGCAATAAATATGAGTAACTAATCCACATAAATGCTTATATCGTAAATTCTTCTTCTTTAAATTTCATGGATGCTCTAAGAAATATTAGTCTCATCGTTTATAAGTAGAGATATGCTGAGGTAGTATGATATAAACAATTGGGAAAATACAAAGACACTTTGTAGCTAAAACGTGTGGCCTTGTCCCATATTGAAGCTCTTCATAAAATACAGTCCACATTATAAAATACTTAACATGAGTAACTAACCCACTTTATAAAGTACATGTATCATATGGCATCTTTCATGGAAGTTTCACATAACAAAATGTTTTGTCATTATAAGTAGAGGTCTTTTGAGGAAGTATGATATAATCCATCAGGAAAATGCAACAAAAATCTGTAGCCAAAACTCTTGCACCTGCACCATATTGAAATTCACCATAAGATGAAAACAGATGTTAATTAAGAATCTAAAGCTTACAAGTTTCAGAATTTACAAAAGGACATAATTATGAAAAGGAAATCAAGAAAAAACATATACCTCAAAAATCAAACTTGCATATTATCCATCCCCATTCATCCTACAAAAAAAACTCAAGCATGTGACGATGACTTTGAGCATATAATAGAATTTAACTAAAAATAGCCATCCACACAAGATCAAATTACCATTCACATTCTTCAAATAATCAGTAAAGACCTTATAATCATTCGCATCAAGCACATATTTTCTTGTTGTGGCATCATAATCCAAGTGCGCTTTAGCAATTATGGAATCCAAAGATACTGCTTGATTGTCCACTAAATCATATGTGTAGCGTCTTCTACCCTTGGCCACTTGATACCATGATAGATGAACCTCCATATTAGGAGGACGATCTAGAAGATCAAAAGGACCACGAGTCTCTTTGAGACTACCTCCTAGCTTCCTTCTCATGCTCACGACTCTTCCCAAGTACCATGTCCCTTTGCTTACTCCTTGACTAGTACTTGCAAATCGACCACGATTTTTCTCCTTTTCACTGTCTTTCATTGTTGTCTTCTCAAACAAAACAGCACAATCTGATCCGATTACAAGACATGTGCGTGTATCTAATTGAGTCTTCTTTTCCAATGAGAAAAGAGCTTCTGTTTTTACCCTTGTGAGCCTATCCTTCGACAATGTAGGATTCCCATTTAGATGGCTTACAAGAGTGCTTTTGCATATGGTCTTTGAATCAATCAAAACCAGAGACAAGATTTCTTTCACTCCACTCTCCTCTTCATCAATAAGACAATCCAATGTATGGCGGAGTTCACTTTCAGCCATGATAATGTTCTCATCCTTGGTATGCTCATCAACTTGAGTGGATGAGTCCTCTTCATTGTCATTGTCAATGTCAGCAACACTAAGAAGATAGGAGAGATCACACTCTGTCCATGCATCATTACACCAATCTCTATGTTGCATACCTAGTGTTGAACACAACATCTTCGCTTTCGATAAACCCTCTTTTAGAGCACTAATCATGTCCATCACGTTGCACACTGCTATAATCACCGAGATTAGCTAATGAAACACCTGCTAAATGATTCATCTGAAACCAGATATTCTCTTGCTTTGCATGAGCCATAGGAAAAGCAGGAGATGATCCTGCTTGCATTTCAGCAATCCTATTTAGAGCACCTGCGCTACTCAACAAATCATAACCATCATAGCATCTCTCATTTCTTATCATGCCTCCCACCTTGCTGAAGAACTTCTCACAAGAATCAAAACCTGTGGAGGAAAGAGGAACCTGCAAGTGGCCATACTTGTCTCTGAAAGCCTTTATCAATAGGACGACAAAATGGCAAGACAACTGAATGTCCAAAAAGGTTTCTCTACTTATAAAATTCTGCTTCAAGAGTTTCATGATCCATAATCCACATGCACCATAGTATAATCACAATGGAAAATTATATAAGTATTTAAGCATGAGAGTTACTCCTTGATACTATTTAAAGCTCTAACATGTAACAATACAAAGGTACAAAATAATATTGATGATGTACGTATTTGAAAAGGAAAGACACCCTCCCAGCCGCTTTGACCCGATCAAATAAGTTGAGAGAAGGAGATAAAAAGATATCAATGTATGATGAGACTATCGATAGGTACATCTCTGTAGAAAGTGTTCGCTCTCGACGTATAGTGGATTGGTTAAGCAATTTTGAACATTGCAGCTTGCTATTCTTTGTGCGGACCTCCAATTTTGGCGATCTTTTCTTTCAATGTCACCTTGTTGAAGACCATGCTCCTCAACCTTGAAAGTTTGATATACAAGAGCTACATGATTTAAAGTAGCCAAGTCTTGGCCAAGGACTAATCTTTTAGATGCATTATCAAGAGGATTAATCAATTTCTTTCCATTGTGAATGAAATCTGAATCATCCAAACCATAAATAGACCCATCAATCTCAACGGAAGCTGTGAAAGGCCAAGGTTTTCATGACATTGAGAATCTATTTCCTAGAGATGATGTATAATCCTCTAGCATAAGCTTTCTTCACCTCGAGTCTCCATCACAAGCATGGCCAATTATGGGACCCACAATGCTTCTCACAATTTATTCCAATAGAGGGAGATTCCCATCCATTTCTCTCTAATAAACAAAGAATCAAACTTGTTGCATGTCAATTGAACTAAAACAACCAACTTTGGCAAGCAATCAATCAGGGGATTTGGTGCAATCACATTATTTTGAAAAGAGTCAATAATCACGTTGTAACCGTCCTTGCCATTTCCAACAAGTACCACAAAATTTGGATTGCAAAAATGGTTTTCCTTTTTGCCACAAAATTCGAGTAGATGATCATCCCGTGCTACCCAACGAATCACTCTATTGACGACGGTTTCATCTTCAGCAATAATTACTGGCACACTTCCCATACAAAGTCCATTTTTTTTCATGTGAGAAGTGTAAACTTTAGCCAAATGCTTGAATATATCCTCTCTTAGGCCTGTTCGATAAGAAAGAGGTTTTTGAGTAGCCCGCATGTTGGTTGACAAATTTGGACCTTCAAGATTGAAGGAAAGAAAATTATGCAACCGAGTACCTCCCCAAATCTTTATAGCCTCAAAGAGATTCTTTGTTGTTTCTGAGTACCGCTTTCCTGCATTTTCTCTTGCCATGTTCTGAGAAATATCCACAAGAAAGTTCCATAAGGCCTCTTTCCCTTCAAAAAGGCCATACTTATGAGCATTGACTATGTCATGGCAAAACTTCTTCACATCTCCTCTTTTCATTGCTTCAAATGTGCTTTCTTGAAGACTTCGAACCTTGACACTTAAGGTTGCAACTCTTGTTTTGGTGAACCAAACCTGCCTTTTAAGTTTCCTAACCATCTTTCCCTTGGCTCTTGCAATCTATAAAATTTCTGAGTGGGTCATGAAATCCAATCTTCTTCGATCGCCGGTCCCACGAGAGCCTCTATTTTGCATTGATTTGTCTTCTCGATACAAACGCATGCGAAAGTTTTTCTCTTTGGGTATTTTAGTGCACTTTGTACATTGAAAGTTTTCAAAGGGAATCCCATGAGGATTTACTCATTTGCAATCTTTATGACGAAATGTCCCTCGGATACACACAAGGACCTCTTTAAACAAAAATGTGGCCATCGTAGTTGGCTCACAATCCCAACAACCACCTCCTTTGTAGTCATCCAAGAAAGGTTTCAAATCAAAAATCTTGTCTTCAACCTTATAAGTGTCCTGCCAAAATCCCCAACAAAGAGTGGGTAGCAAATAATTTTTTGCATATTGTGCATAGACACATTAAGTATACAATCTTCCTCCTTTATTCAAACATGAAAATGATTATATAAAGATAGATATCTAATGCATTTTGTGACGCATTTGTGTTACTGTCATTGCAAGGCTCTACCATAAGATTAGAAAATACACTTGAAATGTTAAACACACTAATAATTTTTCATGTAAAAAGAAAAAATATTTTCTACTCACCTAGATTAGTGTTGCATTTGAAGAAACCATGTAAGTTCCTTTGTCTCTTATCTTCAATCGGCACTTTGCTTGGACGGCCCACCTTTGCTATCTTTTAATCAATGTCTCCATTAGCCGCTTTGATATGAAGCTTGGACTTCACATGTTCAATCATGCATTGGCCAATCAATCCAATTTTTGGAAACAAAGGTATCCATTTATTGTCCAAACTACATTCCAGAAATATTTTTGACAAATTCTCATACTCTCTAAGAGTGTCAAGATCAACACTAAAGATGGGAGAATTGTCCCTTTCAAAGGTGGAAACTTCAAGCAAGGCTTCATCCACCATCTCCTTATTTTTGGACTTCATGTCCACTTTTGAGAGCTCCGCCATTTCATTGTCGTGCTTCTGCTCTTCTTTTGCCCACTCCAAGGTGGCGCTAATGAGCCATTGTATTGATGTGAGTGTAGAAAGTTAGAAATTGTATCATGCCCTCCTTGCCCGTATGGATTTTCACATTCGACACACCAAAGTTGTGGAACATAGCTTTCCCATCCTTATCTTTTGACATCAACTCAAATCTATCATGGCACTCCATGGCTTTAAGTTTCTCTTTAGCAACCTTGACATCTCCTTTCCACTTTCTAACCTCCTTTGTAGAGGCTAAAGTGCTCTTTAGCATCTTGTGTGAGGTGATAGCCACATCTTCACACATAGGAATGTCATCATTACCAACACTAGGTATTTGGTAATGTATATGAGGATCATTGCTAGAGCTCAAGGTAGGTGGATCATTGCTTAAACCCATGGAATCCACTTGTGGACGCTTGCATGCATTACTTTTCGCTTTTTCCCGAATTGCCACCTCCTCCACTTCAACTTCCCACCTCTCCTCTTGTGATGGTGCTAAAGGAAACATTTTGGACCCTCCCAAAAACACAAAGTCATCACAAAATATCTTGTCACAAGCAATTTCTGCTCTCAAGTCTTTGTAAGTACCTCCGAACTTTAGAAGAACAAAGCCTAAAGTTGTGTCTTGGTCTAAACTACCCTCATTCAAATGCACGACAATCTCCTTTCTTGCCATGGGTAGCTCAAAGTATCCTGGAGTATATATATCTAAATAAACGAAACAAAACAAAAAAAATAAACAAGTTACTCATTTAAAAAAATTGTAGTACCTTTTTACAAAAGTTCAAGCGCACCCTAAAACCTAAACATTCACTATTGCATGATACTAAAATGGTATTCCCTATTGGTTTTGTAATTCACCGAAAGATAACCTTGGATATTTAGCTGAATTACTTTGATCAATATGTAGCTTGAGTACCTTTTCCTCAAAACTTAATATAGCTATTGGTATTGAGTGCCTACGTCCTTACTCTTTCACTTGGCTTTCCCATAGTGGATAGCTACTGGGCAAAGTGGGTACTATCCTTGTTAAAATTAACACATGTAGTACATGTGATTCTACAACATCTAGATTCTACATGTGATTTAGGCATCATATGGGACTCTACATGAAAAAATACATATGGTTTTTCTAGCTCTTATTGTCTACCTGGTTAATTTTCATAAGCACCATATAAAGCTACATTGGGACTCTACATGAAAAAATATATGGATTCTTTGGCTCTTATTGTTGTTGGATCCCAACTGTTGGTATAAAGCCCCTAATCCCAACAGTTGTATAAAGCCACTTTGTAGTGACTATCAAATTCCCTTTGTAATGCCAATGATGTCTACCATCTTTATCCAATTGTCTGGATTATGTATAGATTTATTAGTTGGCCGGGATGCAATGCATTTCCACTTTGTAATTGTGATGAGTAGAACTCAATTAAAACCCCATGTACATTTTGAGCTAAGGTGACTAAAGTATAAAGGTCACCTTAGAACCATTTTTTAATAACATTTTGAATCATTAATTCTCCGTCGTACGAGTCTGAGAGAGAGAGAGAGAGAGAGAGAGAGAGAGAGAGAGAGAAAGATTGTGATCTTATCCTCTTCGCTACATGCATCTCCCTCACTGGATTCAGAAGCGACCACACCATCACGGTAGCCTCTCCGAGACCTACGCGCCCACGCCACGCATTCGCATCTTCGAGCTGTTCGCAAGCGATCTTCCCACGAGCTTGTTTTGCTTGTAAGTAACACAAATGGTTTCTGTTTTCAACAATCAAGTACTTTATGGAACGAGGGCGAGATGAGCTACGCATAGATGTTCATAGACTTAGGTTTCGTTGACTTTTAGGTTATGACCTGTGAGCCTATCGCGACTGTATTTGAGGTAGCTAGGGTTATAATCTGGTGAGATTGGACTTATAGGTAAGTGTATCCTAGTGAGGGGATGGTGCCTAGCAAGTTTGAAGCGATTCTGAGTTCATTTGATGTATAAACGGTGTTATGAGTGTTTAGGGATAGAGTGGGTTGGAGTTAACAAGGATTAGTGATTGATACATCATAGAAGTGCGTATGTGTAGGTTGGTCTCAGCCTGACAAGCTAACGAGATTGCCTCCGTGCACCTACGGGTTAGTCGTGTCACCGGATGACAAGTATGTTGTCTGTGTCGTGCTTGTGAGCATGAACAGGGGAGTAGTTAGCCCTAAAACATTGGCGCCCTTGCCGGGGACACAAGACCTTAAGTAGGGAGATCTACGTCACTCGTGTGATGGTTAGCTTACTTTAGTTTTGACTAGAGAGAGCTTAAATTTTAAGAGAAGATCCAGGAGAGGGTGTCCTGAGGTCTAGTGGATAGCTAGGAAGCCTGTGTCTTGACGAGGGTCTACGACTAGTTAGATTTAAATAGGTAGGATAAGGTAAAGTTAGGATTTATGGTTCTGAGTTATAAGTGATGTTTGTGTGCGAATAGTGTATAAAAAACGCTGTAAAAACGCAAAACAAACAAAGAGAAGAAACAACGAGGTTGTTTGCTTGCCTTGAAAGCAAAACCCACACCATACACTCTTTAAGGGTGTGCATAGAGTAGACATTTGGATTTATGATCCAGCGCTTGAGAAAATGTTAAAATTGCGACCAAAACCAACAAAAAGAAACAAGGGATTGCCATAAGAAAACACTAAGTGAACCTAAAGAGGTCAAAAAGAGATATAACCAGTAGCCTTGGGTAAACTGATTGTGTCATGATGCACAAGCTTAAGTTTGAATTGTCATCAAATTTGCATCACTTCAAGTGCATCTGAGCTTTGAATTTTCCATAGAAAAGTAAAAGTGCTTGAGTCGAAGGTCAAAAGGAGTCCAAATTGAATGAAATTTGAGGGATATACTTCTAAGGGCATAGGAAACCAAACTGTCCAAAAACAGTAAAAAAATCACATCCCAGTTGCCCTCTGCTGAGTCTATCGTGATAGACTACTACTTGGGGATAGACTAACATTCAGGCAAAACCCCTTGGACCATTAGCTCAATACATCAAAATAAGAGTGCTCACAAAATTTGAGGATATTTGGACATATGCTTGACCACCAAACCCCAAGTTTGGTGTTATGAGTCTGAACTCAGAGATATATTGGCAAAAAAGCCTTGACCTATTGTCCAAACACTGCACAAATTTGTAAATACACCATATAGAGGGTGGGGATTCCAGCTGTGGAGAGAACTTTGGAAAAAGACCAAGTTTGGAGAAGATTATGAGTATATCGCGATAGACTAAGGAAGTTGGGCTATAGACCTTATTTTGCAAAACCCTCCTAGGGTTAGCTTAAACAGGACCTAAAGATCTCACATACCAAGTTTCAAGGTGTTTGGATCACTAGAAATGAGTCTAAGGTCCAGATAGAGATTCAGTGCTTGACAAAAACACTAGATTTGGCCTAAAACACAAACCAAGAGTCCAAATTGTATGAAATTCAAGGGATAGACTCTAGAGAGTAAGGGGAATCCAAAGGTGAAGTGACATTTCTAAATTGACTTGTACTAATGTATCTGCCTAGTCTGTCGCGATAGACCAAGGAATTCATGGATCAGACATTTTTTGCAAATTGTGACTATACAGCTAGGAAATACTCTTCACATAGACCCCAACCATCATTTCAAATTTGAAATTTGACTACCAGAAGACCCTGAGACATTCAGTGGGGAGAAAACAAAAAATTGCTAAGAGTGACCAGTGTCATAGAAAATTGATATTTGTTGTACATAATTGAAAAAAAATTATTCAACGGTTCAAAGACAACCCTTGTGAACATACTAACCATACATGTGTAGATTCTAGAAGGAGATCATCACATAGTTGCACAGGTAGGAGAAGTCCAAGTAAGCTTTAAGTTTGCAATACAGCTTTGAGTCTTATGTATTCAAGGTCAGGAGCCTTTTTTAAGTCAGGAGTTAAAAGTGTCAAAAGTCAAGTAAGCACCACGTCCACTGAGGAGAGTGTAACTCAGACAAGGCTAGACCCATTAGCACCGATCATTGAGGAGGGTAGTGATACTGACACTTCATCATATAAGTCCTTCTTCATGATGGGGAGTCAACAGCTAGGAGGTTTCTCCGGTGAAGGACCAATGCTAGGAGGAAGTACCTCCCAGAACCCTTTGAACGATGCCAAGTTCACTATAATCTTCTTAGAAGGAACAAACTCTAGGGGAGCCCTAGTTTATTCTGACTATCGGGGACGCAAGTGTATTTGTATAGAAGAAAGACCATCTCAGAGACTAGAGATAATTCAAGTCTATGATGATGTAGATAGATTTCGAGATGAAAAGGGGAACCACTATCTGATAGTTAGCAACCTTGAGGATTACAACAGATATGGAGATAATGTGGCAAAAGGAAAAATGGTCTCAGAAACTCAAGAACCACCTCCAAAAATTGATCGACCTGGAGCTCTTTTTATGTATGATAAACAAACAACCAGGGTCTCTACCTATAATGAGAATGTGGGAATTTACAAGCATGAGAGTGAGGGAGTAGTCTCTTATTTTCGATGCAAAGAACCCTACCCAAATGAATTAAGCAAAGACAAGGTTCTTTACTTATTCTCTTATGAAATTGATATGGGGAAGGATATCATTTTTGTTGACAGGTATGGGCGAGAATACAAACGAATCCTCCCAGAGGAGGTAGAAAAGGCAACATGTCCAGAAACATCAACATATGCCCCTGAAGAATTACTAAGGTCCACCTATACCCCTAGCAAGTCAACAAATCCATTTTCACAAAAGTACGAGACAACGTCATATTCTAACCAACAACAGACGTTCAAGTACCATAACCAACAAGCAACCCAACCATCATTGCAGGCATGGCTTCAACAAAGTGCGACATTAGAGCAAAACCAAAACAGAGATGGTTATCCAGCTACAAGAGGGCTAAGAGATTTACAAGAACCACCACTCTATTCACAATATCAAGGTGAGAGTAAGACAAAAACTCAAGAGTCGGCACAGCCTAGAAGACAACCCATAGAACGAGTTCGAAGAGATGAACCACCTCTTACAAAAACCATCAAAAATTATGGCTTAGGGGCACCTCTGGGAGAGTAACCCTCCCACTACCGAAGGCCAGAGGAGGTGTATCAAGTAGGACGAGAAGAACCAATGATGAGATTTGTAGACCATCGTAGAATTAGACCTTCGCAGGTGCAAAAATGGGTAAACAAGAAATACATGGGAAACAGAGATCCTAGGGATCATGTAGCAGCCTTTGTGCGTGTAATTAGAGCTGAAGAAGTGTTGGACTTCCCTACTCAATTTGCAAGGTTTGGGCTTACTCTAGAGGAGGATGCCGCTACTTGGTTTGACTCTGTGGAGCGTAGAGATTTCAAGTCTATGGACGAGGTTTTTGATGAGTTTATTAAGTAATTCTCACAAAGGGGGATAGCTCATAATACAGTCTCACAAATCCATAAGTTCAAACAGAAAGAGGGGGAATCTATCCAAAAGGCAGCTCTATGACTAAAAAGATACGTGAAGTTCTGCCCTGTGGAAGAACTGCCAACTCAGTCCAGACTTATTCTTATATTTATTCAAGGACTAAGGGACGCAGATCTCCAGAAGGACTTACATATGAAGAGGAGCACTACGTTAAATGAGTTAACTAAGGAAGCTCTTTACCTTGTAGACAATTGTGCGGTCTACAATAAGGGTGAATTCAAGGATCTTGATGATGATTCATCCTCACAACAAAGTGGAAGCAAGTCCGCTAAGACAGCACCGAAAGGAGAAGTAGTTGTAAGCGAGGAGCAGCCTGTAGAGGAACTGCTAAAAAAAATTAATATGTATGCCAAGCCTTAGGCTAAACAGCCGAAGTGGTGTGCTATTGAACAAAAATGGACAAATCATGTGATGGAGGAATGTTATTATAACAAGGGATATGTGAGAGAGTGACCATATGCTCCCCAAGTTCAGGCAGCATCTCCTCAACTCCCACTGATGCCTAGGTATCAAGCAGGCAACCTACCTGGACCTATAGGTGTTGAAAGACCACAACCAGTATTGGGGCAACAACCACCCCTACTAGGAGTAAGACCGGTAGGCATAAGATACACTACAACGATAAACGAACCAAAAGAGAAGGCTTTGGTACCTATGCATGCATATTACGATGATTCCAATGGATATGCAACAAATCCTGTCTATTATACACCGGAAGAACCCCCAACGCCAGAACCTTGGAGCATGATTGGAAGTACAGGACCACCAACAGCTGCACATGCAGCAGGAAAAGGAAGATACAGCTTGGATGAACGAACACTGTTGTTCATAGCCAACGGAGGCATGGGCGGGTAGAGGCATGCACACCAACAAAGAGGAGCTCAATGATCACCTCAACAACCTAAGGGACCCTGCTACAAGTGTGGTGGAGACCATTAGCTAAGAGATTATCCTCATCATGAAATCATTAGAGTCAACGCATATTACACCGAGTGTGGAATTACTCACTTGATTCCTGATTTCCCTAAGAACCCGAGCAAAGGAGCAAAGACTACTTTGAACATGCTGGGAGCAGTGCCTTCCAGTGGAGGGTCAGAAAACGAAACTACAATTCCTGTTAAGGTCTTGACGAGAGCCCAAACAAGGAAAGATGACAATCAACCCAAGAGTAGGGATTAAAATCAAGAGGAAATCAAGACTGACAAGTCTAGCGTCAGTCGTGATAATCCTTAGAAAGAACGAAGAGCAAAAATGAAAGTTAGACGTGAACGAAAATAGAAGGCTATAGAAGCTGAGCTAACAATGGCTTGAGATCAACTTAAACAGCAGAGAGAGTCTGACTCTCTAAAATTGACGGAGGGACCTAGGAGTGCAAGCTCAGGAGGGTCTGTATTGGTAGATAAGGTCAATGAACCCTTGGATGCAATCTTGCAAACCTATGAAGCAAGATTGAAAAACAGACAGACTCTAGAGCAAAGGTGGATGACATATCCATATCCACAGATAGAAAAACAAAGACTAGAGATGTGCAAGCAGTTGATTGAAACTGCACAAGCCTTACTAAATCCTCCACCTGTGGAAGTGAAGGATATAATAATCAAACCACCAAACAATGAAACACCTATCAAAACTGAACAAAGGGTACCTGACAAGATAGAAAACATTAAATCCTTGCCTGATGTAGAGGATGCAAGAGTCGTGCCTAATAGCAGTGATGAATCACTAAAGGGTTTTCCACCATATGCACCCATTGTGGAAGAAAAATGGCCTGAAGAGCTATGGGAAACGGTGAGAAAAGCTCAAGAAAAATATGAGACCAAAACATTCGAGTCAGCACCTTTCTTCGAGTTGAACTTGAATAAATCACCATGGGATTTAGATACTAAATCATTTCAAGGGGATGATGGTTCAGTTGCACGAAGATAGCAGACCAACATCACTCAGAACTTTGCCACCATACATGGGGGACTACGAGGTAAAATCATAAATTCGAAGGGTACCTTCTCAAAGAATAGGAGGGTCAAATCAATTGGACACTAAAATTTTGACAGACTTGTTGTCTACTCCGGTCAAGTGTACAATCACATTGGAAGAATTGTTAAATATTAGGCCAAGCATGTGGACGGAAGTGGGCAAATGTCTTGAAAAATTTGGTATAAGGACGCCTCTTAAGTTCTTTGAAACTGAGCTTGATGACACAGAACCAAATAGAGTCAACACTAGACCAGTGCCTCTCAACAAAGTTGGAGAGTATTGTGAGGGTGAAGACGGAAACACTACTCTACCAGTCGAGTATAACGGCATAGAGACTAAGGCCATACTTGATAGTGGAGCTGGCATTGCCATTGCTATCAAATTGCTATGGAAAAAATGGGGAAAACCGGCAATATGAACAACTAGAATGAAATTGCAACTAGCGGATGGGCACGTAGAGAGACCTATAGGATTGCTTGAGGCAATTGTGGTATCTTCATGTGGCATAGAGTATGAACATACATTTGCCATAGTAGATTTTGGCAAGAAAAACAATTATAAAATCATCCTTGGTAGGTCGTTCATGAGGCAACTCAAGATGGTGCAAGACTGGGGGTATGATTATTTGTATCTAAGACATGATGAAACCACTACACGTGTAAATATGAGGAATCATAGCTACCATGATGTCACGAGAACACCTGTGGAAGATTTTGACTTAGCCACCATTAGTGGATCAGAAGTCCCAGCATGGTTCTGTAAGAAAAAGGAGATATGGATATGCAGAGCATCTCAATGTAGTGAATTCGACCACAATGAAAGTACACTAGAGAGGGTATTGTAAGACAATGCCTATATATGAGAGCCCTTCCCTTAAGAGAAGCTCGAACCCCTAGCATGGTCTCAAATTTTGGCTACTTTGGATGTGTGCATCAATGAAGTCACTCCCACAAAATTTTGTGACGAGAATGGCTACGATATCGTACCATACTACATGTTGAGCAAAATTGTGGAGGAAGACGAGAATGAAGGAGACACAGAGAATGCGAGAGTCAATCAAATGGAAATGAAACTTGATATTAAGATAGTGGGTTATGTGGACATCCCCACTAAAAACATCGAGCAGGATGGAGAAGAATTTTATGATTCTTCCGATCAATGTGAAAACGAAGATAAATGCGGATGACGAGAAGTCGGAAAATACGAAAGAAGACGACCATCAAGATCAAGACAATGACGTCTTTTACAACTTCCCGAACCAAAGTGTGAGACGCCAAAAAACATACAAGAGTAGGCGACACCATAAAAGTCTACCAACTAGGTTTAGACCTATGCCTGAGTTCAAGAGTAAGACACATTTCGTTATGAACATTCATGCTATTGATTGTGCTAAGGATAAAGTGTCAAGAAGATTTCTTAAGATTGCTGAAGACCTAGGTTTCAAAGCAAGACTATTGAAATTTAAGAAAACCAGCAAGGCAAAAGAGAGAGTTGGAAGGGAAATATTGGATGTCTTTGGAGATCCAATTATAACGAAAGTTGAGCGGAAAAAGAAATACAATGATTTGAAACAAAAGCTGAAAAATGTATGGACAACTGAGATGGAAAGTAACGATGGATCGAACGCTAGTGATGGGAGTAAAAAGATAGATGTACCTCCTCACTATTGTAAGTACACCATTCAGGAGAGAAAATTGTGGTCCAGCAACCGATGAGAGAGCCTAAACCCAATGAGTCCTATGATGGGCCAGATAACGCCAAGAAAATAGACCTAGCAGAGTCGGGAGAAAGTCCTCGACCTGCTTACATTGCCACTGATCTAAGCCAGGAAGAAGAGGACTTACTAAAACGCTTAAAGAATTTCGTGATGTATTTGCCTGGTCATACAAAGATCTGAAGGGGGTGGATCCTAAAATTTGTGAACATTCGATCCCTCTGAAGTCGGATGCAAAGCCAAGCAAACAACGTCCGTACACATACAATGAGACATTCGCCAAAAGGATCAAGGACGAGATAGACAAACTTATGGATATTTATGAGATAGAGCACACTGACTGGGTATCGCCAATCGTGGTGGTACCTAAGAAAAACAAGAAATTACGGATGTGTGTGAATCTCAAGAAGGTAAATGCAGCAACAATAAGGGACAACTATCCTCTTCCTATCACGAAACACGTCCTAGAACGAGTAGCAGGCAAGAAGGCCTATAGCTTTATGGACGGATTCTCTGGTTATAACCAATTGGGGATTAAACTAGAAGATCAATACAAAACAGCATTTGCAACTGAATGGGGCATATATGCATTTAGGGTAATGCCATTTGGCTTGACCAATGCTCCAGCCACATTTCAGAGATTAATGACACATGCTTTCAAAGAATACTTGCGAATATTTTTGGATATTTACATGGATGACTTGTGTGTCTATTCTCTATTGAGAGAAGACCATATAGATCATCTTAGAAAGGTATTCAAAAAATGCAGAACGTATAGGATTTTCCTCAACCCAGAAAAATATGTATTCATGGTACAGCAAGGCAAGATCCTAGGCCACATAGTATCGGCTAATGGAATTACCACTGATAAATACAAGGTAAAGGTGATCATAGAATTGCCAAGACCAAACAATGTACGAGAGGTACAATCATTTATGGGACATTGTGGATACTACCGACGTTTTATCTATATGTATGTTGTAATAGCAAAACCCTTGTATAGTCTGATCACGATCTTCATATGGACCGACGAATGTGAGGAGTCATTCCAGAAATTAAAAGATACACTGGTATCTGCACCAATTCTAAAAGCACCGGATTGGTCAAATATTTTCCATGTACATATAGATGCTTCGGCATTTGCAATAGGCTGTATATTAGCACAACCAAGAGAGGGTAATACATATTTTCCCATCAGTTATGCTAGTAGACAACTCAACAATGCAAAGAAGAATTATACCACCACTGAAAGAGAAGGATTAGGTATGATATACGCGTTAAAGAAATTTCGTCATTATTTGCTTGCGAACAAATTCACATTTTTTGTGGATCATCAGGCACTTTTATACTTAGTAAACAAACCTTGTAACACAGGACGAATTGTAAGATGGTTCATTGTGTTGCTAGAGTTTGATTTTACGATAGTAGTAAAGAAAGCAAAACTTCATCAAAGAGCAGACCACCTTTCTCGATTACTAAATGGCAAAAAGGCTACTGCTGTAGATGATGATCTCCCAGACGCATACCTCTTTAAAATAGAGATGATACCGAAGTGGTCAGAGCAAATTATTCCGTTGTTGACATATGGAATGAATCTTGACGAAAGACACACGGTGGAAGACGTTAGACAAGCACAAAATTACACTATGCTTGCGGGAAGAATGTATCATCATGGTAACGATGGGATTCTAAGGTTGTGTATAGGCCCAGAGGAGTACGACGCGTATGTAGAGGAGGCACATACACAGACAGGGGGTTTCCATCGAGGAAATCAAATAACCTATGAATGATTACGAAGACTTGGAGTGTATTGGCCTGGAATGGCACGCGGTGTAGCTAATTACATCAAGAAATGCAACTTTTGCACAGCCAATAACACTGTGGATTATGCCACATTATACCAAGTAACGATAGCACCCGCATGGAGTCATGGTATTGTGGAATATTTGACTAATAGGGAGTTGCCATGAGATTGGTCTAAAGCCAGACAAAAGGCTTTACAAATCGAAGCGAATACCATTATTAGTGACCAATTGTATAAAAGAGGACCCGATGACTAGTTGAGGATAGTTTCTCATGAAAATGACTACTTTCCATTATTGGAGCAAGCCCATGCATGCATAGTAGGGGGTCATTTTTCGGCGGAGAGAACCGTAAAAATCATTACAATTGTAGGCATATGGTGGCCGACCATGATTCAAGATGCAGCAGAATTCGTGAAAAGGTGTGATGAATGTCAACGCACTAAGGTACCAATTAAGAGAGATGACATGCCTTTAAGACCAATGATGACTGCTCGAGCATTCGCTAAATGGAGATTGGACTTTGCTGGTCCTATTACTCCACCAGCTTATCGTTCACAAGCACAATACATCATAGTGGCCACTGATTATATGACCAAATGGGTGGAAGCAAAAGCCACAACAAAGGCAGATGCAAGAACCACGGCATAATTCTTATACGAATATGTGTTTACACGATATGGCCTACTAATCGAGCTGGTGAGTGATAGAGGGACGCACTTTGTAAATGAAGTTATCAAACATCTCTTGAATGAGTTTATGGTAATCCATCGCAAATCTGCACCCTACCATCCACAAGCCAATGGCCAAGCAGAAGCGACCAACAAAATATTGTGCAGAGTTCTTACAAAACTGGTTAGTGAAACAAGGACGGACTGGGATCAAATGCTATATTCAGCATTGTGGGCTTATCGAGTTGCATATAAAACAACACTCAATGCTACACCGTTTAATATGGTGTATGGGTTAAACGCAATACTGTCTATTGAATTTTTTATTCCAACGCTAAGGGTAGCTAAACGATTGGACTGGACGGGCCTTGAGCTTTCAGAATGGTTAGATGACCTAGAAAAACTAGAAGAGTTACGACTCAATGCGGTAGCAACCATTTTTGCCAAGAAAAGACAATAGAAAGAGTTTTTTGACAAACATGTCAAAAAGAAGGACTTTAAAACGGGGGACTATGTTTTGGTATACACCCTTAAACAGCATGCCAAGAACCTAAAGAAAAGAGGAATGGGGCCTTATTTGATCCAAGATATCTCATCTAGCAGAGCAGTAAAACTGTCGACACTAGATGGAAAAGAAATGCCGAATTGGATTAGTGGGTGTCGTTTGAAAAAGTATCATCTACCTCTAACTCCTGGGATGTTGTTTCAATTGCATTATGGCAAAGCCTATAGACAGGAACAACAACGAGTTCATGACCATGCACAGCAAGAAGCCAAGGAATGCATTGCTAAGCGAAAGCAGTTTCTGAGGACAATAAACATGGTCACACCGATGATGACTGACGAACATCCTCTTCCAACAATCCAAACAATCGAAGCGGATATACGAAGCAAAGAACTAGCAAGGACAGTCACAAACCTTATGGCTCAGGACGAGAACACCATTGACATTTTAGAAAATATGTGGTGTAGTCCTTACATAAAAGCATATGCAAGCACAGAACAAGTAGAAACCTATGCATTGCTTGACACTGGGGCGAAATTGAGTGTCATCAGCTTTGAGCTCTTCAAACACGTGGATCAATGACGAAATTCCCAGATACACAGAAGTTGAAAGTAGCATCGGGTGATGAGGTGACCACATTGTGGTCTATTATGTTACCAATCACAGTGAAGGGGCACACGTACACTCATAAGTTCCATGTGCTGCCACCAAATAGATCAGCAATGCCGTGTATCTTAGCAGTGTCGTGGATTAAAGTTAACAGAGTATTCATTGATTTGGATACTAAGGAAGCACTGTTCAGAAATGACAACTTTTTAGAACCCTTCTTATCATATGATAAATATGTGTCAATGTGGAGACATGAGTCCGTACATCCGCTACGCACTAATCAACAACAATCAAAGTTTGGATGGCAAGAATGTATTATCAAAAGCCAATAATCATGCAGGGAACCAGGCAAGTGTGGGTGCGATGTACATATCTATCCGAGGCACAATTTCATCAAGGACGGAAATATCAAGTTTGGCTTAGGCAAGACAGCTTAATTCCTGTAAGGGAATTGACTGAAGAAAATACAAATAACCCTACGAAAGCAAATCTTTGAAGAACAATTATTAACAAGAAGAATCCGCAACGGACTATATTGGTATGGCGTCCAAAAGTACCGATTCAAAACAAGCCAACAACACAGGTATGGATGTCGAAGAAACCAACGAACAATTGTCTACAACTGCCAATGACAAGCTAGACCATACAGCCATCACGCCGAAACAAGTAGCGTCAACAACAACAAACACAAGTATCTGTGAAAACAAAGTCAACAAAAAGATATGGAAACAAAAAGATATGGAAACAAAAAGAAGTTCAACCAGAACATGCAACAAAGAATACAACCATATCGACTTTAGCGGAGGCACAAACAAAAGTTCAAAAAACTTAGAGGACCATCAAACAACGAGCGGCAAGATTAAAACTTCTTATCGCCAAGAAAATCTGCCAGCCAACTCAGGTTACCACAGGAAACCTCACCGACGAATGCCAATAAGCGTATCGCTTATACCTTCCTCTTACACCGCATAAATTTTTTCTAAATGCATTGACTGTGAATGCATATAGGGCTACCTTACAAGGCCTGCATTAGCACGAGTTAACGCCCATGCACAGCACATACCCTTGACGATACCTTGTCGTCCGGGAGGACTCCGACCAGGAGGGGGGGAGGCATTCCAAATGCGGACTCACGTCATATATTAGAGGGCAATGTTTGTGATTGATTTTTCAACCAATTTTGCGTTTTATTGTGTGATTTTTGGGAAAAGAATATGCCCTCGTAATTAGTCAGAATTGGGGACGAAATGATCATATATGAGCCCCTAGGGATGTGTATATATTGTAAAGCGAGTCAAAACTGGCCAAAAACCGTCGAAAAACAGCAAAAAATAGGCCAAGGTTGACGAGTGAGAGCGAGAATGTACATAGACAAGAGAAGAGTGAGAAACATAGTGTTAGTATATTTATTGGTATTTTTCTAGGTTAGATTTGATATTTTTGGGTTGATTTGGAATTTATTTGCTCAATTTGAGCTATTTTTCTAGCAAAAAATTTAAAAAAATCCATAATCTAGATGGAAACGCAACACAAGAGACACGTGATCAGAGCAAGGTAAAGAAGACAAAGAAAAAATATGGAGTGCGAAGGTGACAGAGCAAAACTGGCCACCGTCATGACGGGACCTCCAAAAGGAGAAATCTGCAAAATTTGGAAAACTGGAGCAAATGAGGTCCAAATCAGAAAATTTTGCGAGCCTAAACAGCATCTCGCGAAAAGTTATGGCCACAGGTAAAAGATGGGAAAATTTCATGTCGGAGCCCCGATCACATATAGGGAAGATAGGCTAGAAACCTCTCATTTGTGTCATTGCACCTTCCGAGAGAGAGAACTTCCTACAGCATCCAAGACTTCTAGGAGATCATCCATTGCGCAGGGTCACCAGATCAACATCAAATAGGAGAGGTATTCTTGTCAACACTACATCTAGTAGTTGAATACTTCATGTTGTCGCAAAACCTTGCCAGCACCACCATCACAACCTGTTCACACATACTGTAGACCGGTTGTTAGGAAGACCTAGAGGCCACCAAATGGAACCAAAATTGAAAGGCACAATGCCTATAGCTTAGGGATCAAGCCTATGACCTTGGGAAGCGTGAAGGAAGCCTCTCAAAAAAGCCTAATTTCACAGGGCCATAGGCAGCAAGCCAATAACCTCGACAAACCAACTGAATGGTTAGACCATGAAAAAGTCAGTCAAAGCTGATGAGCCTAAAGTCCCTATCTGACGAAAACTGCACAAAGCGTCACGAAGCTCTAACAAGCCGACCAAGTGACTAAATGACACCAAATTTGACAAGGTACATCCTAAGGATGTCAACTACGAGTTGGAATGTTTCCACTCAAGAAGAAGCACTTCCACGAGGACAAACGCCCAACAGGCCAGAAAAGAGTCCAAATGGTCGTACTTGGTGAAGTAAGCACCAAAAGAACAATCGACTCCTCCAGCGGAAGGCCAAAAGGAAAGGAAAGCCAGCCTAACTCATACAATGACCAAAAAGTACGGCGGCATCACCTAAGTGGTCTACTCCGACTCCAGAAATAGCTAAGTGCTGCTAATAGGGAGTACACTTTTCCAAATTGGTTAAAACTTAATGTGTGTGTCTAGGAGAGCCTAATAACACTAGGGGGGCCAACTAACATCAAAAAACATGTAAAAATGACAAGATAGTGAGTCTATCGCGATAGACTTGCTCATGCACTTAGACACATGGAATTTTGATTGTGACTTCATAAATGGGACTAACAATGCCTAATGACCCCAGATATTACATCAGAGTGCAAAATTTGATCTATCTGGCACAAGGACTGAGTCTATCGCGATAGACTAACTACTCTATCTTTGGGAGGGTCCTTTTCAAAGATAATCACAGGGATAGACTTGTAGAGGCTAATGAAGAAAGTATACCAAATTTTAGACAAGATAGACTCATATGAAAAGATGAGATAGACTTGACAGCAGCCCAGATTCAGAACAGGACATCTCAAGAGCAAAGAAAGTTGAAAGCCGCATGTGAAGGTTCCAGGGACCTTACATCAACTAGGGGAAGGCAGACCAAAGGATACATACCAAAAAATTGACAAAATAAGCCTAACTCCAAGTCTATCGCGATAGACTAGGCAGAATGAGATAGATACCCTTGATCAAAAACTGGATTCAACAGCTAGCTTCAGCATGGTGTCAGAAGATTGCCCACAAAGTTTGGACCCAAAACAACAAAAGATGAGGGAGATAGACCAACATCTCCTTGGAGGATTTCTAGAAAAATGAAAGTTGAGCCAAAGGGAGGTCACTTGACATCCATTTGAGATGAAAATGAAGTCAGATCATGTACAAGCCATGGGAAACCTGAGTGTGAAGTCACATGTGAAAAATACCTCCCCTATGAGAAGATAGTGAGTAAATAGCGATAAACTGAGCAGAGTTTGAAATTGGCCTGATTTTGAAATTGTTACCATATGGAGAGCTTAGATACCCTATGCACATGTACCACACAAAGTTTCAAAGCATTTGAACACATTCTCCTTCATCAACAGCATTAATTTGAAGCCGTCAGAGTCAGACACTGAAAGAACTTGTCTATCTGCTAACATTTTTTCACTAACTCATCTTGGGACTAAGAGGGCTCAACTAGATGCATGCTTAAGTGATAATCAATTTAGAAAAGAGGTACTATGTTTATACATTAACCATTACTTGTGGATACAGGATCCATGGACGCTTCTCCGGGAAAAAGAAAAGGCAAGAACCTGGCCACGGAGGGTGCAACACCCTATACACTTCTACAAAATTCATTAAAGCCAGCAGCCACATGGATACCTGCAGAAGTGCAATAGGCAGCAGCTTTCCAAATCTACCAAGGTTCCTATATGGATGGCAAAGGAAATTTAGTGAATACAGTAATGATCCCCAAGGAGGCAAAAAACTACCTGAAAAGATCGCCGCAAAGATCATGGCTGAAGAAAGTTGGCTTATGGGACTTTGTTTCACTAACACTAGTGGGGATAGATTTCAAGAGAGTACAACAACTAATTGAGACTATCCAAGAAGACGGAACTTGCAGGGTTGCAGGCATGGATAATGAGATGATGGAGATTCAGATCACCAAGGAAATCATCAAAGAAGCTTTAAAAGTATCTGAGAAGGGAGCCCACATGAGAGAAAGAAGGAAGAATCTCACAGTCTACCTGCAAAGATCCAAACTGCCGTCTTTTGAACTCATAGCAAACCCAGAGGTGAGGGTACTGACACAGGTATACAGTCAATGTTTGTTGAGCTACAGTAAGAGACCGCCTAGATGCACTACACCACATGGGGTCATCTCAACAACAATGACCTGGGCTATGGGAATGACACATGATTTCTATATATATCATGCATCATACCTATTTGAGGAAGTGACAAAGCTACAGCAGAACAAGCCAAATTATATTGCAGGAGGAGAAGTACTCACCAGAATGATATACCATGCCATAGGAGCGACAGATCAGCTACCACCTGCTCCTCAACAGAACAATTGGCTGGTACTACGAGAGAATATTGAAGACAGATCACAAAGGCGAGTACCTCCCTCTACTAACACCATTGGAGGACGCAGGCTGGAAAGGGTCACCAGAAGTACACAGGAAAAGAGGGAAGAAGAAAGAAGGGTTGAAGAAGAGAACTTGAGATTAAACAAGCGGAAAGCGGCAATTGAGAACAACACCATATTGCAGAAGGTAGCAAAGACGGAGAGAATGCTAGAAGGCTTTGTACTAGAAAGATCTCTACGAGGCGATGTAGGCGCCACTTGGAAATCCTCTAGTGGCTCTTACACACTAAGAACGA
The DNA here is from genome assembly GCF_014529385.1 of Adiantum capillus-veneris. Classification (NCBI taxonomy): domain Eukaryota; kingdom Viridiplantae; phylum Streptophyta; class Polypodiopsida; order Polypodiales; family Pteridaceae; genus Adiantum; species Adiantum capillus-veneris. Next base: position 19,301,259 of record NC_140948.1, on the reverse strand, counting down.
AGAATGCCAACAATCCAACCTTTGAATTGGATTGGTTTGAAAGATACATCCAAGAGAGGAATGCTACAAATGAGCCAGTGCTGCCACTTGAAGAGGAGGATCTCCAAACATTAAGAGATCAATTGAGGCCAACTACAATAGATGAGGAAACACCACCTCCATCTCCAAGGCCAGAGGCAAGTGAAAGGCAACCAACTCCACCTGTTGACTCTCCTCCACATCCAGAGAGCTCATCTCATGATGAGAGAGTCCCTACACCACCCCATAGAGAAGAAGAAGAAAGGACAAATGACCATCCACCCACTGGAACAGTATCACACCTTGATAAAGGCAAGCACATAGAGGTAGATCTGACAAGAGAACAAAAAGCGTCCTCTTCTCAAGTAATTGAGTTGGGAGCTAGTATCAGCCTGGATTTGGGGGCAATGGAGACTCTACTAAACCAAGTAAGACTACACAGTCGGTTGTTATAGCTGATCAGAACAGGGCTTACAAAAAGAGATTGGAGACAACCCAGCAAGAGGTTCTGAAGTTGCAGGAGCAAAGAGATGACAACCTTAAACTGATCAGCATTAAAGATGTTGAGATCTCGAGTCTCAAAAGCAGAATAGACCTCCTCAAAAAGAATTTCCATGAGTCAGAAAGTTTCAATGCTATTTGTGAAGATACCATCTCTGTGTTTCTTGAAGATGTCAATGATAGAGATGAACAAATCCAGAGGTTGATGGCAGAAAAGCAAGATTCCCAGGAGGCAGTCAAATATTTACAACTCATAAATGATGACTTACAAATTGAAGTGAAGGATTTGAGAGCAGTGACGGATATATAGGCAAGGGAGATAGAAAGAGCAAAAAAGCAAAAGACGTTGCTACTAGCAACACCAGTGGCCCAACCACAAGAAGACGTGGAGGCATTGAAGAGAGAGCTAGAATTGGAAAGAAAACAGAGGTTGATGATAGCTGAAAGTGCACTTAGAGCTGAAGATCAGTTGCAAAATCAAATAGCAGACTTACAAAGCAAACAACAGCAAGGACCAGCTCAAGACATTGAAAGAGAAAGCCTCGCTTTCAAGCCCATCAAGGAAGAAAATGAGAATCTGCACAATAGAGTCAAGGAATTGGAAGATGATGCAGTCCAAAAGGAGATGGAATTCCAAACACTCTGAATTGATAATCAAACAATAGCTGCACAAATTGCAAATCTCCAAACTGCAAGCCAACCCCACGGGCAGGTAAGGGTGCACACGGTGCAAGCGGCCACGGATTCGGCTGGCCTGGCAGAGCTATATGGTGGTGATGATGAGTATGAGGAAGAATCAGAGGACCATGGGCCCCCAGATACTCAGAATGATCAAGATGGCCCCAACAACCAAGAACAAGATGAAGATTCAATCACAAAACTTGAAGAGCAGAAGTTGGCCGAAGAAATGGAAAAGCAGTCAGATATGATGTGGTACAAGGCCATGAAACTAGAAAGGGAATTTCTACGAGGACTCTCTAGATCAGGCAAGACAGCAAACAGAGCTACAGGAAGAGTGGAATGCCTCGATGTTACCCTATGCTCTGCTGAAATATGAAACACTAACACATCAACGGCAGCTAGCAAATGAAGAGCAAGTGCCACTATTTGAAGGAGATTTACAGGTTCGGGAGCAGCAAAACAGAATCATAGATAGCCAGCCAAAGTGGAGGTGTCAGTGGCTATTGGATCATCCTAAAAACATGATCCACTTAGTGAATGCACCACCTGAGCTCAGAGATGATAGAACTTTTTTCCCAACACCAAGAACTTATACTTACAGCCAACATAAAGCCGTACAAAGCAGAAATCCCACATGGCTGAACTATCCAATTTTGTCAGGACCGGCCGAAGGAGAGAGAATATCCGGTTCATACATGGTGAAAACCCTTCAGGGTGGCATTGCGGAATTCGGAGGCTCTCCCGACCTGTCCTGCAAAATGCTTTGTAAAAAAGCTAGGACATTTTTGGCCTGCCTCATAGCGTTTTCAGAGAGCTGGAGTTCAGAGTTCATGGATACGGAAAGAAACATATCGGAGCTATCATATGATCTTAGTGTGCCACCTACAGAGCCAGTTTTGTATGCATACGGCTCATGTTTTTGCCCAGCTACCATCTCCAGACATTCGAAGAAGCATTTTACACCGGCTTCTTCATGTACAAGTCACAAATTAATGGCGAGCGAATCTATGAGATACGATGCCTTTCTACATCAAATAAACCAGGAAAGAAGACATTTAATGCACTAGTAACTTGTGTGTAGCGGAAATTGATAACATAGTCGAATGCCTAGAGCTTGCTCAACAAGGTCGAGCCTTTGACTTTCATAGGCTATGGCATGCCCTTCTTGGAGCAGAACATCTCCAAGACAATCACCACAAGCATCACATTGTACCTCAAATGGCTTTGAGAGATCCGGTAGTGTAAGCACAAATTGAGAGATAAGATTTTCGAAAGCATTGTTCTCCTTGGTGGACCATATATACCCAACTTTTTTCTTTGTTAGGTCATGTAATGGTCCAGCAATTTGTGAAAACTTTTCTATGAAGCGTCTATAGTATGCACACATACCTATAAAGCTCCTTAGTTCATGCAGATTCCTTGGATTAGGCCATCCTTTTATTACCTCTAGCTTTGATGGATCCATTTGGATGCCATCTTGAGAGATAATGTGACCTAAATACTGAATCTCTTGTAAGAAAAAATCACTTTTCTTTCGATTAATATAAAGTTTATTCTCTCGTAAAACTTGAAATATTACCTGAAGGTGTTGCTTGTGTTCGTCGAGTGAATTAGAGTAGATGATTATATCATTAAAGAACACTCCAGTAAAGGTTCAATGAGGCCTGAATAGCTTCTCCATTAAGCGCTTAAATGTGGCTCGTGCATTGGTTAAGCCAAAAGGCATGACAATGTACTCGTAAAGACCAAACGTAGTGCAAAATGCGGTCTTTACAATGCCTTGACCAACTATCCTTATTTGATGGTAGCCACCTTTTAAGTCAATGCTACTAAAGTAGGTCGACCCTTGTAGCTTATTAAATAGGTCTTCTACCTAGGGAACGGGAAACCTATCCTTGATAGTGATCCTATTTAGTGCTCTATAGTCAACACACATACGATATGTGTCGTCTTTCTTTTGTACTAATAACATTGGTGAACAAAATGGAGATGAGCTAGGCCTAACCATGCCTTTCTCAACTAACTGATGCACCTGCCACATCATCTCCTCTTGTTGAGCTTGGGAAACTCTATAAGGAGGTTTATTAGGCGGTGAACTTCTTGGAAGAAGTTCAATTGCATGGTCATCATTGCCTCATTTGGGAGGTAGTTCACAAGGAATATCATCAATAAAAACATCTTGAAACCCCTTGAGCAAATTGGATAACTCTAATTCCTTTTGATTGTTTGTATTTTCTTTTGCTAAAGCATTAGGTTCATTTTGAGAATCTTTAACAAAAATCTTGTACATGGAAATAGAGCTCTTTATTGACTTATTGAAAGCTGCTTATGTACAGGAGATATGGTACTACCCAACTCCTTAGGATCTATGTACATATCTTTTTCCCTAAACCTAAAGTAGATTTGCCTTTCAGGGAAGTTAACATTGGTAGCCATGCGATCTAACCATGGTGCCCCTAGGATTACGTCCTCGTGCTTGAGAGGAGAGATAAAGAAATCCTACTTGTCCACATAGCTTTGGACGTGGAGCCTCAATTTCCCAATTAAGGGAGTGGCTAAGGCCTCTTGCCCCTTGAAAGCACCATCGGCAGGTACGACATCTCCCTTCTCATAGGCTTGGATGCCGTGGATATGAAATTATGAGTAGAACCAGGGTCAAAGAGAATAAAAGCATCATCTTCTCTTACCTTTCCCCAAGCATGGCATAAAAGAGATCCTGTGTGATGAGTATCCTCTTCTTGAATTTCGACCAAGGTAGCTCTAGGAGGCTCATTACGTGTATTCTTGTGGGGGCAAGCACGATAGGCATGCCCTTGCTCCCTGCACTTGAAACAACGATTATCTTTTTTATAACACTCTAGCTCTTCAGGAGAGAGTTTATTTTTGCCTTTATAAACTCCCTTCTCCTTAGCTTTGTTGTTGTTGGCATTGCCTTTTGGAGACTTTTGGACATTGTCCTTCCCCTTGGGCTCGTTACGGTCCTTGTTTTTCGTGGGCTTAAGATTTGAGTCTTAGCCCCTTGTTGGAAGTTGATTCGTGAAGCCACCATGGTATGGTGTATGACTGCAAATATGGTGCGTGGCCTTTGGGAGTTAACATACTCTGCCATATCCTCAGTTAAACCCGCACAAAATTTTTGTTTTTTCTCTCCAAAATCCATCTTTTTAAAGAAAGTGGCTTTGATACGTAAATCCCAAAACTTGTCTACATATTTGTGAATAGATTCGTAGGGAGAGAGCTTCATAGCTTCGCTAATCGGTGAGTACTTTGTCGTTGGCATCGGTAGCCAAATCCTGCTTCATGATGGAAGCTCTTAAAGCTTTCCATGTTCGTGAGCTTCACCGTTTGTCCGTAGGCTAGACCACCATTGCCTGGCGGACTTTTAAAAATGCATGGCTACATGACTTAGCTTAGAGGACTCTGTGAAGCCCTCATCTCCAAACGCTGCATCAAATTGTTGGATAAAGGCCAAGATTTTGTCTGTAGCACCAAAAGTTCCATTGTAGGTAAGGAAAGAGACATTCTTTCCTCCCTTTTTGAATGTTTTGAGCTTGGATGACCTCTTCCAGGTGGCATAGGATCTCCTATGGCCTCTTCTTTTAGGTGGTTCAAGAGCTGCACCATCAATTTCTTTAGAAGAGGAAGAATATGAGGAGGATGGAGAAGAGGGTGACCTCTTTCTCGCCTTTTTCTTCCCTTGTTCCTCCTTGTTTGCACCATCACTTTCTTTCGAAGGGAAAGAGGATGAAGAACATGGAGAAGAGGGTGACCTCTTGCTCGCCTTTTTCTTTTCTTGTTTTCTCTCCTCCCTCTTTGAATTATGGTGTGGAGAATTATGCGATGGTCTTCTCCATTTAGGGGGTGTTGGAGAGCGTTTTGCCCGCCGTCTTCGTGAAGCCATCTCCACTGAGGTGGCAGGAGACTCACTTCTTTCTCGTTCTTTTGGTGGGGGCTACCGTTGAAACTTGGGTTCTCCTTTGGGAAGGAGATGCGTCATCGAGTAGTAGATTTTTGAGCCCTTCGTACGGATCCTCTTCTTCTTCCCTTATTGTAGAGAGTCCTCTTTTGGAAGTCTCACTAGGAGGCTTCCTAGGTACTCTTGGTGGGGATTTTGGAGAATACCATGGGTGCGCAATTGTTGTAGCACTTCACCTTGGAGGGATGGGTTGCCCAGGGCTTGGTGAAGCCTAGAAACAAGATAGTTTACAAGCATAGGGGCATCATTAGCTGCTCTTTCATTAGCAAAATCAAATCTATCAACATTCATTTCAATCTCTTTTCCTTTGTCAGCCATACTAGAAATTTTTAGGTGTAAACTTTTACTTGTACTTTGGCACTTGAAGCCCTAGTTGCTACTCCTCTTTACCTTCAAAGTTAAGCACTCAAGCATCTATACCCAAGGCTCGAATACTATTAATTGCAAGGAATAGAAGAGAGGGTTTAACAGAGCCAAGATAGCACCGGTTCTTGTCAAGCTTCTAATAGCTCAATAATGGCTAAGCCATAGGCAAACCCCGTAGGACTCCGTTATTAAGACCATAGCTCTTGACGGTATCCCCGTTAACTGCATAAAGCAGGCGTGCTTCAAGGATGAAAAATCCCTATTCTACTTACTCTTTTGCAATTAAAACACCAACCATTTGTAGAAAACTTGAGGACCTCTTTTCTTGAGCAAGAAAAGAGAAACCAATAGCTCTGATACCAATGTAACATTTAATGCACTAGTAACTTGTATGTAGCGGAAATTGATAACATAGTGAGCATTCCATTAAGAACAAGTTCCCAATGAGCATAGAGAGAGTACTTAATTTGAGAAAGCAACCTACCAATTTACACCTAGCTAATTTGGCATTGACAATACATGAAAAGAGAGAAAAATAGAACAATTGACAACAGTTGAGGATCGCATTTACATGCAGCCGGGGGTCCCCCCTCCATAAAGGTTTTGTATTATAGCTTCTCCCATCAAAGGATACTTTTGTACAATACAATTCTTGTGTTCCTTGCCAAAACTCGTTGGTGCAATGAAGATGGAAGCTTCATGCACCAAATTATGCTTGAAAAACACACCTACTGTCCCTAGCCCCAGTCCCAAGACCTGACAGACCTTCAAAAATGGTGAGAGCTAGCATGGAATGAGGATAGATTGAGAGGAAGAAGAGGTATCTTACGAGAAAGAAGTATTCTCCTCACATAATCACTCTAATAGCATAGCTTAGCTTAGTAATTAACATGGAAGAGGAGATGAGCATGCCATTGAAGCTTGGATCTTGGTTGGATTTGCATTCCATAGCCAAGAGTTGTTGGTGTAGGCCTCTAATTCTCAATGCTTGGAGAAGGAGATGGAGTTCTTCTTGCACACATGAGTTGTGTTTCTGTGTGGCAATGAGCTGGAGGAAAATGAAGCCTTTTCCCTCATCTTGGTCGACCCCTCTTGCTATTTGCTCATGTTGGCATCCTATTGGCTCCTCCGAAGCTTAGCCAATGACAATTTAGAAGCATAATTGCTAGCCTTGTGACATGTGTTCCCCTTTCCCCTGTTGTGAGAGCTTTAGGGTAATTAAATAATACAATTAAACTCTCATTGGACCTCTTAGTATTCTGGCCAATAGGAATCATGCAAGCCATTAGGCTGTTGAATGCTCATTGGACCCCTTGGTAGACTGTCCAATAGTCTTCTAGGGAGCTTAATTTCTATTGGTTCTTTTATCAAGCATTTTTAAATTAATTAGACTAACTTTACTCTAGCCTAATTCTCATTAGTCCACCTCTACGGCCATCCAATAGGATTTGAGAGGAGGTTGGGGGCAAGTGGCCTAGGAGCCTGATATGTGTCCAGTATTCCCTTTGTGTAAAGGGGGAGCCTTGGAGTGTGTGTGTGTGTGTGTGTGTGTGTGTGTGTGTGTGTGTGTGTGTGTGTGTGTGTGTGTGTGTGTGTGTGTGTGTGTGTGTGTTTCTCTCTCATCCCCTGCAATAAGGTCTCGCCCCCTCCTTCCTAGGGATCTGGGAAGACTTTTTAGTCTTCCTGTGACCATCTAATTTTCCCTTGCTTTGGCCATTGGATAAAAGAATTAATTTTTGGAACCTTAGCCTATGGAAATCTTAATGGATCTGAACCTTAGATCTTTTAAGCCCCATTGAAGCACATTTCTCTTTTGCAGACTGCCCCCCTTTGGATCCCTATATTCCCTCCTTTGGATCCCTGACGGAGACCGGTCTGGAAGCCTTACCAATATTCTAGCTTTTACACCCCTGGTACTTCCCCATATTAAATGATCAGTTTAACATGAGAAAATCATTTGGAAGTATTAGATATTAGTTTTTATGACACTCTCTCTCTCGTATAGAGAGGAAAGTGGACAGAGGATGCTCATGCAAAGTTGAGTTGAAAGGGAGCTTCCACATCAGCATTTTTAATGAAAGTGGACCTCACATCTTGTTTTAATGAAAAAAAATACCCCTTTTGGAGAGGGGGAATGGGGAACACACCCAAAACACACACATATGTCTCTCTATAGCTCAAGGTATTCACAGCACCCCTATCCTCTCGAAAATACCTTCAAAAGATACAATTCTCGCTCACAAGCCATCGCCTACACACCTCTCAACACACACATGCTAGCAACACCATCATTCAACTCACACATACCACCAATACTCATTTCATCACACCCAACACACACCACAACTCAATTTTTAGTCCCTTTGCACCAAAAAGTGGTATGCGGGTACACACTTCCGTTGGTACTAACACACACGCACAGTACAAGAGAAAAGAGAGGGGAAGGGGGAAACGATGCCAAAAAATGAGGGGGGGGGGGGGGGGGGGGGGGGACGGATCTGAATTCCTCAATGCAAGGCACATACAACCATCACTACACCACAACCGGCGAGCTTACATTTTTAAAAAAAGCCTCAAAGGATCCCTCTTGGCTTTTGGTACCACTCTGTTTGAAATAAGGAAACAAGGTCCTTAAAATGAGCAAAAAGGGTTTGTCAGATCCTACGGCCCAATTTTAGTAACTTGAATATGATTGGACCTCCTTGAAGCTTTATTTGACCATTTTTTTCAATGCTTGAAGCCTCGGATCAACTCCCTCTCACTCTCTCTCATATTGCCAACTCTAAGTTCAAGGAGGGGGGACACTAGCACTAGCGCTAGTGCTCCTCCCACTTTGTCTTCAAGAGTATTGGGGGCAAAGTGTTGTTCAACGATTGTCGACACCGCCGCCCAGCAACGTTCGCCAAAACCACCCGGGCGTCACCCAGAGCTGCCGGCCTCAAGCGCAGCAGCGCCTAATAGGGCTCCACCATGGACACTCACTGGAGAGAGTTCTCTCCTTGCTTCACACTCCATATGAGGGTCACACTGGACACTATATAGCGTGCCTTCTGGGTTTGCTCCACAACATGTGGGTTTATGTGATGAGCCTTGTGGCAGCCTATGGTACTCCAGGCCCTTTGGGTTCCAAAAACCTCCCAATAGTTTTCAAAAACGTCATTTTTTCCCCAAAATTTCAAAGCATTGCTACATCTTTCTCAGTGGTTGAAAACCCAAACCGAAAAGCCCAACTGCATACTCACCTTACCGACTTCAATTCCCCAAGCCTTAGCTGCATTTTGCCTTCACCTCATCCTCCAGCCATTGCACTAAAAACGAGAGAAAACCATCAGAACCCCTCATCTGACAACTGGATCCTGACTTCAGAGTGGCATAACGTAACCATCGAGACTTTGATTCATGAGTTTTCACCTCTTGTTATCTTCACGTGATACCCTTTACCTTCCAAATCTTGGTCGAAGCTCAAAAAATGTTAGATGATATGATTTCCAATGTGGCTAAAGCTGACACATACCCAACCCCCTACAAATCTTCCACTGGCCATAGCTTTCTCTTTAGAGCTCCAATTGAAGATGTGAAAAGACCGGCATGCTACACCTACACGTTTGTCTGCTCACTCTAACTTTGGCCACCTCTCCGGTTTTCCCTGTCCATCGGGATTTGTAAAGCCTTCCAACTTTGGAAAACTATATCTTTCACATCAGGGATCCGTTTGAGGAGACGTTTGGATAGGCTTCTGGAGTATCTTGAGCACTACATCCCATGGCATATACTGAGCACTTCAAACACTTTAACTTTCCATCCCAAGTGGCCCTTTTTGGAGCCATCTTGGCCTTAAAAACCGCATATACCAGACATTCCTACTAACACCTGCTTACCCAGGGCCTTCATACCTGTTTAAACTCTCTAGCTTTCACTTGTTTGCAACCTTAGCAGCACTACATAGCACACTTCACAACTCGAACCTACTTTGGTTGCACCACCGTGACCTATTCTTAAACTTCATTTATTAATTAGCAATGATGGGGACCTCAAGAAAATCAAGCACACGGCAGTCATGGCTTGTCGCCATGTGTGCTTTGCACATCCCCCGCCTCCCCATCCACAGTTGACACCAATGACCATACCCGCTTTCCACCAGGAGTGTGGTATTAAGGAATTTTTTTTTCAAAGGACACATTCTCAAATGGCAAATACATAGTTCAATACCACAATACATGAGACTTCGATATATCCATCTCGTTAATGGGCTTGTTTGTTACATTTGCAAAATCTACATGCATAGATCTCATTTGTGATCCATGTTGTGAAAATTCCCAATAATATAGATTGCATTAAGTAGAACTCCCCAATCTCCAAAAAATTAAAAACCTCTCAAAGCATCTTAAGTGAGTAAGCGAAAGGTGAGTTTAAGAAATGCAAAGAGCTATGAAGGTGAAAAGTCAAAACACATTGTGTGTTCATATAATATAATATAAAGAGATGGTCGAGTTCACATTGGTACATTTTTGTTTTCCTTCTCCTTTATTTTTCCGTTGACGTTTTCTTCTCTTTAAAGTGTCCTTGCACTACGTAGTGATTTTCATTTTTGAAGCCATTAGGAATATCTTATATGGACTGGGCTAAAGTCATGATTAGTTGTAAGAATGTAAAATGACCTTTTTTTATACACCGACAAAATCCATTATTATCTATAGAGAAAGCATGGTTGATTAATAAAGAGTCCCTTTTTACAACCACCCAACATATAAGTCATGATTGCAGACAAGTTTATGAGAGATAGAGATCAAGCAACTCAAAGATTGGTAGCAGTTGTCAATCGATGTAGGAGCTCATGTGCAAAGTGGCTAGACCTGTTTGTTGTAAAGAGTGTTGAGATTGTAGGTGGAGAAAGTCTTAGAGAGGGTTTAGGGAGCTTCCTTTCTTGCCACTTTGCCTCAACATGAAGTTCGTCAAGTAAAAGGCTAGTTGTCTTATTGACAAGGGTAACATCTCTCTTCATTAACCTCATGCAAAAGCGTAATTTCTCTAGTTGATGAGGATTGTACATGACTTCTTGCTCTCCAACCCTAGAAGGAGTTTGGTGGTGGTCTCTACAAACAAGGCCAACGAAAGGTACATCGACACTCCAATAGCCATCTACAAGGTGCAAATAGACCTCCAAATTGTGAGTGTCAACAATGCTGAAAGACTTTTTTAAGAATGGAGAGAAGTGGTTGTCAAGAAGAAGCTCCACACCAACATGCACATAGGTGTTCCATGCGAGATTATGGCCATGAGAACCTGCTCCTGATATTACATTAGCGGGGATGTGTGTTGCGGATGCCTCATGGACAAAAATACCGGGGACTTTTGGCACCATGTCATTGTGGTTGACTATTCTTAATACATTCACACCTAGTTCCTCTAGTTGCACCTTGAAGGCTTCATTTCCCACTCGTGGCGCTGCAAAGGATATGACACTTATTGGTATATCCTTTTCAATGCAGTTTAAACTTACATCATATGCAGCCAACAATGCCAAAGCTCCGCCTAGGCTGTGCCCGGTCATGGTGATGCTCATTTGATTCTCTTGGCCTTTGTACAAATGCACCAACCTGGCCACTTCATCCCTAACTTGGTTGCAAGCACTGGCATGGCCATGAGGTGCATCGACATTGCGAGCCGTATAGAGTGTGTGAAAGCCACGCTCCACGCCAACATTAAAATGGCCCGCCACAGTTTTGGCGTGGGATGCATTAGAAATGCCAAGTGGCTCAATCATTGTGCCATCGATGTTTTCAAGCCACTCAAGGCGAGTTACAGTGCCACGCCATACAACAACAATGTCATGCCTACCAAGCCTTGCAATCTCTTTCTCGTCCGTTGCCACGGCGATGAATCCGATCCAACTGGACTCGTGTTGGCCATGGTTACTGGTGCAATTCTCGAGCCACTTGGGAAGCATGTGAACATCTGACGAGGCATAGATGTACATGGTGACCGTGTAGCCAGCCCACGTCAGCCCAGCTCTTTCAAGAAGCTCGTGTTCCTCATGCAAGCAATCCCTCTTCTCATGATCGAAGGCATCATAGGTGAGCTGGCAAAGGTCACCGTATTTGATGATTTCAGCCCTTAGATCTGGATCCAAGGGCTCTAAGAGACCGGCCCAGTTGCTGCAGCCATGATATTCTCGCCAGCGAGAGGAGACAGCGCCATTGGGGCTGTTGCGGAAGGTCTCTTCAAGCGATTCAAGGAGGGGAGAGCGACCGTGGCTATGGGGAGAAGAAGAAGAAGCATGCTGCTGCACGTGGAGATAAGGAAGAGCTGCTGTTTCTGCTTCTTCTCCAGGAGACGAAGCTGATGCAGCCCACTTGGCGGGCGCGGGCGCTTTGTCGACCTGCAGTCGCGGGGCGGCACGTGGACACGGGAAGCGCAAAGGACGGTGATGGTTGGCGGAGAAGGGGCGGCAGCGGGAGATGGCGAGATTGGGGCCGTTGGATGAGGACGCCGATGGCAGGGGCGCCAGGCGAAGGGCCATGTAAGAATGCTCGAGGAAGAAGAAGACGAAAGAGAAGATGATTTGTGCAGAGTGCTTGGTTTATTCTCAAGGGAGTGCGACTCCACACCCATCTTTATAGCCACAGTGCCAAGCCCTCTCAGCTCCAGTCCACTTTCCCTGTTGACTTCTTCACTGTGGAGTCTGGACTATGATCTATCTCTTGTTCCACGGCCCATGCTCACAACACTAGTGCATTTTAGGCCACTCCAGGTGACCGTTGTCGTGGCACAAGCATCCAGAATCGAGGTATGCGGGTGTAACGCTATGGTCACGTGAGGCTTAGTTATCAGTTATTTGAACAAAAATAACTAAGCCTCATTCTTGGTCACACGCAAAAAGAAGCATTAAATGAATAACTATGCCTACCTTTTGATCTTCCCATGTATGGAGGTGGGGAGTGGGACCACTGTCTACTATTGAGTAGAGTCATAATAGATTTGTCAATATTTGGGAAAGTAGCAGACACTCCACTCTCCACTTGGGCTAGCGTCATAGAATTCTTTAGAGTACCATTTTGTTGGATCATTTGGCTGCTTATATCTGCTTTGAGTAGGAATTGCATGCTCCATTTCCCAGTCTTCCCCCTACATGTTGATCTTCATAGAGAGGGTCTTTGGGAAAATAAAGTACGTCAACGTAAAGCTAGTAGCGACATAGACCTTTCATGGTGTCTACTATGCCTATTTTGGCATAGTTGTGAAGCTCAAGGCATGTGTGACCATAGAGGAGGCTTACTTATTCATTTAATGCTATGTATGGCCATAGTTGGCATAGTTATCTATAATTGAGCGCCACGTGACGATAGCCTAAACGTCCACCTTGGAGTTAATTAAAGGGTATCTAGTGGAGTTGCCCTCCCGCAAATGAACGAAAAAGGAAGGAAAAGGAAAAGCGTGGGCAAAACTGTTGGGCAACAAGACACGCATGCAAGGCAGGTGGCAACCACGTAAAGACGAGGCGATGCAAAGAAATTATTTTTTTTAACGGGCAACGTGCATTAAGTAGGCAAGGAGGTCTCTCATACGAGTTGGTTAGCATAGCAAAGGTTGGTCGTTACACACGCTATCGCGCGTTTGATCCTCACACTAGCATGGTAGTTTTAGTGTTCATTGAAGCATAAAGAAGGAGCATGGAGGAATCTGCAGAGATTCTTGATAATGAAAATGGAGAGAGAGAGAGAGAGAGAGAGAGAGAGAGAGAGAGAGAATGTAGTGCCACAAGAATCCTATAAATCTTTATGACATCCACTTTCTTTATAATGAAAATGAAAGAACTCTATAAAACTTTGTCATCCACTTTCTTTATGCACCATCCACATTACAAGACAAGAGTTCCTCAATCCGAGCCAAGGCATCATGAGAGCCACAAAACACGATGATCAGCTAGTGAGGGAGCCACCTTGTCACAATATCCCAACATCCATAAAAGCACTACACATGGCTAACAAGGAAGCCACATTGACTAGAGAGAAATGGTTGAACTGGGAGCCACCCGAAGAGAGTACATCTAGGGGAAACCGAGCATCAGATGTCTAATAAGGGAGCCACCTTTTTTTGAAGAAACTGGCTAATTTGGGAGCCACCCGTCAAGAGCACGTCGAGAGGAAACCCAGTAGGGGGATGACACCACCCACCTCCCCAGTTTGTCTGTTGATTCGCCGAAGAGAGCATAACATTCAATGATGTTTGCACCTGGAAAGGGGGGAACCACCTACGAGAAGCACCCAAAAAAGCATCACAATTTCTTGGGAAGTCTTCAATTTTTTAGTTTATTTTTGAAAATTAATTACACTTCTTGTTATGAAGTTGGAAATTAATGCTAGACATGGAAACGATTTAATATTTTAGTAGTTTTAGAGAATCTAGCACGGAAAAGATTAAACACTTTAGGAGTTTTGGAAAATCTAGCATGGAAAAGATTAAACACTTTAAGAGTTTTGGAAAATCTAGAAAAATATCACACATTATTAGGCAATCTAGAAAATCCCAAGGTGAATTATTCATTGGTGAAGAGGAAGCCTAGGTAACTAACTGCATGCCAAATGGGTGCAGTTCTTCTTCTTCTTCTTCTCTTCTCTCTCTCTCTCTCTCTCTCTCTCAATCAATAATAATAAAGACAATGAGGTGTGACCATGATATGATGTGGTAAAATCACCTCATGCTACATATTAAACCCCGTTGTGTTTGTGTGCAAGGTACCTAAAGATGCTTGGGTATTTTAGCGATGGAAGTGATACCACATGCTTTTAATTTAAAAGGGGCACGTGGCTGTTGGGAATCAAATTTCTTTTCCACCAATCGACATAAGGTACTGGTAGTGGGCTCTTATTGGAATAATTTCTAGCATGCATAAGGCCTTAGTAAAGCTTTGAATTTTCAAATCAATTCTGAACCATCGGATAAAGCTTATTGAGTAGTGAAACATGGCAAGCTATTGATAAGAAACTTTCTTTTTGAAATGCTCAAAAAAGAAAAAGAATCACAGAATAAGGGATTAAGGAGTCCATTTATAGGAGTTTCATCACATGATGTGAAGTATTGATATTTTCGTTACTACTTTAAGTTCTTTTTCTTTTTGGTATGTCCAAAAGGCAAAGGCTAAAGAGATGCCTTCTCGTTTTGCTGATTAAAATAGGAAAGAGGTTGAGTTGTATTTTTAAGCATGATTTGATAGCCCAAAAATGTTGATTGGTTGAAATAAGATAGTGGACACTCATTTAAATGAAGAGTGTGTAAATCTAATGATGGACATGTTTTGCGATTTGAAATATGAAATAAATGCTCATTTACCAAGGAGAAGATTTTGGGTATCCTTAAAAACATGAAAGATTGAAAGCTTTAGAGGTTAAATGATAAAGACTTCTATATTCTATATTTATTTATATATAATGCAATGCAGCTTAAAATTTTCAAGGAAGAAAAGGCCATCCATGTGTCAAGCATTGGTTAACTTAAAAGAAAACCTTACAAAACTTTTTGATTTAAAATGCAAAAGTAATTGATAATATGATCGAAAATGAAAAGACTTGGCAGTGGAAAGTCGAAAGACTTTCTACTTTACAATTTACATAAAGAAAATATATAAGCCTAAGTGCACATAACAAAAAATGATCAATTTTGATGAAGATTTTATCATTTAATGGAAATCTAATTTATTTGTCTTTGTTTTTTCAAGGGGTTTTTTTTAAGACCAAAATTTACACAAGTTTATGTTTTTAAATTTTAAAAATAACCATAAAGAGATACTTCTAGATCCTTTCTTAAAGTGCTTGAAAAAATTGTTGAACATTAGGCACCTATGTTGGTCCCCCCCTCCCTCTTAAGTTTTGAAGATATATTTGACTTTGTTTACTCGAGGGTCTTTTTTAAGACCAATATTGAAATTTTTAAAAAATTTGTGCAAGTTTATATTTTAACATTTTACAAATATTTATATACTCTTTCTTAAAGTGTTTGAAAATTGTTGAACATTAGGCACCTATGTTGATGTCCCCCGCTCCCCCCCTCCCCTCCCAATTCGTCCATTACTTCATTTAGTGCATGTATGTACGTGCACACACATGGCAAATATTAATGAAAATTCAAACATTGAGTATATTTTTGGCTTTCTAAAAGAAACCTTAGTATTGAGTTGGATTTGGCATACTTTCATTGTTTTCAGTGCTATGATGGAGACTTACCTTAAATGTTATTTTTATTTTAAAACATTAAATTAATCTTTCTATTTCACCTTTCATTTCACATGCTACACAGCTTGACTTCACTTGCATTCTATTCTTTTAAATGCTAAAGTGAAGCTTCACCTTGCATAATTTTAGTAAATTCTATACATATACATACA